>NC_140993.1:39505754-39956582 GCF_052327205.1 Somniosus microcephalus | reverse complement strand
CGCACTCACTGGAAGAGAGAGAGGGGGAAGTAGAGAGAGAGAGAGAGGTAAGAGGAGAGAGAGGGAAGAGGAGAAGGAGAGAGAGGGAAGAGGAGGAGAGAGAGAGAGAGGGAAGAGAGAGAGAGAATTTTTTGAGCTTCAGGCCTGCCTGCAGCGGGCCTGGAGAGCAGCCCCGAGTCCCCCCTGCGCGAGGGTGAGGAGGAGGGGGGTGGGGCACGGCGGCAGTTAGGGGATCACTTAATTTCCTACTGTTGCTAAACACAATTTAAAACTCAAATAAATTGTTATTTAATTCCCCTAACACATAATTCAAATATTTACCTTAGTTCCCTAACACACAGAAAGTGTGGGGAAAAAATCGTGAAAAATCAAGATGGCGGCCACTCACCTTGGTTCAGAACGATAAGGCCCGCCCACACACGCACCGATTGGTCGACCGTCAGGTCATCGAAGTGTAGGATTGGTCAATCGTCAAGTCACTCAACACTCAACTGTAGGATGGCACACGCCAAGAACCCGCCGTACAATTGGTCGACCTCGATGTCACACGGTCGCTAATGAGATGCTAATGAGCGGAACGTTGAAAGTTTTTTGGATACCGCGGGCGCGATCTTTGTCCGGCCGAAACGTAAATACGCCTATGACTGGTCCGTAATCGTAAGCTTTCTTTTGACGTGACGCGCGCGTCAGTACGCTCTATAACTTTCAAACGTATATAGAACGGACGGACAGACAGTCAGACAGACAGACAGAAGAGGTCTTATATATATATAGAGATTACTGTCTTTCTATTAGTATTTCTATTAGTATTTTTATCATTGTTATGCCATATTTATTCCAATTTTGGGAGGATTCATATAAATCAACATTTCATTGTGCAGTACACACGTCTGCTGCATATATAACAAATAAAATTGAATTGAATTGAATTGAATTGAATTGAGGGAGTGCTGCACTGTCGGTGGTGCCCTCTTTCAGATGAACGTAAAAGATCCCAAAGCGCTATTTCGAAGAGGAGCAGGGGAGTTCTCCCCAGTGTCCTGGCCAATATTTATCCCTCAATCAACATAACAAAAACAGATTATCTGGTCATTATCACATTACTATTTGTGGGAGCTTGCTGTGTGGAAATTGGCTGCTGCATTTCCCACATTACAACAGTGACTACACTCCAAAAGTACTTCATTGGCTGTAAAGCGCTTTGAGATGTCCGGTGGTTGTGAAAGGTGCTATGGAAGTGCAAGTCTTTTGTTTTCTTTTTAGCAGGCTCCATATGCCCAAGGAACCTCAAACAATCTCACTTTTCGTTCTTTTGGAGGGACAGAATGTAAGTGATATTTCAGCTTTAACTAAAACGTTATGCACCTCAAGTTGCAAAATCACGACACCAAAAGCCAGATGCCCATGGCCATAATGAATAGCTCCTTGGATAATTGGAACCTTTTGCTGAGCTTTCTACTTTATTGCTTGGGGTGACTGAAAATCTTTAAAGCCCACTGACATCCCTTTCTGTCTTGCTCTTCGTTTTTTCAGCTAATTCACCAATTTAGTTACGCGACACTGCTGTCAAGATACAATAAAGACGGTGCTGTGAGGGGAAGATTTTTTTAAAGCAGCCCCTTATAAAGTAAAATGATTGCTTGTCCGCTTTACTTTCATGATTCCTGTTCACAGTAAAGGTAGTCAGTGGACCTTAAAGGTCAGTTTTTACCATTATTTTTATCTAGCTCTTCTTCGGTCTTTGCCTTTACAGCAGTACATTGACTTGCATATCATCCACTCTAAGTGAGCCCCCATAATGAGTGCTATCTGAAGTTATCCATGTGTGAGATTCTGCAGTGTTAAGCTTCAGTGGCAGTTGCATGCAGTAGGGATATTCTGAATTTCACAGGCCGTTATGATGTCCATTGTAATTGTTTTCAATTTATTTTCTCCCTTTCTTTTGGAGAAGACCTTTTCCTTCTTCCTTCTTCATTTCTTTTTCTCATTACGGTCACACAGCATCAAGAAGTGAGAGCTATTGTAATCAATTAATTTATTTAATATAAATATTTTCTCATGACACCATTTAGGACACAGTACATGCCAAAATCATAGAATCATAGAATGGTTGCAGCACGGAAGAAGGCCATTCAGCCTATCGAGCCTGTGCCGGCTCTCTGCAAGAGCACCTCAGCTAGTCCCAAAAACAGGCCCATTCAAAGCTTTGAAAAGAAACCTGACATGAACAGACCTGTGAAAGACTTTGTCATTTCTAAAACCAGGCAGCTAGATAAACACAGAATATGCATCCTTCATCTTGAAACAGATCAACTCAGGATAGACCTAATCTTGAGGCCATTAACTTTTTGCATAAATAATCGGTTACAGTTCGAAGTAGCTACCAAGCCAGGAAAACGCCAATTAAACTTCATAAATGACAAACAACCAGGATATTGAAGCCATTAAGCAAGGAGACAACCGCCGCAAAAGCAGTTAAGGTGAATGACTGTAATCACCTTAGATGAGCTCGCCAAAATTAAACAATGAACTCGACCTGTTTGGCGCGCAGATAAGGGACGCAAAACCTGTATAATTGTAGGCCCACCAGTAGCTAAGGGCTCTCTTCGCTTCTCTTCCCGCACTGACGCGGAGACGGCCACCATAACACTGGGGGGGGCCAAAATGCCTCAGGACGCTCAGCACAGCAGAAGAGGGCCAGCCATCGGGGCATGATAAGGAACGGAACCAAACAGCAAGATCGACGCACCAGCACGGCAGGGCAGGCTCAACCGAGGACAACTAGGCCGCAAACGGCCAGGCCAACACCAAAGTCCATCAACCGAGCCCCAGCCGCAACGAAACTCGATGACCAAACCACCACAAGAAGAACAAAACCCGAGGTTTCCACTCTACAACCTAAGGTATCCAACAAAAGACTTTACTGTCCCTATTTCTACCAAAAGAAAAAGGGGACTTACCCATAACCACGCCCTTACCGCATCAGCGGACTCAACCCAACTGAGGGACCTTTGCAGTTCCCAAGACTGAGACCACGTGGGGACGGCAGGCCCCAAAGGACACGAAAAGTGAACCCCAAAAACCGCAACCGGCTTAATTGACAGGTTTCGAACTGTCAAGGAAACCCCATTGGTGAGCATAAATCCCTGGCTCCTCTTAGCTCAATCTAGTTAGGTATTGGGGGTGGGACAAGGGTAGGGGGATTATTAATGTGATTGTTCCCTCATTGTGCCATGTGTTCCCCATTCCCAACTAAGTGTACTTTTATATGCCTGTAATTATTTTAGTAATTTCCAGTGTTGTAATAGTGTTGTGCCTTAAATAAAATTACGGTTTTCTTGTACCAAACCAGTTGTCTACGCCAATTCTGTATCGCCGCCTGTACCTAAGTCCAGTGTCTAGAAACCAGGGGTGTGGGAGCGATTTGAACCGCTCAGAGACAGTCAGGGGCAGAGCTGACTGGGCATACACCACCCCCTACACTGCTTTCTCAACCTGCCCTGCCACCTTCAATGATTTGTGCACATATACCCCCAGGTCTCTCTGTTCATAGAAACATAGAAACATAGAAGATAGGAGCAGGAGTAGGCCATTCGGCCCTTCGAGCCTGCTCCGCCATTCAATGAGATCATGGCTGATCATCCAAATTCAGTACCCTGTCCCTGCCTTCTCCCCATATCCCTTGATCCCTTTAGCCTTAAGAAATATGTCCAACTCTTTCTTGAATATATTTAATGAACTGGCCTCCACTGCCCTCTGTGGCAGAGAATTCCACAGGTTCACCACTCTCTGGGTGAAGAAATTCCTCCTAATTTCAGTCCTAAATGGCTTACCCCTTATCCTTAGACTATGACCCCTGGTTCTGGACTCCCTGGCCATCAGAAACATCCTTCCTGCATCTAGTCTGTCCAGGCCTGACAGAATTTTATAGGTTTCGATGAGATCCCCTCTCAATCTTCTAAACTCCAGTGAGTATAAGCCCAATCGACACACTCTCTCCTCATACGTCATTCCTGCCATCCCAGGTATCAGCCTGGTGAATCTTCACTGCACTCCTTCCATGGCAAGAACGTCCTTCCTCAGGTAAGGTGACCAAAACTGCACACAATATTCAAGGTGCAATCTGACCAAGGCCCTGTACAACTGTAGCAAGACATCCTTGTTCCTGTACTTGAACCCTCTTGCTACGAAGGCCAACATACCATTTGCCTTCTTAACCACCTGCTGCATCTGCATGCTTACCTTCAGCGACTGGTGCACAAGAACACTCAGGTCTCTTTGCACTTCCCCTTCTCCCAATCTATTGCCATTCAAATAATAATCTGCCTTCCTGTTTTTGCCACCAAAGTGGATA
This sequence comes from Somniosus microcephalus, assembly GCF_052327205.1. Classification (NCBI taxonomy): domain Eukaryota; kingdom Metazoa; phylum Chordata; class Chondrichthyes; order Squaliformes; family Somniosidae; genus Somniosus; species Somniosus microcephalus. The sequence goes on along the minus strand of NC_140993.1, from coordinate 39,952,228 downwards.
ACCTCACATTTATCCACATTATAGTGCATTTGCCATGTTTCTGCCCAATCACCCAACCTGTCCAAATCGTACTGGAGTTTCACGACATCCTCCTCACAGCATACCCTCCCACCCAGCTTTGTGTCGTCTGCAAATTTGGAGATATTACATCCAATTTCCTTGTCCAGATCATTAATATATATTGTGAACAGCTGGGGTCCTAGGACCGATCCTTGCGGTACCCCACTAGTCACTGCCTTTAGGATTATACCATTTAGTTTATATTCCCTCTCTCATTCTTTCGACCAAAATGTATCACTTCACACTTTTCTGCGTTAAATTTCTGCTGGCACATGTCTGTCCATTCCACCAGCCTATCTACATCCTCTTGAAGTCTATCACTATCTTCCTCACTGTTCACTATACTTCCAAGTTTTGTGCCATCTGCCTGCAAATTTTGAACTTGTGCCCTGTACATCCAATTCCAAGTCATTAATATATAATCAAGAAAAGCAGTGGTCCTCGAACTGACCCCTGGGGAACAGACTCCAGTCCAAAAAACACCACGACTCTCTGTTTCCTGTCACTTAGCCAATTTTGTATCCATGCCGCCACTGTCCCTTTATTCCATGGGCTTCAACTTTGCCAACAAGCATATTATGTGGCAATTTTTCGAAAGCCTTTTCGAAATCCATGTACACCACATCAACCGCATTGCCCTCATCAAACTTCTCTTTTACCTCATCAAAAAACTCAATCAAGTTGGTTAAACATGGTTTGTCTTTAACAAATCCATGCTTGCTTTCCTTAATCAATCCACACTTGTCCAAGTGACACTTAATTTTGTCCCTGATTATTGTTTCTCTAAGCTTCCCCACTACCGAGGTTAAACTCACCTGGCTGAACTTGTTCTCACATTGAACAACTTCTCCTTTGACTCCACTCACTTCCTCCAAATTAAAGGTGTTGCTATGGGAACCTGCATGTCTCCTAGCTGTGTCTGCCTTTTCGTGTGATATGTGGAGCATGCTTTGTTCCAGTCCTACTCAGGTCCCCTCCCTCACCTCTTTTTCCGGTACATTGATGACTTTATCGGTGCCATTTGCTGCTCTCGCCCTGAACTAGAAAATTTCATTCACTTTGCTTCCAATTTCCACCTTTCCCTCACCTTCACATGGTCCATCTCCGAATCTTCCCATCCCTTCCTCGACTTCTCTGTCTCCATCTCTGGGGATAGACTATTGACAAACATTCACTATAAGCCCACTGACTCCCACAGCTACCTGGACATCACTTCCTCCCACCCCGCTTCCTGTAAGGGCTCTATTCCATTCGTACAGTTTCTCCGTCTCCACTGCGTCTGTTCTGACGATGCCACCATCCATACCAGTGCTTCCGACATGTCTTCCATTTTCCTCAACCAAGGATTGCCCTCTACCGTGATTGACAAAGGCCTTGACCGTGTCCGTACTATTTCCCGCACTTCTGCTCTCACCCCTTCCCCTCCCTCCCAGAACCACAATAGAGTTACCCTTGTCCTCATCTTTCACCCCATCAGCCTCCACATGCAACGGATCATCCTCTGCCATTTCCGCCATCTCCAGTGTGATCCCACAACCAAACACATCTTCCCCTCACCTCTCCTTTCAACATTCTGAAGGGACGCTCCCTCCGCGACACCCTGGTCCACTCCTCTATCACCCCCAACACCCCTTCCCCTTCACCCGGCACCTTCCCGTGCAAGTGCAGGAGATGCAACACCTGCCCTTTTACCTCCTCCCTTCCCACTGTCCAGGGCCCCAAACACTCCTTCCAGGTGAAACAGCGATTTACTTGTACTTCTTGTAATTTATTATATTGTATTCGCTGCTCACAATGCGGTCTCCTCTACATTGGGGAGACCAAACGCAGATTGGGCGACCATTTTGCAGAACACCTCCATTCAGTCCGTAAGGGTGACCCCGAGCTTCTGGTCAGCTTTCACTTTAATTCTCCGCTCCACTCCCACTTTGACCTCTTCGTCCTCGGCCTCCTAAACTGTTCCAATGAAGCTCAACGTAAGCTCGAGGGACAGCACCTCATCTTTCGATTAGGTACTTTACAGCCTTCTGGACTCAACATAGGGTTCAACAATTTCAGACCATAACCTCTGCCCCTATCCCTTTTTCTCGCTCTCTCACATGGCAGCTGTTAACCATTCTGCCATTGCCACTTACACTTCATCTAGAGTCATCCTTTGTTTCTTAACTTGTCCCATTATCATCTCCTTTTGCCTTGCACCATCATCCCTTTTCACTCTTTATCTCTCCTGTCTTCCATCCTATCGCAGACCTTCCCTTTTGATCTTTCCTCCCCTCTCCCTGACCCTACACTTACTTAAGGACCTATTACATCTCCAACTATTTCCAGTTCTGACGAAGGGTCATCGACCTGAAACGTTAACTCTGTTTCTCTCTCTACGGATGCTGCCTGACCTGCTGAGTATTTCCAGCATTTTCTGTTTTTATTACCGAGGTTAAACTGACTGGCCTATAGTTGCTGGGTTTATCTTTACACCCTTTTTTGATCAAGGGTGTAACATTTGCAATTTCCAGTCCTCTGGCTCCACCGCCATTTCTAAGGAGGATTGGAAGATTATGGCCAGTGCCTCCGCGATTTCTTCCTTCACTTCCCTCAGCATCCTAGGAGGTATGCCATCTGGTCCTGGTGACTTATCTATTTTAAGTACAACCAGCCTTTCTAGTACCTGGTCTTTATCATTTTTTATCCCATCCAGTATCTCCTCTACCTCCTCCTTCACTATGTCTATGGCAGCATCTTCTTCCTTGGTGAAGACAGATGCAAAGCACTCCTTTAGAACCTCAGCCATACCCTCTGCCTCCATGTGTATGTCTCATATTTAGTCCCTAATTGACCCCACCCCACCTCTTACCTAAAAATGAGGTGCCAACCTGGGCAAGCTAAAAGCGGAAGCAGCATGCTATAGACAGGGCTAAGCGATCCCACAATCAACGGATCAGATCAAAGCTCTGCAGTCCTGCCACATCCAGTTGTGAATGGTGCTGGACCATTAAACAACTAACGGGAAGAGGAGGCTCCATGAAGATCCCCATCCTCAAAGATGGTGGAGCCCAGCATGTGAGTGCAAAAGACAAGGCTGAAGCGTTTGCAACCATCTTCAGCCAGAAGTGCCGAGTGGATGATCCATATCCTTCTCCTCGTGAGGTCCCCACCATCACAGAAGCCAGTCTTCAACCAATTAGATTCACTCCATGTGATATCAAGAAACGGCTGAGCACACTGGATACAGCAAAGGCTATGAGCCCTGACAACATCCCAGCTATTGTGCTGAAGGCTTGTGCTCCCGAACTAGCCAAGCTATTCCAGCACAGCTACAACACTGGCATCTATCCGACAATGTGGAAAACTGCCAAGGTATTTCCTGTCCACAAAAAGCAGGAGAAATCCAACCCGGCCAATTACCACCCCATCAGTCCACTCTCAATCATCAGCAAAGTGATGGAAGGTGTCATCGACAGTGCTATCAAGCGGCACTTACTCATCTATCACCTGCACACTGATGCCCAGTTTGGGTTCCGCCAAGACCACTCTGCTCCCGACGTCATTACAGCCTTGGGCCAAACATGAACAAAGGAGCTGAATTCCAGAGGTGAGGTGAGAGTGACTGCCCTTGACATCAAGGCAGCATTTGACCGAGTGTGGCATCAAGGAGCCCTAGTAAAACTGAAGTCAATGGGAATCGGGAGGAAAACTCCCCACTAGCTGGAGTCATACCTAGCACAAGGGAGCATGGCTGTGGTGACTGCAGGTCAATCATCACAGCCCCAGGACATTGTGCAGGAGTTCCTCAGGGCAGTGTCCTAGGCCCAACCATCTTCAGTTGCTTCATCAATGACCTTTCCTCCAACATAAGGTCAGAAATGGGGATGTTCACTGATGACTGCACAGTGTTCAGTGCCATTCCCAACTCCTCAGATAATGAAGCAGTCCATGCCCGCATGCAACAATTACAATCCCAGTCTATGTTAGGATAGTTGAGGTCCCCCATTATCACTACTCTATATTTCTTGCATCTCTCTGTAATTTCTCTGCAAATTTGCTCTTCCATATTTTTCCCACTAGTTGTTCACCTATAGAATACACCTATTAGTGCAATGGCACCTCTATTATTTCTTAACTCTAGCCATATAGATTCTATCCTTGACCCCTCCATAGAAACATAGAAGATAGGAGCAGGAGTCGGCCATTCGGCCCCTCGAGCCTGCTCCGCCATTCAATGAGATCATGGCTGATCATCCAAACTCAGTACCCTGTCCCTGCCTTCTCCCCATATCCCTTGATTCCTTTAGCCTTAAGAAATATATCTAACTCCTTCTTGAATATATTTAATGGACTGGCCTCAACTGCCTTCTGTGGTAGAGAATTCCACAGGTTCACCACTCTCTGGGTAAAGAAATTCCTCCTCATCTCTGTCCTAAATGGTTTACCCTTTATCTTTAGACTGTGACCCCTGGTTCTGGACTCCCCGGCCATCGGGAACATCCTTCCTGCATCTAGTCTGTCTCGTCCTGTTAGAATTTTATAAGTTTCGATGAGATCCCCTCTCATTCTTCTAAACTCCAGTGAGTATAAGCCCAATCGACCCAATCTCTCCTCATACGTCATTCCTGCCATCCCAGGTATCAGTCTGGTAAATCTTTGCTGCACTCCCTCCATGGCAAGAACATCCTTCCTCAGATAAGGCGATCAAAACTGCACACAATACTCAAGATGTGGTCTCACCAAGGCCCTGTACAACTGCAGCAAGACATCCTTGTTCCTGTACTCAAACCCTCTCGCTACGAAGGCCAACATACCATTTGCCTTCTTAACCGCCTGCTGCACCTGCATGCTTACCTTCAGGACATCCTCTCTCTCCAGCACTGCAACATTCTCCTTAACCAATACTGCCACGCCACCTTCTAGCTTTCCTTCCCTATCTTTCCTGAGCACCCTATATCCAGGAATATTTACTACCCAATACTGCCCTTTTTTGAGCCAAGTCTCTTTCATTGCCACAACATCATATTCCCATGTGGCTATTTGCGCCTGCAGCTCACCAACCTTGTTTACTATGCTTCGTGTACACTGTAAACCTATCTTAAACCATCCTGTGTTCTCTCTTAGTCTGACCCCAACTATTACCTTACCACTTCTTACTTTAGTGCTATCCGTCTCTCCCAATCCTTTGTGCCCATTGGTTTTCCTTTCTAATGCTACATCCTGGTGCCAATCCCTCTGCCAACTTAGTTTAAACCCTCCCCAACGGCACTAGCAAACTTCCCTGCGAGGATATTGGTTCCTGCCCTGTTGAGGTGCTACCCGTCTGGCCTGTACAGTTTCCACCTCCCCAGAACCGGCCCCAATGCCCCAGGAATCTGAAGCCCTCCCTCCTGCATCAGCTCTTCAGCCACGCATTCATCTGCTCTATCCTCCTATTTCTATACTCACTCACACGTGGCACCGGGAGTAATCCAGAGATTACTACCTTTGAGGCCCTGCCTTTTAATCTCTTTCCTAGCTCCCTAAAATCTGCCTGTAGGACCTCATCCCTCTTTCTACCTATGTCATTGGTAGCAATATGAACCATGACCACTGGCTGTTCACCCTCCCCCCTCTGATTAATGGACAATAAGGAAATGGCTGACTAATTAAATGATTACCCTGTATCCATTTTCACGGTGGAAGAAGAGGACAAAATGCCAGCAGTAAAATGGAACCTAAAAATAAGTCAAGGGAAGGAAGCTCAAATCATAGAATCATACAGCCAATCGGCCCATCATGTCTGTGTCGGCTCTTTGCCCATAGCCCTGCAAAATACCAGATTTAGTATAAGTAAAAGAAATGTTAATGGAGAAAATAAATAGCGATCGTAAAGTTTGCTGAATTAGCGCTACTTTTATTGCCGCTGTCACTTGGATCGTTGCAGGATGGGCCTGGTGACCTGGCTCAGGCGTGATTTATATTGAAGGAAGAGAACTGCAAAATTTCATTTGAGAACTTCAACAAGCTTGAAAAGGCACCGGCTCAGTAATTGTTAAATGAATATTACGGCAATACCTTTAGTACAATAAACACATCGTGCAACACAAAATTGTTGAGACGTGTGTGTGCAGATACACAATAAAAGGCCAGAGTAATACATAAGAATTAGGAGCCGGAGTGGGCCACACGGCCCCTCGAGCCTGCCCCGCAATTCAATAAGATCATGGCTTATCTTCGACCACAACTCCATTTTCCCGCCCGATCCCCATATCCCTTCATTCCCCTAGAGTTCAAAACTCTATCCATCTCAGCCTTGAATATACTCAGCGATTCAGCATCCACAGCCCTTTGGGGTAGAGAATTCCAAAGATACACAACCCTCTGAGTGAAGAAATTCCTCCTTATCCCAGTCTTAAATGGCCAACCCCATATCCTGAGACTATGCCCCCTAGTTCTAGACTCTCCAGCCAGGGGAAACAACCTCTCAGCATCTACCCTGTCAATCCATCTCAGGATTTTATATGTTACAATGAGTTCACCTCTCATTCTTCTAAACTCCAGAGACTATAGGCCCAATCTACTCAATCTCTCCTCATAGGACAACCCTCTCATCCCAGGAATCAATCTAGTGAACCTTCGTTGCACCATCTCTAAGGCAAGAATATTCTTCCTCAGACAAGGAGACCGAAACTGTGCACAGAACTCCAGGTGTGGTCTCACCAAAGCCCTGTACAATTGTAGCAAGACTTCCTTACTCTTATACTCCAACCCCCTTGCAATAAAGGCCAATATTCCATGTGGATAAAGTGCAGTGTCAAACCTATGGAGGTAAATTTAGCAACGAACCCAAGATACTCTTGACGTGCCACCACAAATAAGCTTCACTGTTCTTTCAGAAAAGGAATTAAGTGAATCAATGTTGGGTTATACAGTTGGCGAGTGATCCGCTCTGCCAGGTTACTGCCCAGGCAGTGAAGTTGAAATTGATCCCCATTGACTCTGCCTATGTTCACACCACCCAGTCTCATGTGTGCTTTGAACATTCGGTGGGGATAAGATGCCTTTCAGGCAGGAAGGTCACATCTGTCCATTTAAGCTTAAATAGTTATAATACATTGCTTAGGGTCTATGTTCATAAAACCCAGGAGATTAATCTAATAGAGTTTTAGTCAATGATGATATGAAGTGAAGAAAAGATTATCTCTAAATAGTGTCATCCCCGGAAAAAGATTGGCCTAGAAATTCAGTTGGGCGCGCCAGCCGTTAGTGCCTTAGGAGGAGTAGATCTCGAGCGCTAGGCGCTTCGCGCCCGGGCGCAGCGCGATCTGCGCCTCGCCCCAACTTCAGTACACATTTAGCGCCGGTGCAAAGTCTTAGCGCGCGCCCTGCTGCGTGCGCAGATCATGACGCCATTTACTAGTGCAACGCCCTTTGTGCGCCCCGAACCGGAACTTCACTCGCGCCGGCCCATTGTGCGCCGGGCGGCCCTAACGACTGTGAAGTGGAACGGTACACAGCCGAGGCGGGCCGCGGGGAGCGCTAATTAAAGGGCACTTACCCTGCACTATAAAGGCCAGCCATTTTGTAGCATTCACTCTTGTGCAACGGTTTTTTGGAGAGAGACCAAGGAGGAGAGCTTACTGGTTTGGACCAACACTAGGACAGGTATTTTTGGCTCAGGCCAGAGCTTAGCAATTATCTTTGCCTTCATTGAGAGCTCAGTGTTTGCCAGCATATAATGGGGGCTGCATTGGGTGCCAACGCTGACTTTCAGCCTTATGCCAGAAGGGCTTACAGACGCCGTGAGAGAGTGGCAGCCCTGGCTAGACGCAGAGGGGGCAACAGGCGTCGCCAACTGAGGCCTTGCCCACCCAGGGTATACCGCCAGCAGCCCTCCTATCTGACCATGTCTGCCGCGATGTGTGTTAGGAGGCTGCGATTCAGAAGGGAGGTGGTTGCAGACATCTGCCAGCTGCTTCACAGAGATCTGCAGCCACAGCTGATGCACAGGACGTCTCTGTCGGTGGCAGTGAAGGTGATGGTGGCTCTCAACTTCTATGCCACCGGCTCCTTCCAATCCGCTGCTGGGGACATCGCTAACATCTCCCAGTTCGCCGTGCATTGCTGCATCCGCCAGGTGACCGAAGCCCTTTTCAGAAGGAGAAATCAATTCATCTCCTTCCCCATGACCCTGGACAAGCAGCAGCAGCGTGCAGTGGGGTTTGCAAGAATAGCGGGCTTCCCCATGGTGCAGGGCGCCATTGACTGCACGCATGTGGCTTTGCAGGCACCTCTGGAGCATGCCGAGGATTACCGCAACCGGAAGGGCTACCATTCCCTCAACGTACAGCTGGTGTGTGACCACAGGCAGCGCATCCTAGCTGTCAATGCCCGCTTTCCAGGCAGCAGCCACGATGCCTTTATCCTGCGACAGACAACTGTGGCTGACATGTTCCAGGCACAGCCTCACCCAAGAGGATGGCTTATCAGAGACAAAGGCTATCCTTTGTGTACCTGGCTCATGACCCCGCTCCGCGCGCCCACGACCCCTGCTGAAGAGGCATACAACGAGAGCCATCAAGTGACTAGGAACATCATAGAACAAACAATCGGCGTCCTCAAGCAATGGTTCCGCTGTCTCGATCGCTCCGGGGGAGCCCTCCAGTATTCGCAGGAGCGAGTCTCCCAATTCGTCGTCGTTTGCTGCATGCTGCACAACCTGGCTATCCGCAGGACTCAGGCACTGCCACCTCACGTTGGACCCCCACCTCAGGAGGAGGAGCAGGAGGAGCATGAGGAGGAGGCGGACGAGGAGTACCAGCCCAGGAGGGAGGCAGAAGGTCCAAGGGCCGCCCGTCGGCGGCTTATTGAACGTCACTTCTAGGCCCCCTGTCAGGGAGTGGCTTGTGCCAATGAAAGAACATGATTGCAGCCGCTCCGCAAGCCCTCAGCCGGTTAAGGCAACAAACACTTCAAAGATCAAACGTGGACAATGTTAATAAATAAAATGCTTTATTGTACAAACTCAGGGCCCTTCCCACATGAAAACCAAAAACAGATGAAACCCCCAAAAAACACTCAAACACATTAATCGCTCCCACAACCTGGAGAGGATTAACAAAACAGTGCAACTAAAATGGCCGTCATCCTCGGCCTTCGTAAACAACAAACATCACATCCTCGGCCTTCAAAAAACAAACATCCAATTCTCGGCCTCAAAAAACAAACATCCAATTCTCGGCCTCAAAAAACAAACACAACTGGCCACACATTCGACTTTTTGGCCCGCTAGGGCAATACCTTGGCCATCTTTGTGTGGCCCCTGCCCGCCCTGCTGCTCCTCCTCAAAGTAAGGCCATTGGCTGCTGCAAGGCTGGGGGCAGGCTCCAGAGGGGCACATGTCGTGACGGCAGATGCCCTTGGGGGTCGGCCTAGTCGAGGTCTGGCCGTCGAGCGGGCGGCTGTTGAATGCTGCAGCTGTGGCTGGCCAGCATCAGTCGCTGCAGCAGCTCCTGGCAGCTCCACTGGGGGAGTGGCAGTGGCGGCTGGAGGAATGGGGGCAAGTTGGCGGATGGCAGGCGCTCGCTGGTCGCCTGAGACACTGGCACTCGCCCGGGCCAGCACTGCAGCATGCGCACCAATCTGCCGAGGGACAGACCGCTGTGCTGCTGCAGCGCGCCGTGTGCCCTGGCGATGCCTGGCTGACACAGCGAGTGTGGCAGCAGTGAGTGCCCGTGTTGACCTGTTCAGTGACCTCATCAGAGCAGCCAGTGACTGCACGACACCACTGATCAGCTGCCCACTCGCTGCCTGAGCTGCCCCGAATGCCGCCCGACTTGCTGCCTGCTCTGCCCCGAATTCCGCCAAACTGATGGCCTGTGAGGCCCCGACATCGGTGACACTCCGAGAGAGGGACTCGATGGCCTCAGGCAACCGTGCCACTACCCCCATGAGCTACGTGTGCCGGCGCTCCGAGTCCGCGGACAAGTCCTCGAGGCGTTCCATCTCCTCGGCGAAGGCCATCTCCGGACTGGAGGCCGGACTCTCCCTCTGGGGAGAAGGCCGCCGAGCTGGCCGACCCTTCCTGCGTTGCTGGACGCCGCTGGGCCCAGCAATTGGACTCCCCTCCGACCCTTCCCCCCTCTGGGGAGAAGGCCGCCGAGCTGGCCGACCCTTCCTGCGTTGCTGGACGCCACTGGGCCCAGCAATTGGACTCCCCTCTGACCCTTCCCCCCTCTGGGGAGAAGGCCGCTGAGCTTCCACCCCCCTCCCGCGTTTCTGCAGGCCGCAGGTCCCATGAGCTCCCCTCCCCTCCAGGGAAGATGTGTCCCCTACATTCGCATGGGTTGCCGCAGATGAGGGTTCCCCTGATGGGCCGCCTTCCACTTGCTCCTCCTCCTCCTCCTCTTCTGAGGGGCTGTCACTGGCAAGTTCAAGGACCTCCTCCTCACCATCTGAAAGCAGGAAGGCACAAGAGTAGCTTTAGAGTGAGGAGAGGGCGTCAGCGAGGGATGCATGAGTGGTGGCATTCAGCGCATTGGTCGGACAGTGGCAAAGGATGTAGATCTGATGCGCAAGTGGGACGAGAGAGGTCCAAACGTTGATGTCCTTACCATTGGTGCCCAGAACAGGGTCGGCATCTCCACATGCAACGGGGCCAATCACCCGGCCACCCATGATGCGCTCCACGCGATGTTGCAGCTCGGTGAGCGGCTGGACCTGGGGTCGGCCTCCCCGGGTCGCAGTCCGGCTCTTCCTATTATTGGCCAGCTTGGCCTGCAAAAGAAAGGACGGCCTCTAAGTGCAGTGTGTAGCCCTGATCTTGTGTGCACTGCCTCCCATGGTGGAATAGCCTGGCCAGTGTGTCGCCCTGATCTTGTGTGCACTGCCTCCCATGGTGGAATAGCCTGGCCAGTGTGTCGCCCTGATCTTGTGTGCACTGCCTCCCATGGTGGAATAGCTTGGCCAGTGTGTAGCCCTGACCTTGTGTGCACTGCCTCCCATGGTGGAATAGCTTGGCCAGTGTGTTAAGTGCAGAATGTGCAATTGATGTTCATGCCTGTCCCATAGCTGCTGGATGAGGGCTGGCCATTAGGGCTTTCAGGTCCCTTTGCCCATAATGTGAGGTGCACATGCAAGGATGAGGAGGTCATTGGAAAGGGTACTCACCCTGACAATCCGAGTGAGGTCATTAAACTTTTTGCGGCATTGGACACCGGTCCTGGGGACCTCGCTGTTGGCTGACACCTTGCTGGTGACATGCCTCCAGGCTCTCCGGTAGACGCGGACCGGCGCCTTCCTGCCATTGTCCGGGTACAAAAGATGGCGCCTCTTCTCCACACCACCAACCAGCACACTCAGATCAAGCTCTGAGAAGCGCTGCGCTCGTTCACAGGCCTTCTGCATGGCTTCAGGCGCTATTTGGGTCCAGCAGCAGTGTTCAGGCCTAGCTGGAGGGCTCCACTATCCAGGGCGTGGCAGCAGACCAAGTCGACCCTTCCCCCTTAAGAGCTGGCCGGCGCCAGGGTGTCTGCTGTCAATCACGAGATGGCCGCACCTGCGCTGCGCCCGGCCTCGGCGCTCTCGCTCAGCACCTCCGGCTTAGCGCCTAAAGAGAGGCGTGCAGCGCCAGTTTTAGCGCTCGAGCAAACTCTTAGGGCGAAGCTAATGAATATCGGAGAAGTGGCCTCGATTTTGCGCCGGGCGCAAACTTTAGCGGCCGCCCGACTTTACCGCCCCAAAAGTGGCTACAATGAATTTCTAGGCCATTGTCTTTAATAATTAGTGTCATCTCCACAGGCCTAAAAGGTCTGGATAGGTGGTGGGTACAATTTGGTGGCCTCATACACCAGAATCAATATTCAGATTCACAAATACCTGAATTTTAGGTTTTGCCAAAGCCAAGTCCTGAGGGGAAGAAATTCACTGTTTACCATCACAGCGTGAGAAAAACAAGCAAAAGCATGTCAAAAGAAGTGTCTGGGGGGTAGGTGCTGTTCTGTTCACTAGAAGTGAACAGTGGGTGAATAGTTCATCCCTCTTCAAATAGTTTTGCTCTGAGTGCACCAAGGACTAAATGTATAATTTTACCAGCATGCAGTAGAAATATTTAGGTGTGGAACTGTAGAAACCAGAAATATTGTATGAGTAATGTTCTGAATTTGGCCTGGAGAGCCAAAAACATTGAAAAATTAATCCATTTTGCACAGGCTTCCAACAGGCAGAGTGGGCTTGTAAAATTATCTCCCTTTAGTTTGTTCAGAAGCTGGTAAACTGTCAATAATGCTCCTAAAATTGCTTCTGAGCCTAAGTATTTGCAACACCTATTTACGCACAGATCCAGAGTTAATGATGTTTTGTTTGTTAGATGGTTGTTAAAAGGCAATTAATGTGGAATATACATTCATCCCCACGTAACATAATTTTCCCTAGTTAAAGCTGCAGTTAGGCACTAGAGGGAAGCTGGCAGAGTTTAATTATTGAGCGGAGCTGTAGAAATAGCCTAAAATAGGAGTCTTTTGGGAGAGCTCTGCAGCATGGGTTTATCGTCAAGTCTCTCAATGCTAGGAATGGAAGCAAGAATAGTGGATTTGAAACAACAGAGGCAGACTATCAGGATTCAGGACTACCCGATGCAGTGTGAACATCTCTGACGTGTCACTTACCGAAAACTCAGCAAGGAATGGTGTATAAGAAGGCTACATCTTGACATCTGTCAGCTTTTTCAGCCCGATCTACAACAAACCACAGGCCAGCACTCTCAGTGCAAGTGAAAATGACCATTGCACTAAACATCTATGGAAATGAATGCGTCTAGCAACAACAGGCGATATCATCAGCCACTGCCGTATTACTGAGGTAACAGGTGCTCTCTTCTGCCTTATGTCAGCATAATGAAGTTCAAAAAGTGATATGCTGCACCAGCAGGAAAGGCAGTTGCAATTTTACTAATAATGTGACATTCCCTCAGAACAAAGTGCTATCGGTTGTACTCAAGCTGCTATTCATGCTATTAGAGTCAGAAAAGGTTACTGCTCCCTTAATGCTGAGAAGGCAAAACATTATGCAACTTACTTCATCATCCTCCTCCTTGGAAAACAGTGACAGGATTGGACAAAGTCAACATGAATTTACAAAGGATAAATCATGCTTGACTAATCTACTGGAATTTTTTGAGGAAGTAACTGGTAAAATAGATAAGGGAGAACCAGTGGATGTGGTGTATTTTGACTTTCAGAAGGCTTTCGATAAGGTCCCGCATAAGAGAATAGCGTGTAAAGTTAAGGCACATGGGATTGGGGGCAAGGTACTGACTTGGATAGAGAACTGGTTGGCAGACAGAAAGCAAAGAGTTGGAATAAACGGGTCTTTTTCCGAGTGGCAGGCAGTGACTACTGGGGTACCGCAGGGATTGGTCCTTGGACCCCAGCTATTCACAATATATATTCATGATCTAGACAAGGGAACTAGATGTAATATCTCCAAATTTGCAGATGACACAAAGCTGGGTGGGCGTGTGTGCTGTGAGGAGGATGCTGAGAAACTCCAGGATGATTTGGACAGGTTGAGTGATTGGGCAGAAGCATGGAAGATGCAATATAACGTGGATAAATGTGAGGTTATCCACTTTGGCAGCAAAAACAGGAAGGCAGATTATTATCTGAATGGCAATACATTGGGAGAAGGGGAAGTGCAACGAGACCTGGGTGTCCTTGTGCACCAGTTGCTGAAGGTAAGCATGCAGGTGCAGCAGGCGGTTAAGAAGGCAAATGGTATGTTGGCCTTCGTAGCGAGAGGGTTTGAGTACAGGAACAAGGATGTCTTGCTGCAGTTCTACAAGGCCTTGGTGAGACCACATCTTGAGTATTGTGTGCAGTTTTGGTCGCCTTATCTGAGGAAGGATGTCCTTGCCATGGAGGGAGTTCAGCGAAGATTCACCAGGCTGATACCTGGGATGGCAGGAATGAAATATGAGGAGAGATTGGGTCGATTGGGCTTGTACTCGCTGGAGTTTAGAAGAATGAGAGGGGATCTCATCGAAACTTATAAAATTCTAACAGGACTAGACAGACTAGATGCTGGAAGGATGTTCCCGATGGTCAGGGAGTCCAGAACCAGGGGTCACCGTCTAAGGATAAGGGGTAGGCCATTTAGGACAGAAATGAGGAGGAATTACTTCACCCAGAGAGTGGTGAGCCTGTGGAATTCTCTACCACAGAAGACAGTAGAGGCCAATTCTTTAAATATATTCAAGAAGGAGTTGGATATATTTCTCAAGGCTAAAGGGATCAAGGGGTATGGGGAGAAAGCAGGGACCGGGTACTGAATTTGGATGATTAGCCATGATCGCATTGAATGGTGGAACAGGCTCGAGGGGCCGAATGGCCTCCTCCTGCTCCTATCTTCTATGTTTCTATCAGGGGAATTTATAATGGGGAACAAAGAAATGGCGGACCAATTAAATACATATTTTGGTTCCTTCTTAACAAAGGAGGACACAAATAACCTCCCAGAGATGTCGGGGAACATAGGGTCTGATGAAAGGGAGGAACTGAAAGAAATCAGTATTTGTAGGGAAATGGCATTAGGGAAATTGATGGGACTGAAGGCCGATAAATCCCCAGGGCCTGATAATCTACATCCTAGGGTACCTAAGGAAGTGGCCCTAGAAATAGTAGATGCATTGCTGATCATCTTCCAACATTCGATGGAATCTGGAACAGTACCCATGGATTGGAGGGTAGCTAATGTTACCCCACTATTCAAAAAAGGTGGTAGAGAGAAAACGGGGAATTACAGATCGGTAAGCCTGACATCGGTAGTGGGGAAAATACTAGAGTCCATTATAAAAGATGTAATAGCAGAACACTTGGAAAACAGTGACAGGATCAGACAAATTCAACATGGATTTACAAAAGATAAATTGTGCTTGACTAATCTACTGGAATTTTTTGAGGATGTAACTGGCAAAATAGATAAGGAGAACCAGTGGATGTGGTGTATTTGGACTTTCAAAAGGCTTTCGATAAGGTCCCGCATAAGAGATTAGCGTGTAAATTTAAGGCACATGGGATTGGGGGCAAGTTATTGACTTGGATAGAGAACTGGTTGGCAGATAGAAAGCAAAGAGTTGGAATAAACGGGTCTTTTTCCACGTGGCAGGCAGTGACTAGTGGGGTGCTGCAGGGATCGGTCCTTGGACCCTCACAATATATATTAATAATCTAGACAAGGGAACTAGATGTAATATCTC
The DNA here is from genome assembly GCF_052327205.1 of Somniosus microcephalus. NCBI lineage: Eukaryota > Metazoa > Chordata > Chondrichthyes > Squaliformes > Somniosidae > Somniosus > Somniosus microcephalus. Next base: position 39,936,951 of record NC_140993.1, on the reverse strand, counting down.
CAAGTTTGCAGACGACACAAAGCTGGGTGGGCGTGTGTGCTGTGAGGAGGATGCCGAGAAACTCCAGGATGATTTGGACAGGTTGGGTGATTGGGCAGAAGCATGGCAGATGCAATATAACGTGGATAAATGTGAGGTTATCCACTTTGGTGGCAAAAACAGGAAGACAGATTATTATCTGAATGGCAATAGATTGGGAGAAAGGAAATTGCAACGAGACCTGGGTGTCCTTGTGCACCAGTCGCTGAAGGTAAGCATGCAGGTGCAGCAGGCGGTTAAAAAGGCAAATGGTATGTTGGTCTTCGTAGCGAGAGGGTTTGAGTACAGGAACAAGGATGTCTTGCTGCAGTTGTACAGGGCCTTGGTGAGACCACATCTTGAGTATTGTGTGCAGTTTTGGTCACCTTATCTGAGGAATGATGTTCTTGCCATGGAGGGAGTTCAGCGAAGATTCGCCAGGCTGATACCTGGGATGGCAGGAATGACGTATAAGGAGAGATTGGGTCGATTGGGCTTATACTCGCTGGAGTTAAGAAGAATGAGAGAGGATCTCATTGAAACTTATAAAATTCTGTCAGGACTGGACAGACTAGATGCAGGAAGGATGTTCCCAATTGTCGGGGAGTCCAGAACCAGGGGTCACAGTCTAAGGATAAGGGGTAATCCATTTAGGACAGAAATGAGGAGGAATTTCTTCACCCAGAGAGTGGTGAATCTATGGAATTCTCTACCACAGAAGGCAGTAGAGGCCAATTCATTAAATATATTCAAGAAGGAGTTGGATATATTTCTTAAGGCTAAAGGGGTCAAGGGATATGGGGAGAAAGCAGGGACAGGGTACTGAATTTGGATGATCAGCCATGATCGCATTGAATGACGGAGCAGGCTCGAGGGGCCAAATGGCCTACTCCTGCTCCTATCTTCTATGTTTCTATGTTTCTATGAGATGAGGCACTAGAATAGATAGTCTGGCACATCAAATATCCTTCTTGGGATATGGGCATCACTGGCAAGGCTGGTAGTTATTGCCCATCCCCCGTAGAAGAGGGTGATAAAACTGCGTGACTGCTAGGCTACTTAAGAGGGCAGTAAAGAATCAACCATGTTGGTGTGTGACTGGAGTCACTTATAGGCCAGACCAGATGAGGATAGCAGGCTTCCTTTCCTAAAGGACATTAGTGAACCAGTTGTGTTTTCACGCCAAGCTTCAGGGTCACTTTTTACTTATACTAGCTTTTTATTGAAGGGGTAATTACTAGTCCTAGTCCCTTTCGGGCTACCCCGGATCAGGCGTATTCCCCAGACGTTCACCTTCAACTAAAGTTAGAGATAGCTGAATCCTATAAGACGCTTAATTGGGTCTAAAGGTCCAGACTATCTCTCCCTAAAGGAAAGGAACAACTTGAAGATGTTTCTGTCCTCCAGATAGCACTTTTAATAAGTTTAACTAGACTGTAACCTCCCGGATATTATGAGGGTCCGGAAAACTCCACCAGAATCCTGCAACTCCTCACCAAAGAGTGTACAGAGATTGAGTTTGTGAGTTTGATACAGAAGTACTATGTGAGACAATTCTAAAAATATATAGTTTTATTAAAGAACCGACATGTACGTAACAGCTGGTGATTCAATTGCAACGTTAACAGTTCCAAAAACAAATAGCTTACAATTCTTATTCTCAGAAATCCTTATTCTCAAATCTTAACTTCATTACATTTTTACATTTCTTACTTATTTCTAATCCAGGATATCCACCAAAATCAAAAAGTGCCTTTTTGATCCCCGAGACTCAAAGAGTTAAAAACTTACAGAGCCTGCCTCTGAAGAGTGAGAATCACTTTGCCCCTTTCAGTGACTTCTGGTTTCCTATTTGAAAGTTCTATATTTTATACCCTTTTTTCAGTGGTATATCCTTTGAAGTTTTCTGCTGATGTAAGCTAATTATCTCTAGTCATCTTTCTGTTGACTTTTCTATTCTTACTGTCAATTCAGTTGTTAGCTTGCAGAATTCTGTCTGCTGTGTAGGTGTGGATCTGTGGCTGTGTAACAGGGTTCCTGCACCTGTTGCTAAGCAACAGGGAAGCCTGGATTTGTTGCTGTGTACGGAGCTCTCGTACCTCTTAACTATACCTCTCTGTAATCCGGACTTTTTGATAAACCGGCAGCACGCCAGTCCCATTGGTGCCGGATAAAAAAGAGTTTCCTGTACTTCACATGTGTACATTCACTTAACAAACATCTACCACCATTCAGTGACCAAGGAAGTAAAGCACTCACAGCGAACAAGAAGCACTCGCGCACTCTGTTTTTCATCTGACGAAAGGTCATCGACCTGAAACGTTAACTCTGTTTCTCTCTCCACAGATGTTGCCTGTCCTGCTGAGTGTCTCCAGCATTTTCTGCTGTTATTTCAGATTTCCAGCATCCACAGTATTTTGCTATTGTATTAATTGCAGAGGTGCCTGTCTATAATGCATAGACAAGGGGAATGGTGTCAGGGAAGGAATTAGTGGCTAATTTTAGACATTGATGTTCATATCGGGAGCACATACTTGAGGAAGATTCTGAAAGGCTATGTGAGTGCTATTGACTACCCTGGACTTTGGGGAAGTCTGAAAATGTCCAGGGCTCAAACCTGTTACTCCAAGGGTTCCAAGGGGAACTTGATTGATCAGCTCTTTTAAGCAATGTATGAGTCACCTGTTTGAGGTAGTTATGTACAACAGACTGAACGATATTGCTGACATCAGAAAGACCCCGCGGCAAACAAATTCAAGGTGAATGAGTGTTATCTTTCTGCAGCCGACTACTAGACCACTCGTTTAGGGAACCATAGCCTCCACAGATCTTCAGTGTGGCCCGGTAAAGTGTTGCAGTGTCGATAAATCAGTAGCCAAGTAGATTCCCTCCTCCTCCTAATCATGTCTGGCCTCTCAGTCATCCTCAGTTGCCTCTTCTTTCTTCTGCTTCTCTTCCTCCAAATATGCCCAGTGTAAAGGGATTGTGAATAATACACCCGTACTGCGGAGAGGGATGGAAGTACCAATTAATTGCCAAAGCCTCCTTAAGGCTTCCGACCACACTTCCCCTTGACCAACAGCGCAGCTCCCAGAAAAATTGCAGTAAAATTCCCCCCCCCAATAAAGTGAATCAAACTTATTTCACTAACTTTTGACTTCACTCTGTCCATTTGTATCTAGAAACTGCAGTTGGGGTCCTACAACTGGCGTATGAACTGAGGCGGAGGGGGGTGGAGGGCGGCGGAATCGGGAGATGTAACGGAGGTGGGAATAGGAGGTCATAGTGATGGCTCAGATGTGTGGTCGAAGGCTCATCTCGGGATCAAATACGACACCAAGGTTGTGAACAGTCTGGTTCAGCCTCGGACAGTTGCCAGGGAGCGGGATGGTGTCGCTGGTGAGGGAACGGAGTTTATGGTGGGGACACTGAAGACACTGGCTTCGGTCTTCCCAATATTTGGATGGAGGAAATTTCTGCCCATCCTGCGCTGGATGTCGGACAAGCAGTCTGACAGTGGAGGGGTCGAGAGAGGTGTTGGTGAGGTAGAGCTGGGTGTCATCATCCGAAAACGCAACATCAGGTTCCACATGTATGCTGACACTAAGAGCGGGGGAGTGGGACTAACTGGATTGCTCTTCAAAAGAGCAATCCATCGGCACAAGCTCGATGGGTCGAATGGCCTCCTTCTGTACTGTACTATTCTATGATTATACGATTCTAAATATTGGAGTCAGCCAAGCTACATAAGAGGAGCTGAAAATGGAAAATGAGTAAAACAGAGTGAAACACTAACAAAAATGATTAAAACTGCTTCAAAATGTACTTATCCTTCCTTAATAATGCTACAGAGCCTAGTTTTAGAAGCTGGGCAGTTGCACAGCACCTTTCAAAGTGGGGGACGAATCAGCTAGTTTCTATAATACAGGTCCTAAAGCTTTCTACTGGTGGGAACAGAAAGTCAATGTGCAGCCACCCATCATCATTAACTGATGCTAGTGTAGTGGGTATGGACCTGTTCTAGTAACTCAGAAGTCGTGATGTTAAATCTCACCAAGTTGTGAAACTAAATTCAGTAATGTCATGCCCATGATAGCTGTCAGTTTGTCATACAAACTGGCGCATTATGTTGTTCGGGGACAAAGGGAACCTGCTATCTCCACAAAATCTGGTCTACACCTGTGGTTGTCTCCTTAATGTCTTCTGAAGTTCCGAGTAAACCACTCAGGTGAGAAAAAAAGACAATAAAAGTGGCCTTGCCAATGTTTCCCACATGATGTCACAATGCAGATGTTTATGTACATGGTTTCCTCAATGTTGGCTCAATGTGACTTACTCCAAGATAATCTGACAAGCCATTTGTCTGGGGCCCCCGTCACAAACTCTGTTCCCTAGCCACAGATTCCATTCCCCTCCCTGGCCACGGTCTCAGGCTGAACCAGATTATTTGCAACCTTGCCACCCTATTTGACCCTGAGCTGAGCTTCCAACCACATTTCCTCTCCTTCACAAAGACCGTCTACTTTCACCTCTGTAACAAAAAAGACTTATATTTCTGTTGCGCCGTTCATGACCTCAGGACATCCCAAGTGGAGTGGCTTGAAAGATTGAATGACTGTGAAGGAAATGAATGAATATCAGCAGTGTCTAGGGTCCCAGTTTCAATATCAGTTGTTAGTTTAGGGGTCGGTACTAGGATCACTGCTTTTCTTGATATATATTAATGACTTGGACTTAGGTGTACAATTTCAAAATTTGCAGATGACACAAAACTTGGAAGTATAGTGAATAGTGAGGAGGATAGTGATAGACTTCAAGAGGACATAGACAGGCTGGTAGAATGGGCTGACACGTGGCAGATGAAATTTAATGCAGAAAAGTGCAAAGTGATACATTTTGGTAGGAAGAACAAGGAGAGGCAATATAAACTAAAGGGTACAATCCTAAAGGGGGTGCATGAACAGAGAGACCTGGGGGTATATGTGCACAAATCATTGAAGGTGGCAGGACAGGCTGAGAAAGTGGTTAAAAAAGCACAAGGGATACTGGGCTTCATAAATAGAGGCATAGAGTACAAAAGCAAGGAAGTTATGATGAAACTTTATGAAATACTGGTTCGGAAGCTGGGGTTGTTCTCCTTAGAGCAGAGAAGGTTGAGAGATTTGATAGAGGTATTCAAAATCATGATGGGTCTAGACAGTGTAGATAGGGAGAAACTGTTCCCATTATCAGGAGGGTCGAGAACCAAAGGACACAGATTTCAGGTGATTGACAAAAGAACCAAAGGCGACATGAGGAAAAACCTTTTTTACGCAGCGAGTGGTTAGGATCTGGAATGCACTGCCTGAAAGGGTGGTGGAGGCAGACTCAATCGTGGCTTCAAAAGGGAATTGGATAAATACCTGAAGGAAAAAAATTTGCAGGGCTACAGGGAAAGGGCGGGGGAGTGGGGCTAGCTGAAATGCTCTTGCAGAGAGCTGGCACAGGCTAGACAGGTCGAATGGCCCCCTTCTGTGCTGTAACCATTCTATGATTCTATGATTCAAAGCGCTTTACAGCCAATGAAGTACTTTTGAAGTTTAGACACTGTTGTATAGGAAACACGGCAGCTAATTTGCACACGGTCCCACAAAACAGCAATGTGATTATGACCAGATAAACTGATATGATAATGTTGATTGATCTATAAATATTGGCCAGGAAATCAGGGATAACTCCTCTGCTCTTCTTTGAAATAGTGTCATGGGATCTTTTACGTCCACCTGAGAGAGCAGACGGGCTTAATGTCTCATCCGAAATACAGCACCTTCGACACTGCAGCACTCCCTCAGTAAAAGCATCTGTCTCCGCACTGCACTGTAATAGCACCTGTCTCTGCCCCTACCTCAGCCCAACTGCTGCTGAAACCCTCATCCATGCTTTTGTTACCTTCAGACTTGACTATTCCAATGATCTCCTGGCCAGCCTCCCATCTTACACCCTCCATAAACTTAAGCTCATCCAAAACTCTTCCGTCCATATCCTAACTCGCACTAAGTCCCACTCGCCCATCACCCCTGCGCTTGCTGATCTGCATTGGCTCCGAATCCACCAACGCCTCGATTTCAAAATTCCCATCCTTGTGTTCAAATCCCTCTATGGCCTTGCCCCTCCCTATCTATGTAACCTCCTTCAGCCAGACAACCCTTTGAGAATTCTGCATTCCTCCAACTCTGGCCTCTTGTGCAACCCCCATTTCCTTCACCCCACCATTGGTGGCAATGCCTTCCATGGTCTAAGCTCTGGAATTTCCTCCCTAAACCTCGCCATCTCTCCACCTCTCTCTCCTCCTTTAAGATGCTCCTTAAAACCTATTGCTTTGACCAAGAGTTTGGCCACCTGTCCTCTCTTTCTTTGGCTCAGTGTCAATTTTTGTCTGATTATGCTCCTGTGAAGTGCCTTGGAACAGTTAACTATGTTAAAGGTGCTAAAGGCCAAACATCTCAGCCCCAGGACACTACTGCAGGAGTTCCTCAGGGCAACGTTCTCGGCACAACTCTCTTGAGCTGCTTCATCAATGACCTTCCCTCCATCATATGGTAAGAAGTGGGGTTGTTCACTGATGATTGCAGTGTTTAGCTCCATTTGCAGTTAATGAAGCAGTCCATGTACCTCATCCACTAGCCTAAACATCTACTGCCTAAACATCTACACCCTATACCACAAGGTGTACTATCTATAGTAACTTGTCAAGGCTTCTTCAGCATCACCTCCCAAGCCCAGAAGCTCTACCACCTAGAAGGACAAGAGCAACAGGTGCATGGGAACCCCAATCACCTCCAAGTTCCCCTCCAAGTCACACACTATCCCGACTTGGACACATATGGCGATATATGTCCAAGTCCTTCATCATCGCTGGGTCAAAGTCCTGGAACTCGCTACCTAACAGCACTGTGGGAGCACCTTCACATGGACTGCAGCAAATCAAGGAAAATGGCTTTCTACCACCTTCTCAAAGGCACCCATGAATGGGCAATAAATACTTGCTTTGCCAGCGATGCCCACCTCCCGAGAATTAATAAACAAGATAAATTCAAGTTGTTGCTGTTGTCTCTCCAATGATGCCACTCTGTAACCTGTTGCTTGGCAATGTGCTAGAGTTTCCTGGGCTGGTTTGCTCTGTTCTTTCCCTAAAGTTTGAGTTCCCCAACCCCCATGATGTATCACTTAATGGATCAGCATATTGGATCAATTAGTTCTCACACATGTTCAAGAAGATCTTGCTTGTGGGTAATTTATTTTCTAAGGTACAGCTTCTTCCTCCAGCTCACTCTCAATGATGACAGATGCTCCTACTAAGTCTAAGTTTTAGTGCACAGCATGTTGGGAAGGGATGGTCAACAATTTACATAAGAACACAATTTAAGTACTGGAAATGGCCATTTAACCCCCAACTTTCTGCCTCCGCCATATTTCTAAACCCCATCTCTTTATTCCTAGAGTACAGGGCCTTTGTAAATAAATTTTGAAAATGTATTAAAATGTCACCATCAGTACCCTTCTGAGAGATAATTTGGGGAACTTCAGAGGTACTGAAAGCTCATTAGTGTAGTTTAACTGAATAACGACAAGTGGCACACTATTCTTCCTACCTACACAAGAGAAAAATGCAAGGTGAACACAACAAATTTGTTTTCCAAGTCTCAAGTACTTGTTTTTTTATTCAATATCAAGTGATACTCTTTTCTTAAGTAGCAACATGGCATTCAGACAGGTACCCTCATGGGCATTCTATGCTGCTTTAGCGATTCATTAAGACGTCTGTTGTTCTTTACTTTCAAATTATCAATTTCATCTCGTGGTCTGCTGCAGCATTTTAGATGCACAACCTTCCTTACTCTTCTCCTGTAAGTTGTATGGCGAGGTCTGTGGCTAACCCGCCTTCCTCTTCTTCGACACCTTGTTTTCCGCAGCCGTCTTCCATATCGTTTGCGTGGACGACTGTGTCTGTTGCGATATCTTGACTTGGTCATGACTCCTTGATTTCCAAACCGACTGGTATACTATCTCACTGATTTCAGATTTTCATTTGAATATTTGCTCCCGTAGGCAGCTTTTAATGCCTAGGACCGCGATTGTTGAATGACATAGTACTGCCATGTAGTGTATGAACAACCATATTTGGTATGCTTTATGAAGTAAACTGACAGCACCTTATAAGGTAGTTTTGCATATAACCGATGCCCGTCATTGATCACATCACTTATATTGGTGGGTTTCAACACCCATTGGATAATACTCAATTAATCTGATTATCATGACATCACTTTCATGCCATATATGGATAAAGGCAGAGTAAGAGTGTTTCAAAGACATTTCTGTGGTCTCAATATTAGTTGCTCCCTGTGCTACACTGTCAGAATATACATGCTACGTGACCTAGACCTATCTCTAACTCTGCTGAGAGACACCTGTTCACCAGAGTTGTCCTGCACAGACATTGCTAACAGACTGTAACCAGAGCTATCTTGCTTAAGACACTGATAACCCTTCGCACTTGCACTATTCTGCCCAGACACCACTGAACCTCCACATCAGCACTACCTTACACAAACAGCCACTTCTAACTCTCCATATCAGACCTACCCTACCCAAACAGGAACTGTAACCTCCACATCACACAAGCCTATCTGGACAGACAGTACTTATACCCTCCAAAGCACTGCCGTCTGCCCAGATGCTAACTGTGCATGCAAGAGCTACCTTGCCCAGATAAACTATAAACCTTATAACCCAGACCACTAAACTCAACTCACTAAACCATAGCCTGTTGTAATGCTGAAGGATACAGCTATAGTCCTCTGAGGTGCCAAGTATGCTACATTGCACATAACACACATTTTGAATTGTTCTTCCTCATCTAACTTAGGAAACATCACAGTCTCCATCCCACCTCTGGTTTCATAGTTGGCTCATCCTAATGTGTCTTCAAGTTTTTCCCCTCTCTTGGCTTCCTAGTGTTGGTACTCTTTGAAAAATTCAGGGAACATTGCAGGACTAGGAATGTGGCGTGGTGGGGAGGAGAAAATAACACCTATTGTTTTTCTGACTATATTGTAATGTTCAAATTGTAAAAGAACATTGCATTTCTTCACAGAAAAGGTTGTGAGAATGTGGAATGAAGAGTTAACTGATCTGTTTAAAAAGGAAAATACATACTTATTTGGGAAGCAGGGGATTGGGATTAAAAAGGGAGAGAGCTATTAAAACTAACAAAACAGCAGACTCGTCTCCATGGGACAAATAGTAATATCCTGTTGCTATCCTCTTTCTAATGTCAGAGTGCCATATACAGAAAGACATGATTACTAAACAGTTTTTGTAAAGAGATAAAAGAGGGATGCAATATGTGTTTTGAAGCTGCTGTGTCCCATGGAAGCACTTTTCCAGTAAGGAGGGCGGAGACAAAGTAACCTACAGCTATGTGCTGACTGTAGTCCAAGGTGGGACAATGAAATGCCCCACTTGTATGGCCATTAGATAGTGATGCAGTAGGAAACCCATATTGGAGCTGAAATGGGAAAAATCCAAAGTAGTAATGTGGACAGGTCAAATACCAATTCTGACACATGAAAGATGTTTGAGACTTCTCTGAGAAGTAAGTCTCCAAATGCCACACATTTATCCAAAAGTGCAGCTAGCTTGACAATAAAAGTGAATTTACATATTTCTGAAAACAAGAGTCACTTACTAATTTAACACACAAAAATGGTCAAATGTAACTTTACAAAGAGTAGCTTTGTCTCAATCTGTAATGGGTTTGGCAGCTACGCAGCAACAATGCCCAAGCACACTGCCAACCCAGAAAAATTCCACGAAGCTAGCCATAATTATAAGATAGTCACGAATAAGTCCAAATAAGGAATTCAGGAGAAATCTCATTACTCAGAGAGTTATGAGATGTGGAACTCGCTACCACAAGGAGTGATTGAGGCAAATAGCATAGATACATTTAAGAGGAATCTAGGTAAGTACATGAAGGAGAAAGGAATAGAAGGATATGTTGAAAGGGTGAGATGAAGTAAAGTGGGAGGAGGCTCGTGTGGAGCATAAACACTGACATGGACCTGTTGTGCCAAAGGGCCTGTTTCTGTGCTGTAAAATTCTATGTAATATGTAAACCTCTACACTAGAGGTAACAAAACAGACCCTTCTAGCCCAGCTTAGACCCAATATTAACCCACCACATCACTACTCTCCTGCTCAAATATAAGAACATAGGAAATTTTGGTAACAACAAAAGGGCATGGACCTGAATTTGCTTTGGTCGTGCCCAATGGTGTCCTCCAGCTCTGACCCCACCGATGTTTGCAGGGTTAGTTGGAGGACACCTTTTTTAGCATGAGGAAACTTTGGTCTCATATCTAGCATCTCCAAGCTGCCCGTGCAACTCCCTGGACCACGACACTAGTCTGATCAGCTAGGGGGTCAATCTGGCTGCCTTCCAGAAAAAAATCTTTGTAGTCCTTTAGAAGTCCTGGTGGATTACCTGTCATAGATTCCACCAGTGGGCTCCCAGTGGAGGCCGATACATCTCACCTCACTGGGTGTACTGGTCACCAACGCCAACTCTGGATCCTGTTCCAGGCTCAGGAGCAGAAATTCCTGGCTTAGGGAAACCCTCAGCCTGTCATTTGCCTTCTAGGGTGCGGGCAAAAGGTCTGCCTCTCATGAGCTACTGAGGAAACTCCCAGACACAGTGGAAGCCTGGCATAACAAGGTCTCTGCCATTTATCTGGGGGTCCTGCCAGTCTCCCACCAAGGAATCTCGTATGTGCTAGTGATTTATCTGATTTTCTAGTCTTTGCAGAATGCTAGGAAATACAGAAGAGTCGCAAGCCAATAGCGAAAGGCAGCTCTAACTGAACCATCAGTGGCTGACTGCGAACGGCTTCCATGGTATCTCAGAAAGATGCTGGGTTTGGGCCTTTGCCAGAATAATAGGATCAACAACAGAGGAAACTGATTGAATCACTGGCAGCAAAAGAACTTCTTGGACTTGGAGAACCAAGCTGGTAGATAAAGTGCTTGTTCAAAGTAGTCCTGTGACCTACTGTGGCCTAATTAAAGCAAGGCGTAACAGTCTCAAAAGGAACTACAATATATATTTCCATTGTCTAAAGAATCTCAAAATTCCTATTTTGTACCAAATTAGTATTTTTTCCCTCATTACAAAGTCCAAAAGTAGCTACTGCTTCTAGATCTATACAGGTTGGTGAGTCTATTTGAACAGGAGGCTGTCTGATGCTTTATCATACATGCCAATCATTGGAAATTTAATCTAACAGTCTGCGTTTTAACCCAAGTGTCACCTTGTCAACATTTCATGAGGAAAAATGCACATTTTTTTCCCCAGCTTGGATTGGAAGCTGTCAGCATCAACCAGTTCGACTGGCTGGACTGAAGCCAGCAATCAGACGTTACTTTATCCCACAGTTGGTTTGCGCAGAAACGTGAGGCAGAAATATTTTCAGATGAGCTGATGGTTCCTGAGAGCTGTAATTACAGGTGTGCTCATAGTTAATCCCTGTAAAAATCTATATGAAACAAGTCAGCTGCTAAAATGTAGCCTCTTTAAAAAAAAAAAATTCTCCTCAAAGAACTTTCAGGAGCGTGCCCAAAAGTTGTCTTTTGTGCAGGTAAATTTTCGTCAAGATTAGACGCAGAAGCTTTTATTGAGATACGGTGTTTATTCTTGGTGTTTATTCTTGCTGTGAATATATTAACTGGCTTTATCTGAGCATTCCTGTCACAGCACTTTCAGAATTGCCAGAGTTTAGATATAAAACAGGAATTGGGGTTGGAATTATGAGGTTGCAAGGAACTTTAATCGAAAACTTACACTGAGATCTCCATATTTAGGGGTTTTACTGTTAGGATGTGGACAGTGAGCTGTTTGTGGTGAGTTGTAGTGCCAGTTGTGTTCTGTGACTCAGAATGAAGATTTTAGTTTGTTTATGCAGTTGTAATTGTTAGCAAGCAGGGATTGGGGAGTGAACCTGCGCTGCCATATCAAAGTGGTCAACATCTACAGGGATATGTGAAGAGTAATATTAATAATCAATAAGAGTATAGCACGTTTCAGGAGGTGGTCACCCCACAGATAAGGAGTGCGTAGGCAGACAGGGAATGGGTAACCACCAGACAGAAGAGGAGGGCCAGGCAGGTAGTGCAGGAATCCCCTGAGAGTCAGGCTATATATAGAAAGGTCAGAGGAGAAGTGAAAAAGGAAATAAGAGGGGCAAAAAGAGGGTATGAGAATAGAATGGAAGCCAACATAAAGGGTAATCCAAAAGTCTTCTTTAGGCATATAACAACAACAATAAATAAAAGGGTAGTAAGAGGAGGGGTGGGTCCGATTAGGGACCAAAATGGAGACATATGCATGGAGGCAGAGGGCATGGCTGAGGTACTAAATGAGTACTTTGCATCTGTCTTCACCAACTTTGTATTTTTTGTTTCGATCCTCAATGAAAACCTTCTCAATTCATTTCAAAATTATGTCCGCTCTAATTTCCATAGGTCATAGGTTTCTTGTTTTGTTAATGTTGCTGATTTGAAGAACATTTAATTTGTTCATTGCCATAGACATAGTGAAGGAGGAGGTAGTGGAGACACTTGATAATATAAAAATTGATAAAGAAGAGGTACTGTATTAGAAAGGCTGGCTGTACTTAAAGTAGATAAATCACCAGGAGCGGATGGGATGCATCCTAGGATGCTGAGGGAATTGAGGGTGCAAATCGCGGAGGCACTGGCCATAATATTCCAATCCTCCACAGATACGGGGGTGGTGCCAGAGGACTGGAGAATTGCAAATGTTACACCATTGTTCAAAAAAGGGTGTAAAGATAAACTCAGTAACTACAGGCCAGTCAGTTTAACCTTGGTAGTAGGGAAGCTTTTAGAAACAGTAATCAGAGGCAAAATTCACAGTCACTTGGATAGGTTTGGATTAATTAAGGAAAGCCAGCATGGATTTGTTAAAGGCAAATCATGTTTAACCTATTTGATCGAGTTTTTTGATGAGGTAACAGAGAGGGTGATGAGGGTAATGCAGTTGACGTAGTGTACATGGATTTCCAAAAGGCATTCGACAAAGCACCACTAGCAAAGTTGAAGCCCATGGAATAAAAGGGACAATGGCAGCATGGATACGAAATTGGCTAAGTGACAGGAAACAGGGAATAGTAGTGAACGGTTGTTTTTCGGACGGGAGGAAGGTATACAGTGGTGTTCCCCAGGGGTTGGTACTAGGACCACTGCCTTTCTTGATACATATTAATGACTTGGACATGGGTGTATAGGGCAGAATTTCAAAATTTGCAGATGACACAAAACTTGGAAGCATAGTGAACAGTGATGAGGACAGTAATAGAATTCAGGATGACATAAACAGGCTGGTGAAATGGGCGGAGACGTGGCAGAAAATGTGAAGTGATATATTTTGGTAGAAAGAATGAGGAGAGGACATATAAACTAAATGGTACAATCCTGAAGGGGGTGCACGAACAGACCTGGGGGTATATGTGCACAAATCATTGAAGGTGGCAGGGCAGGTTGAGAAAAGCAGCTAAAAATGCTTACGGGATCCTGGGCTTCATAAATAGAGGTACAGAGTGCAAAAGTGTGGAAATTATGACAAACCTGTATAAAACACTGGTTCGGCCCCAACTGTAGTAATGTGTCCAATTCTGGGCACCACACTTTAGGAAGGATATGAAGGCCTCAGAGAAGGTGCAGAAAAGTTTTCTGAGAATGATTCCAGGAATGAGGGACTTCAGTTATGTTGATAGACTGGAGAAGCTGAGGTTGTTCTCCTTGGAGCAGAGAAGATTGAGCGGAGATTTGACAGAGGTGTTCAAAATCATGAGGGGTCTGGACAGAGTAGATAGAGGGAAACTGTTCCCATTGGCAGAAGGGTCGAGAACCAGAGGAACAGATTTAAGGTGATCAGCAAAAGAACCAAATGCGACGTAAGAAAAAAAAAGTTTACGCAGCAAGTGGTTAAGATCTGGAATGCACTGCCTGAAAGGGTGGTGGAGGCAGACTCAATCTTATCTTTCAAAAGGAAGTTGGATAAGTATCTGAAGGGGAAAAATTGCAGGGCTACGGGGAAAGGGCAGGGGGAGTGGGACCAGCTGAGAGTCGGCACGGGCTCAACGGGCCGAATGGCCTTTTCCCGTGCTGTAACCATTCTATGATTCTATGATATAATAGGTTGTAAGCTCCAGAGTGAAGATATTCAGTCAGGTCCACGTGAGAGCATAAAATTGCCTGAGTCACTATTTTGAGAAATATTAAGCATAGCCAGGGTCACCTAAAGCCTAGTGCATAATCGGTAGAGTATGTGCCGTGCATGCTCTGCACATTGGCACCTCAAAATTGCAATGGGGTGTCCCATGTACGTCATAGGATCACGATTTGTATATTACAAGTGGCCTTCCGCCAGAAGCAGGCCGCTCATCTCAGGACCCCCATACCCAAGATGGTGTCAGCCAGAGTGCCGGTGTAAATGGGGCTGTAAGTGACCATATTTGGGGCCACTACCACCGCTGAATGAGTTAAAATCGCCCCAATAGTATTAGTTTCCCAATCCAATTTCTGACCAATAGATGGCTCTATACAACTGTTGGGCTGAGTGGCCTGTTTCTGCCCTGTAAATGCTATGAAGCATTAACATTTCATTACAATATCTAAGGATGCTCTCAAACAAGAAAAAGAAATGTTTCCTCTGATAGGCAATCCCAGTATCACCCACCTCCAGCTCTCACCATCTGATCCATTGCTTTCTCCCAATCCTCCTCTTTAGTATGTCATTATGCACAATATGACCAGTAGCATCACGGGTGCCTTTACTAACTTGCGATGTAAAACAAAGTATGCAAGAAAATAACTAAATCAATGATCTTTTAAACAATCTCATTGACCCAACTAATCACTTGGCCAATCCAATTGTCCAGCGTATTAACAGGACTCTGGACCATGTTACAAAAGGTAGACTAGGTGGAAACAAGGATTCTCTTTGGCCCCTGGTAACTACACGCCTGTTTTCATGGTAACCCCAGCTTATTGTTATTGAGTGCTGCGATTGGTCCATGGGAACAATGTGACTAAAAATCTCATTTGTCATTGGTTCCTGAGGGTTACAAGTACCTACATAAGAGGAATGACAGCAAAACGACATAATGACATCACAGAGCAGCTGCAACAGAATTTTATATAGCATCAGTTGGTGAACAAAACATAGTTACAGCACAGAAACAGACCATTCTGCCCAACTGGTCTATGCCGGTGTTTATACCCCGCACGAGCTTCCTCCCACCCCTCTTCATCTAACCTTCATCAATATCCTATTCCTTTCCCCCTCATGTGTTTGTCTAGGCTTCCCCTGAAATGCATCTATGCTATTTGCCTCAACCACTCCCTGTGATAGCGAGTTCCACATTCTCCCCACTCTCTGGGTAAAGAAGTTGCTCCTGAATTCTCTCTCCGATTTAAAACAATCCAATACATTTAAAACAAAACAATAGATTTAGAAACAAACTACTGAAGTGCTGCAAAACTAGAAGTGGTTCTGATTCAAAGTATTTGTTTTTAAATTGGTTTAGAATAAACCTTTGCACCTCTGCGGGTTTAATCCAAGACTGAAAAGGTTACAAAAAATAATAAAGCGATGTTGTACAGGCAGGTGAGCAATGGAATAGCAAGAAATATATAGTTCAGCATATGCAGTAAATATATTTTTTCTTATCCATGAGCAATGCCTTGCAAGATCAATGTGGAAATATGTAGGAATCCCTTATAAAGTAACAAATATTCTTACGACCTACTTTATATGTAAAATTTGGTACATGGGGCAGGCATTTGATTCAGAACCTATGATAAGTGCCTGCAGTACCTGTTATGCCCGTAGGTAATGCTATGATAGATATATTTAATGTTAAAGATGCCACTCTTCCCTGTCTCGCTCACATACACAATACCGGTTATTTTATCGTGAAAGTAGATGGGAACGAGATCAGCTTTGCGTTCTGTGTGCAGTTGCAGGCTCTGAGCACTAGGTGGCACAGCAAAGCAAATTTTATTCGTTCCCTCCCCGTTTCTGTTGATTTTTGTTTTGGGGAGGTGAACAACACCACTCGGGAGATGAAGGAAAGTCATACATGCTGGAATTCTAAAATAACCATCGAAAGTGCTGGAAATGCATAATAGCATCTGAAAGTCCAGAGTGCCGGGCCCCTCAGAGGACAATATTCCCGAGAGGAATTTAATTAGGGAAGAAACTGTGGTGGGAAGGGGAAAAAAAGGCCCAAAGATTTGGGCCGGGACCTCAGGAGGTTTGGTAAAGAAAACACGGTGGTGGTGCAGTGTGAAGATAAAAAGATTCGAGCCTGGGATATAATCCAGGCGGTTCATGAGGACTGTGGCGAGGGAAGCTGCTTTGCCTGCCGACCAAAGCCGAATGTGAGATTTGAGGTGACGGTCAGTGGCCGTGAGGAGGTGGAAAAACTGCTACTCAGTCTGAAAGTTGGTGAGAAATTCTTGGAGGTGACTCTGCTATATTCAGAGGAGGTGGTGGTTTCATTTTTGAACTTGCCAGTGTACATTGAGGACGAAGTGCTGAGCAAAAAGTTGGAGTCGTGGGACATTAAAATCTGTTCTGAAATAAAGAGGAGGTACTATCCGGGAACACGGGTAGCAGACGGAACCCGGTATGTAAAGGTGCAGTTCCCAGAGGATGTGAGGTCTTTGCCGTACAGTATGAAGTTCGAGACACTGGAAGGAGTGCAGTACTTTCGTGTGCTGCACAATAACCAAGTAAAGGTGTGCTACTATTGTTTGGGTCATGACCATCTCGTAAGAAACTGTCCAGATTTGGTTTGTTACAATTGCAGTGAGTCAGGACATATCGCTCGGAGCTGCAAGGCGGAGAGCTGTGGGATGTGTCACAAAGGCCCCACCCGCTGTGAGTGTGTGGCAGAAGGGAGCGATATGAGTGATGAGGAGATGGGAGAAGGAGAAGGAGATGAGAGTGGAACGGCCGGAGGAGCAGTGCAGTCGGAGGACACAGCCGGTAAAATGAAAGAGAAAGGAGCACAAGAAGAGGCAGAGGATGGCGGAGCGGAGGACGGGATGGAGATGGCGGAAAACACGCTAAGTGCTGCGGAGGGGAACAAAGACAGCAGCCGGCAGCGAGGGTCGAGTGCAGACTCGAGCCTTACTGCGGTTTGGCTCCCCCTGGGGAGTCTAGTGGCTGCGGGGGGAGAGGAGGCGGGAGCGGGGTGTGTGGTGGATGTGGGTGCTCCAGGGAGAGGCGGGGAGTCAGATATCTTGGTGAGCGGGAGGGGGCAGGACGGGGAGAGGGAGCAAAAGGCAGGAGCCTTAAAGGGACAGCAGGATGGGATCAGCGAGATAGAGATGTCAGAAGGGAACAATTTAGGTGCGCCATTGTCCCATGGAGAGAGGGAACAGGGTGCAAGGGTCAGAGGTGGAGATGTGGTCGAAGGGAGCGGCAGAGTGGGAGAAACTGCGATAGCAGGAAGACTCTCTGTGGGAGATGAAGTATCTGACGGGGAGCAGGATTATGTATCGGACGGGGAGCAGGCACAGGGGTTGCAGAAGAGCTTGAGTGTGAGGAATTAGAGGGGGACAGAGACATGGAAGTCGGGGGTGGGGTGGCATCATGTGGAAAGGGAAAGGTTAGTGAGGGGCAGAAGGAGGGAGGAAGGGCAGCTCCTGGGCCCAAACTTAATGCAAGGAAGAGGCTGAAACAGCAGGGAAAGTTTAAACAGGAGGGGAAAAAGAGTCGGAGGCTGCAGGAAAAAGCAACAGCTGCCCGAGAAGTTGGGAAGGAGCATGTGAGGAGGGAAGGGCCAGAGATTAAATGATGGGGAGATTATCAGGCATACTTCCCTTCTTTGGAGCCATGATTACATTGGTCTCGATTAATGTGAACGGACTGAGGGGTGAGAAGAAATTGCAACAGTTGTTGCAGGGTTTTAAAGGTACGGACTTGTTGGCCCCGATTTTCGGCTTGTGTGGGGAATGGTCGGATTTCCCCGAATGTGGGGTTTCTGACACATATAAAAAAGTGTCAGCCATCTCCACGCAATTTTCCCTCAAGTGGCCAATTAATTCCCAGCATGTGGGAAGCCTTGCTAATTGTCCAATTCGAGTCAGAAATCCCCACACTATGATGTCATCATTCGTGGTGCTTTCAAAGTGTCCAGCAAGCTTCTCCACCTCTGCAGGCTTCTCAACCACTCTTGCACAATGGCAGAGGAGCCTGCACCAGCTGCTGCCAGTGGCAGAGGCCGAGCTGCCTTCAAATTCGACGAGGCTTCACTGCAGGCATTATTGGATGGGGTTAGGGCCCACAGGGAGGTCCTCTTCCCTATGTCAGGGAGGAAGAGGCCTCCCACTGAGACCAATGCTGCATGGATGCAGGTGTCAGCAGATGCCAACTCGCTGGGAGTCACCAGAAGAGCTTTGGCATTACATCTCTATCTCCTTCCTTTACTCCCCCACAGTACTATCCAGAGTCCCCGTCCTCACTGTGGAGGAGGAAGAGGCTGTGCAGCCAGACTCCTCAGAGGAAGCTCCAACCTCTGAGGGCGCACCCAGCACCAGCGCAGACACTCACACCTCGGGGGGACCTTTGGGACATAGAGTAGTGTTGTCACCTGGTGTTTCACAGCTCACAAGTGAGCCTCAGCAGATTCTGGAGACACGGACAGCAGTGGAGAGTCCTCGTCGGAGGGCGCAGGACTCTGCCAGTTCAGCTCAACTGTGCTGCATGACGACCCTCTGCCTCTGGGTCCATCCGCAAGAGAAGAGGTGATGGATCTCCATGCACAGATGCAGGAGTCTCTGGCAGGTTTTGTCTCCAGGGTCGCTGCAAGTGTGGAGCGAATGGAGGAGTCCATAGCGACCATGAGCAGAGCCTTTGTGGAGTCATTGGTGCATGAACGTAGCACCATGGAAAGGTTGGCAACCTCCATGCAGGAGATAACTCGCCAGGGTACGGAAAACATGGTGAGTGCTCATAAGAGAATGACATCTCTTGAGGAGCGTTGGCCATCTGTTGAACAGAGAAACCAGATCTTCATGGAAGTCCTTCTGAGTAGGACTGCCAGTGCAGAAATGGGTCCCACTGGCCCCCTGAAGCGCAGGAAGGTGCTCTCAAGCCACTTCCAAGCGCTGGCCCCTTCTGGCCTGTGCAGCTTCAGGTGAGTGAGCAGCAGCCTGGTGCTCCTGGTGCTCATCCTGCTGCTCCTGGTTCTGCTGCTGCCGCCTCTGCTGTTGGAGATCCTCTAATGCCAGGAAGGGAACGTCCCAAAGGCCTCCCATGCTTCTGGCAGATGCCTCCGTTGAGGGGGCGCTGAGTTAGGGTGGTGAGAGGGGCTTCCCAGGAGCTCACACTGGAGAAGTGTGTGAGGCTCCAACTTTCTGCAGCTGCTCCTAAGGCTTCAAAAAGTTCCCCCAAACCTTGATCAACAAGGTCCTGCAGCCTGCAAATGCTGCCTATTTAAATCTCTTCAGCCCTCAGCGACCTGCTGCTGCAAGCAAGCAAGCCAGCTGTTTTCACGCCAGCTCTCAGCAGTGGGGTTCCCCGCAGGCGGGTTTCAGGTGGGGAAAGCCCCAAAGTCGCAACGGCACGGGAAAATCAACTTCAACAAGCAGATAATTGCTTGTTAGTGCTCCGACGACCAGTCCCGCCAGCGGCGGCCGGGACTGAAGCGGGGCACGGGGAAACGGCAGTCCGAAAGTCAGACAGGGCAGGGAATCAGGCGGGGGGGGGATCCCGACCCGCTTTTTCGCCTATTTTCGGCCCCCGGCCACATGAAAAGCCGCTCGACGGCGGCCAGAAAATCGGGGCCGTTGTGTCTGCAAGAAACCTTTTGGGATGAGGATATCCTAGAAAGAGTTCAGAAGGTTTGGAAGGGAGAGGTGTTTGCGAGCTGTGCAAACAATAACCACAGAGGGGTGGCTGTTTTGGTGAGTCCATCCATAAAAGAGAATGTTGCCTTGGTGGACAAGGACGCTGAGGGGAGATTGTTACGGCTAAGGTTAAAAATGGAGGGATTTAAATGCGATCTCTTTAATATCTATGCACCGAACGACCATTGCAAGCGTCGCAAGTTTTTTCGGGGGTTATTCACTGAAGTGGCAGAGGTGGAAAATCCTTGTATCGTGAGGGATTTTAATGTATTTTTATCTCGGATGGACATTTCAGCCCAGATGACCTTTAAGGATGATAACTCCAGATGGATGATTGTAAAAATTATGGCAAATTTAAATTTGAGAGACTTATGGAGGGACCGGAACCCCATAAAAAGGGAGTTCTCCAGATCAGGTTGGGTGGGTGATGTTTTAAAACAGAGCCGAATAGATTTTGTGTTAATGCGAGAAGAGTTAAGTTCTGAGGTGATGGAGAGTCATTATAAAAAAGTATTTTTTTAGTGATCACTCGGCTTTGGTTCTTAGAATTAGGAACAGCAGAGTTAAGATCGGTTCAGGGGTGTGGATTTTAAACAATCAATACCTGAAAGAAATTGCTTATAAAGAAGGGATTATAAATATAATAAAGGATGCTCGGAAGGAACCTTTGTTCTTGAAAGAAAGAAGGGTTTGGTGGGATAATTTCAAATATGAGGTAAAAGTTTTTTCGGTACGGTTCGGTTCGAGAAGAGAATATAAATAAAACGTTGACGGATGTCTGTAAAGTAGTTGACGGAGGGGATAAGGGAGCGGAGACTAAGTTCCGGGTGCTAAAGGAAGAGTGGGAATTATTGCAAGCTGAAAAATGCAAGGGGGGCCATTCTCCGTGCAAAGGCTAGAGATGCATTGGAGGGCGAAAGATGCACTAGATATTTTCTAGAGCAAGAAAAGCTGCGTCAGAGATTATCGTTAATTGAAGAGTTGAAGGTTGGGGGAAAGATCATTCATGAAAGTGGGGAGATTTTAGAAGCGGCTAGCAGCTTTTATCAAGAGTTATATGCTAAAGAAGACATTTCCAATTTGGCGATGGAGAAGGTTACTGCTTTTATTGAAGAGGGTTTAAAGGAGGATGAGAGAAGCATGTGTGACAAAGAAGTAGGATTAGCGGAAATAAAAGTAGCAATAAGTGGAATGAAGGAGGGGAAAGCCCAGGGTCCGATGGACTAAGTGCAGAATTTTATAAAGAATTTTGCGAGATATTAAGTCCATTGCTCTTAGAAGTTTTTAAGGAAATTAAAATTGAGGGAAGCCTGGCCCCATAGAAACATAGAAACATAGAAGATAGGAGCAGGAGTAGGCCATTCGGCCCTTCGAGCCTGCTCCGCCATTCAATGAGATCATGGCTGATCATCCAAATTCAGTACCCGGTCCCTGCCTTCTCCTCATATCCCTTGATCCCTTTAGCCTTAAGAAATATATCCAACTCTTTCTTGAATATACTTAATGAACTGGCCTCCACCGCCCTCTGTGGCAGAGAATTCCATAGGTTCACCACTCTCTGGGTGAAGAAATTCCTCCTCATTTCAGTCCTAAATGGCCTACCCCTTATCCTTAGACTGTGACCCCAGGTTCTGGACTCCCCGGCCATCAGAAACATCCTTCCTGCATCTAGTCTGTCCAGGCCTGACAGAATTTTATAGGTTTCGATGAGATCCCCTCTCAATCTTCTAAACTCCAGTGAGTATAAGCTCAATTGACACAATCTCTCCTCATACGTCATTCCTGCCATCCCAGGTATCAGCCTGGTGAATCTTCGCTGCACTCCTTCCATGGCAAGAACGTCCTTCCTCAGGTAAGGCGACCAAAACTGCAAACAATACTCAAGGTGTGGTCTCACCAAGGCCCTGTACAACTGCAGCAAGACATCCTTGTTCTTGTACTTGAACCCTCTTGCTGCAAAGGCCAACATACCATTTGCCTTCTTAACCGTCTGCTGCACCTGCATGCTTACCTTCAGCGACTGGTGTACAAGAACACCCAGGTCTCTTTGCACTTCCCCTTCTCCCAATCTATTGCCATTCAAATAATAATCTGCCTTCCTGTTTTTGCCACCAAAGTGGATAACCTCACATTTATCCACATTATAGTGCATTTGCCATGTTTCTGCCCAATCACCCAACCTGTCCAAATCGTGCTGGAGTTTCACGACATCCTCCTCACAGCATACCCTCCCACCCAGCTTTGTGTCGTCTGCAAATTTGGAGATATTACATCCAATTCCCTCGTCCAAATCATTAATATATATTGTGAACAGCTGGGGTCCTAGGACCGATCCTTGCGGTACCCCACTAGTTACTGCCTGCCACTCGGAAAACGACCCGTTTATTCCAACTCTTTGCTTTCTGTCCGCCAACCAGTTCTCTATCCAAGTCAATACCTTGCCCCCAGTCCCATGTGCCTTAATTTTGCACGCTGATCTCTTATGCGGGACCTTATCGAAAGCCTTCTGAAAGTCCAAATACACCACATCCACTGGTTCTCCCTTATCTATTTTACCAGTTACATCCTCAAAAAATTCCAGTAGATTAGTCAAGCATGATTTACCTTTTGTAAATCCATGTTGACTTTGTCCGATCCTGTCACTGCTTTCCAAGTGCTCTGCTATTACATCTTTTATAATGGACTCTAGCATTTTCCCCACTATCAATGTCAAGCTTACCGGTCTATAATTCCCCGCCTTTTCTCTACCACCTTTTTTGAATAGTGGGGTAACATTAGCTACCCGCCAATCCATGGGTACCGTTCCAGAGTCTATCGCGTTCTGGAAGAATACCAGCAATGCATCTACTATTTCTAGGGCCACTTCCTTAAGTACCCTAGGATGTAGATTATCAGGCCCTGGGGATTTATCGGCCTTCAGTCCCATCAATTTTCCTAACACCATTTCCCTACAAATACTGATTTCTTTCAGTTCCACCCTTTCATCAGACCCTATGTTCCCCGGCATCTCTGGGAGGTTATTTGTGTCCTCCTTTGTGAAGACAGAACCAAAATATGTATTTAGTTGGTCTGCATTTCTTTGTTCCACGTTATAAATTCCCCCGATTCTGACTGCAAGGGACCTAAGCTTGACTTCACCAATCTTTTTCTCTTCACATATCTATAAAAGCTTTTACAGTCAGTTTTTATGTTCTCTGCAAGCTTACTCTCATATTCTATTTTCCCTTTCTTAATTAATCCCTTTGTCCTCCTTTGTTGAATCCTAAACTGCTCCCAATCCTCAGGATTATTGCTTTTTCTGGCCAATTTATATGCCCTCTCCTTGGACCTTATGCTATCCCTAATTTCCCTTGTTAGCCACGGTTGGGTCACCTTTTTTGTTTTATTTTTATGCCAAACTGGGATGAACAAATTCTGTAGGTCATCCATTCGGTCTTTGAATGTTTGCCATTGCCTATCCACCGTCAACCCTTTGAGTTCCATTCCCCAATCAATCCTACCCAACTCGCTCCTCAGACCATCGTAGTTTCCTTTATTTAAATTGAGGACCCTAGTCTCCGAGTCAACTACTTCATTCTCCATCTTAATGAAGAATTCGATCATATTATGATCGTGCCGACCCAAGGGGCCTCGTACAACAAGATTGCTAATTAATCCTTTCTCGTTACATAATACCCAGTCTAAGATGGCCTGATCTCTGGTTGGTTCCTCGACATATTGGTCCAGGAAACCATCCCGTAAACACTCCAGGAATTCCTCCTCCACAGTATTGTTACTCATTTGGTTGGCCCAATCTATATGTAGATTAAAGTCACCCATGATGACTGCTGTGCCCTTATTGCACACTTCTTTAATTTCTCTTTTAATGCCATCTATGAGGAGAGGGATCCTAAGCTTAGCTTATAAAAATAAAGGGGATAGACGGGATCTGAAGAATTGGAGGCCCATCACATTATTAAATGTGGATTATAAGATCTTGGCGAGGGTTATGGCAAATCGTTTGAAGGAGGTGTTACCGCAGATAGTTTGGCCCTCTCAGTCCTATGGAGTCATAGGCCGGGACATCGCAGACTCTGTGTTCTCAATCCGAGATGCGATAGAGCTCATGGAAGAGAGTGGGAGGGAGGCTTATGTATTAAAGATAGATCAAGAGAAAGCCTTTGATAGGGTCTCTCATGAGTTTTTATTGAAGGTTTTGGAAGCATTTGGTTTCAAGGAAAATTTCATTCAGTGGATAAGGATTTTTTATTCAAACATATTTAGCTGTGTTAAATGTAATGGTTTTTTATCCAAGTATTTTCCAATACAGAGATCAGTGAGACAGGGTTGTCCCCTGTCCCCATTGTTGTACACATTGGTAGCAGAACCATTAGGTTACATGATGCGAAAGAAACAAGGTGTAGTTGGGATTGTGGTCCCCAGTTCTGGGCTGGTGTCGGTGATACACCAATATGCAGGTGACACAACCTTAACATTGAGAAATGGGGAGTCAGTGAGGAAAGCTATGGACATAGTGGAGGAGTATTGTAGAGCTTCAGGAGCCAGAGTGAATTATAGTACGTCCCAATGCCTGGTTGCAGGAAGGTGTAGGGGGGAATGGTTGGAGGAAAGTCCCTTTAAGGTGGTGGAGGTTTTGGAAGTTCTGGGGGTGCATATGGGGTGCAAGAAAGACAGGGATGAAGTGGATCAATTAAATTGGGAACCAAAGGTTAAAAAGATTTTGGAAAGATGGGAAAGAAGGTGGTTGAAAGTGCAAGGAAGAGCGACAGTGGTGTCCGCTCTCTTGCTATCTAAGCTATGGTACTTATTGATGGTGGAGGATATTCCTGAGTGGGCGGAAAAGTCCATCTGAGAGGCTTGTGTGAGGTTTTTATGGGAAGGGAAACCAGCCTCGGTTGCTTACAATACAATCATTGGATGGAGAAATCAGGGAGGACTCAATTTCCCAGATATTGATTTGAAGAAAAAATTCTTTAGAATCAAATGGGTGAAGAGATTTCTTCAGAAGTCAAATACAAGTTTTTGAAAGAGTTATTTTGAGCATTTTTTTTAATTAAGTGGGATAGGAGGGCAGGGGATATTGTATATGGAATACAATAATATGTTTTTGAACTCGATTAAACCTCTCCCTAGGTTTTATAAGGGGATTGTAGAGACTTGGGCCCAATTTTTTAAAAGTGTGCAGTTTATGCCTAAGGGTGCTGAGGAATTTTTAGAACAGCCCTTATTTTTGAACAGGTGGGTCAACATCGAAGGAGAGGTTTTATTTAATCAAGCTTTTCTAAAAGCTGGTCTTATATGTGTGAAAGATGTATTATATGAGGTAATTCCATTTTGGTTACCAGAAGCGATAATGAGGGACATGGTGCGGGAGGAGGATCAGGAGGTAGAGGAAAAAGCAATCATGATCATGTATGAGAAGATTGTAAGCACAATGCCACAGGATTGGATGGAAGAAATAAATGCAGAAATCTCCAAAGGAAGTCAAATGAATCCTGCTTTTCCAAGCTTTCTGCTGGAGAAAGGGGGAGAGTTGGTCCAATTTGACAACTGTAATACTCAAGATTTCCATGAGGTATTTAGAGAATGGAGATTCAAGTATATACCCACAGCTGGACTTCAACAGGGTTTGGAAGGGAGTGTGGGCGAATTTTAAATGTCCAGAGTGGATTGAACTGGATTTCAAATTGGCTCATAACCGAATTTTTACCATGATGGTCTTGTGTAAGATTGGGCGAGTAGAGGGGCAACTTCCCAGTGTGTGAGCCACGGGATGAGACTCTGTCCTAGTTACTGGTGTTATGTCTGCAGTTAAATGATTTGAAGTACAGGTACTATGTTCGACAGCTGTGTGAGGTTTTTTTGTTGGGTGGGGACTGAAAAGCAAGCATGGGAATTCTGTGGGACTCAATTTTGAGATGGGGATTGCAGGAGAGTCTGCCCGGAGCGGCAATTAATTTAATGTTCAGTTTGGCTAGATTCGTGATTGTGCAAAGAAGGAATGCTCTGTTTTTTAAGGGGAGGAGAATAAACCTAAAAGAATATTTTAAATAAAAGTTCAAAGATCATTATAAGCCTCTGTGGATGTTTTATTCAGAAAGGAATTTAAAGATAGTATTTTATGATCAATTTTTGAAGTACAATCGATTGATATATGTTATGGGTGACAAGTTAAACTTCAGGTTTTGATGTTAAAATGTGGTGGAGGAATGGCTGTGCAGAGCAGCGGAATGGATTTGAATGATACAATAGAATGATCACGATGTTGTAAATGTTCTTAATGTTCAATAAATGATATAATAAAAGATTTAAAATATTTAAAAATAGTGGGTAACACTCTCACCTCTGAGTCACAAGGTTGTGGGTTCAAGTTCCTCTCCAGGGACTTGAGCACAAAAATCTCGGCTGACATTCCAGTGCAGTACTGAGGGAGTGCTGCACTGTCAGAGGTGCCGTCTTTCAGATGAGATGTTAAACCGAGGCCCCGTCTTCTCTTTCAGGTGGATGCAAAAGATCCCATGGCACTATTTCGAAGAAGAGAGGGGAGTTATCCCTGGTGTCCTGGCCGATATTTATCCCTCAATCAACATAACAAAAAAACAGATTAGCTTGCTGTGCACAAATTGTCTGCTGTGTTTTCTACATTACAACAATGACAACACTTTTTAAGTACTTCATTGGTTGTAAAGCGCTTTGAGACATCCAGTGGGCGTGAACGGTGCTATATAAATGCAAGTCTTTCTTATTACTTCTTGTGACCAACATTGCTAACGGCATGAATGACAGGAAATACCTTTTAGACATATTTCCCTCGTTTGCGTAACATAATATTGCACCCGCTCCCACTCCTGGCAGAACGTTAGACAACGTGTAAAAGGGATGGAGAGCTGGGGTAACGGGTCTCCGACTGATTTCCCAGCCCTGCTCACCCAGCTAACTTGGTTTTTTTCCCTACGCAACAGGTGTGGCAAATTATGGGGCCCTTTTGTCAACCTGGTTTTTACTCTTTTCAGATGCCGACATTCTCATTGTGCACTTCCAACATTTTCTGTTTTCATTTCAGAGTTCCAGGTTGTTTCTTTTATGGATGTTTACCAGTTATGCAAATCCTTCCACTGCAATTATAAAACTCCTAGCTTTTAGAGATGAACACAAAGAATTCAATGTGGCCAATGTTCTTACAATGGTGTTGCAGTTTAATTATTTTTACAGTAAAGCAGACGTAGCAAGGTAATATGCATTTATATGTCTTTGTTATGCAAATCTTTTGCTGAAGCTTTTGTCACTTTTGCCTGCATTCATAATAGATGAACGGTCACAGAATGATTGTTATTTTCTATTTGTCCTTTGAAGCATGGAGAATGGCAATAAAAATACAATTTTGTGGTCATGTTCTCTTTATACAAGGGGAACTGAAGCATTAAGTAAAAAGCGGATGCTATTTAAAGAAGCAGAACCGTACCGAAAAAAGGACGACTTGTGGCGGAGCCACCAAGGGTCTCAGAACAATTAGTAATAATCCCTTTAACTACAGTGTAGTGCAGCCGCGGACTGCACCTTTAAACTGCCTGTTAACTGTACTGTATTGTGTTTTCCTGCACTCCACGTGATGACGTCATGACGCCGATCACGTGACCACCAGTGGCGCGAAGAACGCGATGACGTCATGACGTCAGCTTCCAGAATCTTCCAGTAGTCGTCGAGTGCCCAGCAAGCTGATTAGACCTGTGTACCGTTTCTCCTGTAGTTTCCCTGTTAACTTCGTTGTTCATTAAAACCTGTTGATTTGATTCATCGAGTCGAATACCTTATTCAGATAGGAACCTCCGTTCCTACATTGGTGACCCCGATCTCGTCGGACAACTTTCGTCGAGGATGAACATGAACGCCGTCGCCCTCAAGCTGCTGCAGTTCTGGGAACAGCAGCCAGCAGCATGGTTTTTCCAGGCAGAAGCACAGTTCGCTCTCCGGGAGGTCACAGCGGATTCGACCCGTTATTATTATGTAGTTGCCGCTCTCGACAGTGCCACGGCCTCGCAGGTCGTCAGCATCCTTGGAAGCCCACCGGAGGAGGGCAAGTACGAAGCACTTAAAGCCCGTTTGCTACAAGTATTTGATCTTAATAAGTCGGAGCGGGCACGCAAGTTTATTTCCATGCCCGGCCTCGGGGACTCAAAACCGTCAGAGCTGATGAGTCAAATGCTCACGCTGTTGGGCGCGGAACCCCAATGTTTTTTATTCCGTGAGCTTTTCCTCTGCCAGCTACCCGAACCGGTTCAGGCAGCCTTGGCCAACACTGCCATCACAGACGGTGCTGAACTCGCTGCAGAGGCAGACAAGATATTTACTGTTACTCAGCAATGTTGTGCAGCCACGAGGCGCCTTTCCCCCACGCGAGCGATGCCCAGACATCCCCCAGCAGGATGGTGCGCGTACCACGCCCGTTTTGGCGCCAAAGCTCGATGCTGCCGGCCTCCTTGCAGTTTCCCTCAAGAAAAAAAAAAAAAACTCCAACAAGCCCGCGTCCTCCCGGACGGACGACAAGGTCTGAAAAGCACGGCAAGTTAGCTATGGCGGCGGGCTTAGCGGGCAAAATCATTTACGTTACGGATTCCATTATGGGCCAAAGATTCCTGTGCGACACTGGTTCACAGTGCAGCATCCTGCCAGCTTCAAAGCTGGACCTACTATCCGACGGCCAGGGGCCTTCCCTCGTGGCAATAAACGGCGCTGCCATGCATACGTTCGGTAAACGGACGGTAAACTTAACCTTCGCCAGTCAGCGTTTTGTCTGCGACTTTATTACAGCTAAGGTCTCACATGCCATCCTGGGGGCTGATTTTTTCTGTGCCAACGGTCTGCTGGTTGACGTCCAACACTGCCGACTCATTAATGCGTCCACTTTCCACGCAGTGCCCTGCCACCGCAGCACCGCCGTGTCCTGGTCGGTGGCCTGTGTGGTTCCGTCGCAAGACGGGTTTACGCGCCTGCTCGGCGAATTCCCGGAGCTCACCAGGCCTACTTTTTCGGCTGCAGGCACATGGCACGGGGTGGAGCACCATATCTCCACGACCGGAGCACCCGTTTATGCTCGGGCGCGGCGATTAGAAGCCGGCAAGCTGGCAGCCGCAAAGGCTGAGTTCCAGACCATGGAGCGCCTCGGGATCATCCGGCGTTCGGACAGCCCTTGGTCCTCCCCACTGCATATAGTACCCAAACCAGGCGGCGGATGGCGATCTTGCGGGGATTACAGACGCTTAAACGACGCCACGACACCGGACAGGTATCCTATTCCCCACATCCAAGATTTTTCGGCACATCTGGCTGGCAACTCTATATTTTCTAAAGTGGATCTCATTCGTGGATATCACCAAGTTCCGGTGCACCCTCCAGACGTCCCCAAAACGGCAGTCATCACTCCGTTCGGCCTTTTTGAGTTCCTTCGCATGCCATTCGGTCTGAAAAACGCAGCCCAAGCATTCCAGCGGTTGATGGACTCTGTCTTACGGGACCTGCCATTCATTTTTGTATATTTGGATGACATCCTAATAGCCAGCAAGGATACGACAGCTCACATGGCCCATTTACGTACACTTTTTGCCCGGCTCAGCCAACACGGCCTTATTGTCAATCCGGCCAAATGCACGTTTGGAGTATCCAGTATTGATTTCCTGGGACACAGGATTACCCCAGAAGGCGCCGTCCTGCTAGCCACCAAGGTAGAGGCAGTTACCGCATTCCCACGGCCTCACACAGTCAAACCCCTGCAAGAGTTCTTGGGGATGGTAAATTTTTATCATCGTTTCGTCCCCAAGGCAGCCCGGTTAATGCAACCTCTGTACGAAGCACTGAAAGGAAAGTCGGGCAAGGATGTTCTCACTTGGATACCGCAAATGGACCAGGCATTCCGCGATACCAAGGCGGCGCTGGCGGATGCAACTATGCTAGCACACCCACTCCCGGGCGCGACTGTTGCCCTCACTATGGATGCCTCCGACTACACCATCGGAGCAGTTCAAGAGCAGTGGGTCGATGGGGGTTGGCAGCCGTTAGCCTTTTTCAGCCACCAACTGCGCAAGAATGAGCGAAAGTATAGCACTTTTGACAGAGAGTTGCTAGCCCTGTTTTTGGCCATCCGGCATTTCCGTTTTCTTCTAGAAGGCCGTCCGTTCACTGCATTCGTGGACCACAAGCCGCTCACCTTCGCCATGGCCAAAACGGCGGAACCTTGGTCAGCTCGGCAGCAGCGCCACCTCACGTTTATATCCGAATTCACAACGGATTTGCGGCACGTGTCAGGCAAGGATAATCTCATGGCAGATTGCCTTTCCCGGGTTCCAGTCCAGGCAGTCCACCTGGGCATCGATTTTGTTGGACTGGCAGAGGATCAACTGGCAGACCCAGAGGTACAAGCGTTTAGGACCACGCCTTCCAGTTGGCAGGTTGCAGACGTGCCGTTTCAAGCGGCAGGAACCACGCTCTTGTGCGACACATCCATGGGAGTGCCCCGGCCCATTGTGCCGGTCGAATGGCGCAAGAAAGTATTCCAGGCAATCCACGGGTTATCTCACCCGGGGATGCGGGCGTCTCAACGGCTACTGTCCCGCAAATTTGTTTGGAAAGGCATGCATTTGGACGTCCGGGACTGGACAAACAATTGCGTCGATTGTCAAAAATCCAAAGTCCACCGTCACGTCAAGGCTCCGGTTGCCAACTTCCCGGTGCCTGAGCGCCGTTTCGACCACGGTCACGTGGATTTAGTAGGTCCCCTTCCCGGGTCACGTGGATTCACACACCTCCTGACGGTGGTAGACCGGACCACCAGGTGGCCAGAGGCGATTCCCTTGGCCGCTACCACCGCAGCAGACGTCACCAGGGCGTTTCTTTCGCCGTGGGTGGCTAGGTTCGGGGTGCCATCGGACATCTCCTCGGACCGCGGTCCGCAATTCACATCAGAGCTGTGGAACGCAGTGGCACAAGGCCTGGGTACCAAGCTGCACCATACCACCGCGTACCATCCACAGGCGAATGGTCTGTGCGAAAGGTTCCATCGGTCTCTCAAAGCGTCCCTCCGTGCCAGCTTGAGGGGACCCAACTGGGTGGACAGGCTCCCATGGGTGATGCTGGGCCTCCGGACAGCCCCAAAGGAGGATCTTCAGTCTTCATCGGCTGAGCTGGTTTATGGCCAGACACTCAGAGTGCCAGGTGACTTTCTCCCTCCACACACTGAACCATGGTCTGCAGCTCAACAGCTCCTGCTACATCAGGAGGCGGCTAGGAATTTCCTGCCCATCCCAACCTCGCAGCATGACCTGCAGAGGCCTCACATCCCGACAGAGCTCATGAGTTCGGACTATGTCTTTATTAGACAGGGCGGTCACAGAGACCCGCTCAAGCCGCCGTATACCAGACCTTTTCGTGTCATCTCATCAGGGGAAAAGTTTTTCACAGTCGAAGTCGGTGGAAAGTCCGATACCATCTCTATCGACCGGCTCAAACCAGCCCACCTAGATCGGAGTGAGCCTATTGTGGCTGTCCAACCGTCTCGCCGCGGCCGACCGCCGTTGACCGCCAGACCAGCCGTGCACCAGCCCACCGTCGAACAGCCCGATTCGGTCTCAGACGCGCCTGCACCTCTGACTACCGTTTCTGCCTCGTCCGAGACGCCGCTTCTGCCGCAATCCGGCACTGGTTCTTCTACTAACGCCCCGTTTCCACTGCCTGAGTTTCGTCGCTGTTTGGCCAGGACCATTAAACCTCCTACTCGGTTGACAATGTCCGTTAAAGTGGATTCTGGGGGGGCGCCTGTGGCGGAGCCACCAAGGGTCTCAGAACAATTAGTAATAATCCCTTTAACTACAGTGTAGTGCAGCCGTGGACTGCACCTTTAAACTGCCTGTTAACTGT
Source organism: Somniosus microcephalus (assembly GCF_052327205.1). Taxonomy (NCBI): domain Eukaryota; kingdom Metazoa; phylum Chordata; class Chondrichthyes; order Squaliformes; family Somniosidae; genus Somniosus; species Somniosus microcephalus. The sequence continues at coordinate 39,905,043 of NC_140993.1, read as the reverse complement.
ACTGTATTGTGTTTTCCTGCACTCCACGTGATGATGTCATGACGCCGATCACGTGACCACCAGTGGCGCGAAGAATGCGATGACGTCATGATGTCAGCTTCCAGAATCTTCCAGTAGTCGTCGAGTGCCCAGCAAGCTGATTAGACCTGTGTACCGTTTCTCCTGTAGTTTCCCTGTTAACTTTGTTGTTCATTAAAACCTGTTGAGTTGATTCATCGAGTCGAATACCTTATTCATATAGGAACCTCCGTTCCTACAGACTCCTCTTTTCATCTGCTATTATATTGCGGATTGCCTCCCATACCTTATCTTTGCCCAGAACTGGCAAAGAAGGCTCAGATTATAAGAGGATGGCAGAGATGACAGCTGGCATACAATTCTTGTCTGCGTTCTTGTCAGCAACAACCAGGCCCGACAGTACCTGATGGAAATGAGGTTAATAAAAATGCACAGAGCTGTTGGTTTTAGCCTGGTGGCTACAGTTTAAATACATTATGGGGGAGAAATTCAGTATAGCCCCGTTTGGGGCGCTAATTAGTGCCCCGGAAAAATTAGCGCCCCCGCGCCGGAAATTGGTCAGTTGTGCCCCAAAGGAAAGCAGGGCGCTACTGGAGGCACCCCGCCTCCCTCTTGGGGCGCTGCGAGTGAATATCGTGGCACTACGTGCCGCAGTGCCACATGCTGCGGCACGTCGCGCTGCAGTATTGCAGGTCTTCCTCCCCTTCTTAAAGGGGAGGGGCCTTGTGCAGCGCGATCTGGGGCCCAGCTGGGCCCCCAGGGATCGGGAGTGCAGGCAAAAGAGCCCGACACCCAAGGGAAGTGCCGGGCTCTTGGAGCGCAGCCGGCACTCCGCGGGGGGGGGGGGGGTTCCGGAGGCCGGGGACAGGAGCGCAGGCAGGTGCTGGCAGGCGGCCAACAACAAAAATGGCCACCCCGCACCTCGCCTTTAATTTGTGCCTCCACGGCTGCAGGTACACCACCCTGACCTCGTCTGACATAGCGTCCGGCGGTAAATCAGGGGGCGCTCCCAAAGATCGTGCCCGGGGCGTGAGCGGGGCGCTGCGCACACCGATGATGTCATTGCCAGCGGCGCAGCGCTAACGGTTATCGCCACCACTAACCTCCCGCTGAATTTAGCGGGAGGCATGGGCAGTGCCGCGCCCGGGCGCTAGTTGGTTTGCACCCCACTTAGCGCCCTCTTAAGGTGCTAACAGGTGGCACAACCAACTAAATTTTTCCCCCATTATTTCCATCTTTGAATTTTCCAGGCGTACACTCCTGACACCAGTGCAACCACCTTATCTAAGATGGCAGGTGGTGCACTTTCAGCCAGAAATGGGCGCGTGCTTCCTGCCCGCCATATTGGGTACTTAGTCAGCTGGTTAGTAAAACTCTTGCTCCTATCTTCTATGTCTATGTTTCTATATTTAAGAAGGAGTTAGACATATTTCTTAAGGCTAAGTGGATCAAGGGATATGGGGAGAAAGCAGGGACAGGGTACTGAATTTGGATTATTAGCCATGATCGCATTGAATGGTGGAGCAGGTTCGAGGGGCCAAATGGTCTACTCCTGCTCCTATCTTCTATGTCTATGTCTATGATCTTTGCTAGGACATAAAAGGGGTGAATTTCTGGGAGGATTCTCCCAATTGTGTGCCGCCACTTTGCCAGAAGAGCCACGGAAACCCCTAGAAGCCAGCACAAAAGTCAAAGTTACCATGGACCGATCGGGAGAATCCCTGCGGAAATTCACTTCTGGAGTAGTGAGTTAGCCCGAATACCGGGGAGAAGAAATCCACTGTCAGGAAAGAAGCATATTTTTACATAGCAACATGAATTGAAAGATATGCCACTGTGCTGACTCTCAAATCCACACAGTCTGTTTTGTGCATTAGATTTGTGATTTATTTTCTCAATTCTATCTTCAAAATAGAAGTACTCCTGAAAAGGATCAGATTTGAACCCAGTAATTGCTAAATAACGTAATTTAAATATAAGCTTTCAAAGCTGTCAATATTTATTATTGGGGTATCGCAGTTGAAGCTCAGCTGTTTGACATGCTCCCGCTGTTGTGTCCTTGCCAGATTGTTAGTTTAGCCTCCGATACAAATAACTCCAAGCAAGAAACATGTTATTGCTGTATCATAATTATAGTAACCTAGGCTGATCTTCTCTGATTATCCAAGTTAATGCTGCTGATGAAAACCACAAATATGGCCATCGCAGCTAAACTCTCATTGAAACAAATCGTTACAGGATGTCTTCAGATGACTTATCCGCTCTGATCTTTTCGATCCCTCTTTTGCGTAGACGGGCGAGAACCATGGCAGCAAGTGAGATCATTATTGATCCTTTCATCATTCTCAGGCCATGGAGAGAATGTTCAGTCTTCCACATCAAAACATAAAAGAATACCTGCACTGCAATAAAACCGTTGTTCCAATTTTCTTCCTAACCAAGCAATAAATCACTTTTAGTGAAACAAATATCAAAGTACAGCACCCTTCTGGACTGAGATAGTCAGTGCTTTCAAGACCCTTTCTCGAGATGTGCAGATGCTTGCTGCAAATTGTGTTGTTCTTTACCTCAACAAACTATGCCAAGGCTTTTTTATATGCTGTTACAATTCAGTAACATTTTAATCTCTCAAAAATATAAGCCTATAAATTTTGCCGCGCAGTGCTCGTTTTTCGGACGCTACTATGCCCACAAAATGGCGGGCAGGACGCACGTGCACATTTGCGGCCGGTAGTGCGCCACCCACAATACTGGCAAAAGAAAAAAAAGTAGGCGTCCTTTACCCACACCTGAAGCAGGCGCGAGGGCCTTTGCATCTGCAATTAAAGAACTAAATGCCTGCTTTCGGCCCCCACTTCAAGATTGGTTTGTCCTGAGGCATCCCGCGCCAACCCCGGCTGCATCCTGTCAAACCAGGACTTGCAATTGCCTGCGGCCTACAAGGTAAGTTTTTCACATTTACTCGCCGGAATGTGGAGGCCAGAGGAGCAAGAGTGCTCCACATTTAACAATAAACAAAAGCCCGCCGCTGCTCCCGACCCCCTCCTCTGACCACCACCACTCCCAAACCCCGATCTCCCCCCCCCCACCCTCCGATCCTGACCCTGGCTCACTTCAGCTGCCAGGGCAGGTTGGGAGGTGCGCCTTCAAAGGGTGGCAAGGATACTTGTGGCCTGTTGTCCACTGCACAATTTTGCCTTGCGGGAGGAGCTCAGCCTGGACATGGCGGCTGAGGAACCCAAGGGTCCCGACCTTCAGATCCCAGAGCCAAGGGGTGATGAACGCTCAGAGGAGTCAACGCGTAGAGAGGCCAGGGAAGCCAGAAGGCGGTTCCTAACAGAAGTATTGAGCAGCTGATTGCCCCTACTTTCAGAACCCCTTCCACCCTCCTTAAAGCAAAGTAAACTGACAACAAGGGCATAGAAACATAGGAAAATAGGAGCAGGAGTAGGCCATTTGGCCCTTCGAGCCTGCTCCGCCATTCAATATGATCATGGCTGATCCTCTATCTTGATACCATACTCCTGCTCTCTCCCCATACACCTTGATGCCTTTTGTGTTTAGAAATCTATCTATCTCCTTCTTAAATATATTCAGTGACTTGACCTCCACAGCCTTCTGTGGTAGAGAATTCCACAAATTCAGCACCATCTAAGTGAAGAAATTTCTCCTCATCTCAGTCCTAAATGTCCTACCCTGTATCCTGAGACTGTGACCCCTCGTTCTAGACCCCCCAGCCAGGGGAAACATCCTCCCTGCATCCAGTCTGTCTAGCCCTGTCAGAATTTTATACCTTTCAATGAGATCCCCTCTCATTCTTCAAAACTCTAGTGATACAGGCCTAGTCGACCCAATCTCTCCTCATACGACAGCCCTGCCATCCCAGGAATCAGTCTGGTGAACCTTCGCTGCACACCCTCTATATCCTTTCTTAGGTAAGGACCATGTGGGCCATTATCTGTAGCACTGTGATTGTACCAGACCAGACAATGTAACAAACAGTTAAAGCTTTATTCAACAAATGTCAAACAAATGGGCATCAATTAGCAATGAGCCTCAACAAAGTGAACTTTCAAACCGAAAACGCAGCTGACCGAGCAACAACAGAGCAGGCGAGCTGTCATAGTTCTGACATTCAGTGCAATATATGAACATTCACTACGGAAAATTAGTTCAATGTGAAAATTAACATAGATGTAGCCATTTAGAAAAGGCCGGCATCAGTGACACAGTACACAGGTAATTAAGTGTCAAACTGTAAAGCAACCTTTAAAACATTTCCCTGTTTAAGTCCTTGTTCACCCTTTCACCAAGAGAACTGCATCACTTAATCAAAGCAGCCTAACAGCATTATCAAACAGTAATTGCAAGTAAAACAAACATCACTTTACCTGTCACAGAGCGAAAGGAGCCGCTGTACTGCAATGGCCAAAAACAAACAGTCCAGGCTCAGCCACTCAACACAGAAAAAGTTAACAGTAAACTGGTGATGAAGTTCTAGCACAGTGCAAAGCAACCCCTGAAGGTGAGAAGGAGGAGGTGGATTCAGCAAGCAGACACTCACCACCCTAATCCTTCAAGACAACTTGCTTCCCCCGATGCCAAGTCGAGCCTTTTTCAGCCAAATATCTGGCTTGTTCAGAGAGCATTTAAAAATGTATTTTGTCCAAGTCTGTCCTCCGGAAGAAAGTGAGAGCATCGTGGGTGTCTTACCTTGCCAGTTCTGGTTAGGTCATTGAATTTCTTCCGACACTTCAGTGGTCCATGAGATCACAGAATTCGCACTGAGAGCCAGTGCCATCTCCCTTGAGGAACTGTGACATAGGAACATAGGAACATAGAAACAGGAGTAGGCCATTCAGCCCCTCGAGCCTGTTCTGCCATTCAATACGAGCATGGCTGTTCTGCGATCTAACACCATATACCCGCCTTTATTAACACCTTTGGTTAACAAAAAGCTATCAATCTCCGATTTAAAATTAACAATTGATCTAGTATCAATTGCTGGTTGTGGAAGAGAGTTCCAAACTTCTACCACCCTCTGTGTGTAGAAGTGTTTCCTAATTTCACTCCTGAAAGTTCTGGCTCTAATTTTTAAACTATGCCCCTGAGTCCTAGAATCCCCAACCAGTGGAAATAGTTTCTTTCTATTTACCCTATCTGTTCCCCTTAATATCCTGAAAGCTTCGATCAGATCACCCCTTAACCTTCTAAATTCTGGGGAATACAACCATAATTTGTGTAATTTCCCCTCGTAACTTAACTTTTGAAGTCTGGGTATCATTCTGATAAACCTACGCTGAACTCCCTCCAAGGCCACGATACCCTTCCTAAGGTGTGGTACCCAGAACTGCTCACAGTACTCCAGGTGTGGTCTAACCAGGGTTTTGTATAGCTGCAGCATAACTTCTACCCCCTTGTATTCTAGTCCTCTAGATATAAAGGCCAGCATTCCATTAGCCTTTTAGATTATTTTCTGTACCTGTTCATGACATTTTAATGATCTATGTACCTGGACCCCTGAGTCGCTTTGGATAGCCACTGTTTTTAGTTTTTTAGCATTTAGAAAGTACCCTGTTCTATCTGTTTTAGGTCCAAAGTGGATGACCTCACATTTGCTTACAGTGAAATCCATTTGCCACTGTTTTGTCCATTCACTTAATCTATCAAGATCCCTCTGTAATTAAAAGCTTTCTACTACACTGCCTACAATGCCGCCTATCTTTGTGTCATCGGCAAATTTGGATATATGACTTTCTATGCCATCGTCTAAATTGTTAATAAATATTGTGAATAGTTGAGGCCCCAACACAGATCCCTGCTGGACACCACCAGTCACATCCTGTCAAATTGAGTACCTACCCATTATCCCTACTCTCTGTCTCCTGCCGCTCAGCCGATTTCCTAACCAGGTCAATAATTTGCCCTCAATTCCATGGGCTTCTACTTTAAGTAATAGTCTCTTATGTGAGACTTTATCAAATTCCTTCTGGAAGTCCATATAAATAACATCCACAGACATTCCCCTGTCCACTACTTTTGTCACCTCTTCAAAAAATTCAATCAGGTTTGTCAGGCATGAACTGCCTTTCACAAATCCATGCTGGCTCTCTCTGATCAGCTGAAAACTGTGGCTAACTTTACAGGATGGCTTGATCTTCCTGCTGCCGAACAGACTGCCCCTCCTCAGCTCAACCTCCTCCAAGAGGGTTTGCAGATCTCTCTCCAATAAACTACTGCTGCTCTTCTTGGCTGTATTCTCATCAGTGGACATCTCTGTGAAAATGGCAATGCTGCTTAGCTACTGGAAACAACATATAACATCATTTTTATAAAATGAGCTGCAAGAAAACAATGTTTCACTTACCTTCAACTCCCAAGTTTCTTGAGCCTACCATTACTTCTGAGCTCATTGTTCTACATTGGTTTACATATTGCGGGACATTCTAATGAGATTCACACAAATTTTTGCCATTATGTTTCCGTCATCAAGATCAGTGCGGACACTGGCATTAATTTCAGAATAAACTGCCAGTTACTAGGAACCAGGAATTTCTAGGCCAATATTCTTAGTTCAGGCAAATGGTATGCTGGTCATCGTAGTGAGAGGGTTCGAGTACAGGAACAAGGATGTCTTGCTGCAGTTGTACAGGGCCTTGGTGAGACCGCACCTTGTGTATTGTGTGCAGTTTTGGTCGTCTTATCTGAGGAAGGATGTTCTTGCCATGGAGGGAGTTCAGCAAAGATTCACCAGGCTGATACCTGGGATGGCAGGAATGACGTATAAGGAGAGATTGGGTCGATTTGGGCTTATACTCACTGGAGTTTAGAAGAATGAGAGGGGATCTCATTGAAACTTATAAAATTCTAACAGGACTAGACAGACTAGATGCAGGGGTCACAGTCTAAGGATAAGGGGTAAGACATTTAGGACAGAGATGTGGAGGAATTTCTTCACCCAGTGAGTGGTGAACCTGTGGAATTCTCTACCACAGAAGGCAGTAGAGGCCAATTCATTAAATATATTCAAGAAGGAGTTGGATATATTTCTTAAGGCTAAAGGGATCAAGGGATATGGGGAGAAAGCAGGGACAGGGTACTGAATTTGGATGATCAGCCATGATCTCATTGAATGGTGGAGCAGGCTCGAGGGGCCGAATGGCCTACTCCTGCTCCTATCTTCTATGTTTCTATGACTGTGGTGGCCCAGTACACTGTGACAAAGAATACTAGCACATACCTGTGATTAACCAAGTTGTGAGTTACTGATCTTGGCAGGACATTTAGGGTGAGAAGGCGAGTTCAGGCCAGACACTACCTCTCAGGGAAGGAGAGCAATTTGGAGAGTTATCTCAAGCTGCTCAGTTGAGTTCAAATCCCTAGAAGGTGCGCTAAAGCTGTTCAGGACCCTGGCCAGGCCACACCTTGAGAATGATGCACACTTTCGATCACCAAAACATAAGAGACGATCCAGCCCTGGAGCGAGTGCGGAGGAGAGTAATATAGAATATCCTTAATGTTAGAGGGAAGAGCTACAAGATATGACTTAATATGCTCTTCATTTTTTAAAAAGGCTTCCCAATGGAGCACTTTAAAGGAGGTGTAAAGCACCTATGGAGTTAAGGTATAGGAGGGTAGGGTTCAAACTGCTAGCCCCTGCTGTTTGACAACTATATGGGCAAGGGATTGGCATTCCAGGGTGGGGTTAATGATGGAGCAGAAGGCATTTCTGGAGTCCGCCATAAAGAGCCTGCAGAGATGGAGAAGGCGCAGGAGTGCGCCTCCGAGATCACTGTAGTTCACAGAATCACAGAAATCACAGAAACCCCACAGTGCAGATAGAGGCCATTTCGGCCCATCGAGCCTGCACTGACACATATCCCACCCGATCTCCGTAACCCCTACACCAACACATATCCCACCCTATCCCCGTAATCCCATGTATTTAATCCCCCTAACACTAAGGGTCACATTTTATCATAGCCAATCAACCTAACCCGCACATCTTTGGACTGTGGGAGGAAACCGGAGCACCCGGAGGAAACCCACGCAAACACGGGGAGAATGTGCAAACTCCACACAGTGTTTGCGTGGGTTTCCTTCAGGATAGATTTATTCAAAGGTAGAGCACTATGCCACAAGTGGCATCTTCATAGCCATCCCCAGGAAGAGAAGGAACTAGTGTAGAACAAAATTCTCTCACAAATGACTAATGCCATTGAAAAGTTGGGCACATGAATCCATCATTGCTAGATTTGACAGACTAGGACATCATTTGGAAAGAGCAGTGACAATGGGCTTCACCCTACAGACATCCTATAGACTGCTCTCATGTAGATTGCTGGTCTTCCAGCTTGGGTTCCGAACACCATGGGCAAAGCAGGAGAAGAGTCTGATGAGGTAGTTATCTCTCAATGTAGATGCACATTCTTCCACTCCAGCCAGGCTCCTCAAAGCATGGGGAGATGTTGGCAGACACTGCATTGTGGGTGATGACCCCAGGTCTTGCAGGGACATCACCCAGAAGTTTAAGGCTGAGGACAAGACAGGATCCAGCTCAGCTGTGATGTGCTGCGTGAGGAAATAGCCCACCAACGCTCATAGTTTAGGGCATTGTCATGTCCAAACCACTTTATTTGCTATTAGAAGGGGACCGACGTCTATGGAACCATGCTCCCATATCAGTCCATATTTTCAAGACAAAAGGAACATTGGAGAGGAAAAATATTCTTAATTAAAACAAGAACAGGCAAATATTCAAATATACTGTGACAGCACTTTCCTTTCAAAAATCTATTTTCTCGAAAGAGACCATACCAACAAGATGTATCTGTCAATTGAAGAGGCAGTTCAGTGGAAGGAAACCCTTCAAAAAAATAAACCAGACATTGAATTTATACTGCAGTTATTGCTGGAAGGCAAACACTCTCTCGATGAGTTTTTTCCATTCTCTTGATGAAAGGGAAGTATCTTTCTTATTATAGATGGGAGATGATTTTGCTGACAATTCAAAAAAGTCTACAACTTTCAGGTGAAAAGGGATGTTTCCAGCAGTGACTATTTAGTAGCTCTTCTGTCTTCCTTATTGGCTTTCTGTTGGTACTGCTTTATTGAGAATAATTTAGGATCATTTAGTATATCGCAAACTACTTGGTCTTTGCTGATGATACCAAGCTAAAACATGCATCCCCATGTCATTGCAACATAGGCTCCCACTCAACACTCCAACATAGACACCCTAAACAGCACTTCTTCCTTTTCCAACATCAACGCCTCACTCAGCACTACTCCAATTCCAATATGAGCTCACGCTCAATATTCTCCTCATTCCAATATGTACACCCACGCAACGCTTCCTACTATTACAACATGGACACTCCACTCAGCCCTTCCCCCACTTCAATCTGGGTTTCCACTCAACGCTTCTCCCTATTCCAACATTAACACCCCAACAGCGCTTATCTCTACCAAAAATATAATTCCTCTAACAAGTACCCGTTTCTTCCTAACTTTCAACCAATTTATTATCGGTACCCAGATTTTACCCCAAATCCTCACTGCTTTAGGCTTGAATAATGCCTCAAAAACCTTTTGTCATTCTGGTCTACTCCCGCATCATTTTGTAGGGATACAACCAGAAATTAGGATGGGACCCAGATACTCTGGGTCCCAGCCTTGCACTCAAGCTGGGGCCAGAGCTTCAACCATTATCATAAGAGGGGCAGGACTGAAGTCTGGAGGCTGGGGCATAGAATCCTTACACCAGGAGTTTCTGCACCCTCAGCCTTCAAAGAAATCAACAAGCCCCCGATTTTCGGCTTGTGTGGGAAATGGTCGGATTTCCCCGAATGTGGGGTTTCTGACACACATAAAAAAGTGTCAGCCAGCCCCACGCGATTTTCCCTCATTTGGCCAATTAATTCCCAGCATGTGGGAAGCCTTGCTAATTGTCTAAATCGAGTCAGAAATCCCCACACTATGATGTCATCATTCATGGTGCTTTCAAAGTGTCCAGCAAGCTTCTCCACCTCTGCAGGCTTCTCAACCACTCTTGCACAATGGCAGAGGAGCCTGCACCAGCTGCTGCCAGCGGCAGAGGCTGAGTTGCGGCCAAATTCAACGAGACGTCATTGCAGACATTGGTGGATGGGGTAAGGGCCCACAGGGAGGTCCTCTACCCTTGCTCAGGGAGGAAGAGGCCTCCCAAAGAGTCCACAGCTGCCTGGATGGAGGGGGCAGCAGGGGTAAACTCTCTGGATGTCACCCATCGCACCTGGCTGCAGTGCAGGATGCGCTTCCATGACCTTCACCGCACAGGGAAAGCAAGTATGAAGTTTCCATCACCCTCAACCTCATCCCCATTGCCTTTCCCCAACAGCACTCAGCTTCACCAATCTCTTCTTCCACATCCCACTTCACAGTCACATCCATGCACCCTTACCCATTCCGTCTCTCTCTATGCTCACATTCACATAACTATTCCACCATCTGTAATGATATCAGCAAATAGAGATGGTATTTGCCTGTTCGATTATGATGCCTTACCAGCATGATTGCATGTATTGACTGCTTGTGCCTGACCAGCAGAGGGCATGTGACAGAGACAAGCAAGACAGTTCAGTTTAGTTTCAGTTTCGTTCTAGATGGATCACTAGCATCGTGTCTCCTGTAAAGCTGTATAAAGAGTTGAACAGACTTTAGATTAAAAAACTATGGCCTAGAAATTCAGTTGGCTGCGCCAGCCATTAGCGCCTTAGGAGGAGTAGATGTCGGGCGCTAGGCGGGTTGCGCCCGGGCACAGCGCGAACTGCACCTCGCCCCTGTGGTGTATGTAACCTGTTCCACCTTAAGAGAACTACCTTAAGAGATGTACTACTTTCTCTTGGCTGCTGTATACTGTAATACTGTAATACCGGTGGTGACCACACCGGTATATAAGTGTTGTGTAGGGATTTGCTGGGTGATACGCTTATCAATTACTCCATAAAAGGCGATGAATTAGGAAAGTAATGAAGAGGTTTTTATTAACTAAAGAACAGAGCATGCCTCTCGTGGCCAACTGGTTCCAAGAAGGAAGTGGGTTGCCGAAACACCCACCTTTATACCTGGTCATGTGGGCGGAGCCAGCTGAGGAATGCATTGGTACACAGCGCCAACCAGAGGTAACAATATGCAATAACGATAACAGTAGGATACAATAACAGTGGTTTACCACATTCACCCCTTGTTTAAAATTTAGTCCGGCGGGGTGAAGTGTACTACAAGTTCGTGTAGGTAAGTCTATCAGGAGGCCTTGTATGACGACCTGATCGTCGTGGTGGCGGCGGCGGTGGTGCAGTATCCAACGTCGAATCTGGTGTCTGGGTGGTCAACGAAGGGTCCTGGGGCTCCGGCATGCCATCTACAGGGGTTGGGTTGGGAGAAGTGGTGGGGGATAACGGTGGTAATTCAGGGGCACCCGAGGGTGCGAGGCCTCGTATGGAGACCGTGTCCTCCCGCCCGTCTGGGTACGCCATGTAGGCATACTGGGGGTTGGCGTGTAGGAGGTTCACCCTCTCGACCAGGGGGTCCATTTTATGGGTCCTCACATGCCTCCGCAGTAGGACGGGCCCAGGAGAAGTCAGCCATGTCGGTAGCGAGGTTCCCGATGTGGACTTCCTGGGGAAAATGAACATTTGCTCATGAGGGGTGGCATTAGTGGCAGTACAAAGCAGTGACCGGATGGAGTGGAGCGCCGCAGGGAGGACCTCCTGCCAGTGAGAGGTCGGAAGGCCCTTAGATTTTAAGGCTAAGAGGACGGCCTTCCAAACCGTCGCGTTCTCTCTTTCCACCTGGCCGTTCCCCCGGGGGTTGTAGCTGGTGATCCTGCTCATAGCAATACCTCTCGCGAGCAGGTACTGACGAAGTTCGTCGCTCATGAAAGATGAGCCCCTGTCGCTATGTATATAGCTAGGGAACCCGAACAGGGCGAAGAGGTCATTCAGACATTTGATGACCGTGGTACTGGTCATGTCTGGGCAAGGGATGGCGAATGGGAAACGGGAGTACTCATCAATTATGTTGAGGAAGTACACGTTGCGGTCAGAGGAGGGGAGGGGCCCTTTAAAATCGACGCTCAGGCGCTCGAAGGGGCGAGTGGCCTTGATCAGGCTTGCTCTGTCTGGCCTATAAAAATGCAGTTTGCACTCGACACAGATTTGGCAGTTCCTGGTCATGGTCCTGACCTCCTCGATGGAGTAGGGCAGGTTACGGGATTTGATGAAATGGAAGAACCTGGTGACCCCCGGGCGGCAGAGGTCATTGTGGAGGGACTGCAGTCTATTAACCTGTGCGTTGGCGCATGTACCACGTGATAGGGCATCTGGGGGCTCATTGAGTTTCCCGGGCTGGTACAAGATATCGTAATTGTAGGTGAAGAGTTCAATTCTCCACCTCAAGATCTTGTCGTTCTTGATTTTGCCCCTCTGCTTATTATTGAACATAAAAGCAACTGAACGCTGGTCAGTGAGAAGGGTAAACCATTTTCCGGCCAGGTAATGCCTCCAGTGACGCTATCAGTTTCTGCTCGACGATTTTGCATTGTCGTGTGTCTCGAAGGCCACCTTGGAGAATGCTTACCCGAAGATCGGAGGCTGAATGTCCTTGACTGCTGAAGTGTTCCCCAAGTTCCGCACCCATGAGGACGGCCTCAACCGAGATCTTGGGTTCATGTCACGCTACATGTAACCCCACCTGATGCAGGGTCATCCAGACTCGAGTCGACATTGGCTTGTTCTCTCTACACAGATGCAGCCGGACCTGCTGTGATTTCCAGCCAAAAAAAATGTTTTTTGTCTGTTTTTTTGTTTTTCACACAGACCCCAGCATCTGCAATATTTGACCCCTTGTGACCCCACCTCATTGTTCTTTGATGTAATGTTTCCCTGACTGACCTGTTTGGACACCATTCACACCTTTGACTGCTGTGATTATCTCTCTGCCGAGGTGTGATAAATGGCAGTTGGAAAGGTTACCTGTAAACATCTGACATGATTCTCTGACTATATAAGCTGTGTCTTTATGCATTTCTCCACTTCACCTGAAGAAGGAGCAGCGCTCCGAAAGCTTGTGATTTCAAATAAAGCTGTTGGACTATAACCTGGTGTTGTGTGACTTCTTGAATTTTTAATTGAACTGCTTAAGCTATCGAAGTACTGTCAGTTTGGAACAGGACTAGCAGATGCACTGAGAGATAAATTTGTGTGTGGATTGTTAAAAGAAGGAACACAAAAGCGACTGCTTGAGGAGAATGATCTTACGCTTGATAAAGCTGTCACTATTGCAGCATCGCAAGAAGCCGCAGCGAGAGGCACGGCGGAAATGCAGCTACGGTCACCGGAACTCAGCACCAATCAAATGGTCTTGGGTACAGTAAAATGTTATCGTTGTGGAAAGACAACGCACGATCAGAACCAGTGCTGGTTCAAAAATCAGGAATGCAGAAAATGTGGCAGGCTTGGTCACATAGCTAAAGTATGCCGGTCAGGAAAGAAGACCAGCAACAAAAAGTCACCGCAGGAAAAGTACAGAAAGGTACACAAGGTGACAGAGAACAGTTCGAACGAACAGAAGTCAGATTCAGACTCCAGCAGTAATGAACTGGGTAGTCTAAGAGTACACAATGTTGGTAAGGAAGCAGACCTCCAAACAATTTGGGTCACACTTCAGATAGCAGGAGTCCAAGTGAAGATGGAATTGGACACTGGATCGGCATTGACGGTCATGAATAAGCAAGATTACAAAAGGTTATTCCCACATATTCCCCTACGGGATACGGAGATTGTATTGAAAACATACACGGGGCAAAGAGTATACCCCATCGGGAAGATAGAGGTAAAGGTGGTCCACAAGGGCAAAGAAAGCCGAGGAATGGACTTATATGTGCTACCTGAGGGAGGTCCACCACTACTGGGATGGGAGTGGATTAGGAAAATAAATATGGACTGGCATTCCTTAAAAGCACTAACGGTAGATTCCGGTAAAAAAGATGTCAAACCTAAACGATTGTCCAGAATATTGGACGATGCTAAAGAGGTGTTTCAACAGGGACTGGGAACACTGAGAGGAATTACGGCAAACATCAAGGTTGAAGAACATGCAAACCCGAAATTTTTCAAAGCCAGACCGGTACCTTATGCGATACGACCTGCTGTGGAAGCTGAGCTGGAAGGGCTAGAACGTTCAGGAGTATTGTCTAAGGTAGACTGGAGTGAGTGGGCCATGCCCATTGTTCCCGTCATGAAGCGTTCATCGAGCAACAAGCCGGGGGAACCGGGGAAGGTTCGCATCTGTGGAGATTTCAAGATCACTGTTAATCCGGTGCTTCACACGGTGCAGTATCCGCTTCCGCGGATTGAGGATATCTTCGCTTCGTTGTCTGGCGGGAAACACTTCACCAAGATAGACCTGGCGCAGGCGTACTTACAGATGGAAGTTGAGGAAGAGTCACGCCAGTATCTCACGATCAACACGCATAGAGGCTTGTACCGGTATAATAGACTGGTTTTTGGAGTGGCATCGGCGCCAGCAATTTGGCAGAGGGCCATGGAGCAGGTATTACAGGGAATTCCAGGCACACAATGTTACCTGGACGATATTCTGATTACAGGAGATGATGACGAGGAACACCTTGCAAATTTGGAACTGGTGCTCACCAGATTGAAAGAATATGGACTTCGAGTTAATCGCCAGAAATGTGAGTTCTTTCAGAAGCGGATGTCGTACTGTGGTCATGTCATTGACCAGGAGGGGCTTCATAAGTCTCCTGACAAGATCGAAGCTGTTGTGAAGGCTCCCGCTCCGGATAATGTATCCCAGTTGAGGTCGTTCCTAGGGTTGATTAACTATTCCCATAAGTTTCTGCCAAATTTAACCACGGTGCTGCACCCGCTGAACGCTCTTTTGCAGAAGGGAGTACCATGGAAGTGGAGCGAGGACTGTAAGAGGGCCTTTCACAAAAGCAAGGCATTGATCACCTCAGAGGAAGTGTTGGCTCACTTCAACCCAATGCTGCCTATTCGTTTGGCTTGTGATGCTTCTCCATATGGTAGTGGGGCAGTACTCTCACACAAGTTGCCAAATGGCCAGGAGAGGCCAGTTGCGTTCGCATCCAGATCATTGACCTCCGCTGAACGCAACTATGCTCAGATAGATAGGGAGGCTCTCAGCCTTGTGTGGGGAGTAAAGAAGTTTAATCATTACCTGCAGGGCCAAAAGTTCACGCTTCTGACAGACCACCAGCCGTTGGTATCCATTTTTAACCCTAAGAAGGGTGTTTCGGTGATGACAGCACAGAGACTCCAGAGATGGTCCCTTTTCCTAGGGGCACATCAATATCAGATTGAATTCAAAGGTACAAAGCAGCATGGTAATGCTGATGGGCTGTCGCACCTGCCACTACCTACAGAGGAGGAGGCACCGACGGTTGACCCTGTTGAGTTATTTCACTCGACCATCATCGAATGTTTACCAGTCACCAATGCAAGTATTGAAAGAGAAACCAGGAACGACCCGACACTGTCCCGGGTCTACGAAGTGACAGTGAAGGGATGGCCAGCACATGGTGATCCACTGTTACCGGCATTCTCAGCAAGACGAGAACAGCTGTCCGTCTGTCAAGGAACATTGATGTATGGAACAAGGGTGATTATTCCTCCTAAGTTAAGAGAGAGAGTTCTAAAGGAACTGCATGAAGGTCATCTGGGGGGAGTCAAGATGAAAAGCCTTGCTAGGGCTTATGTGTGGTGGCCGGGTATCGACCAACAGATAGAGGATCTGACGAAAAGCTGCTCAGGGTGCCAAAAAGTGCAAAATGCACCTCCGATTGCACCGCTGCATCCATGGGAATGGCCTTCAACCCCATGGCAACGTGTACATATTGACTTTGCTGGTCCATTCATGGACTCCATGTTTTTAATTGCGGTGGACGCACATTCTAAATGGCCAGAAGTGATTAAGATGACTACCACTACCTCGGAAAAGACGATCGCGGTGCTAAGAACGATATTTGCAAGAAATGGATTGCCAGAACAAATATGTTCAGACAACGGACCACAGTTCGTGTCAGAAGAATTCCAGAAATTCATGAAGAAGAATGGGGTGAAACATTATACCTCTGCCCCATATCATCCGGCTACAAACGGGTTGGCCGAGAGATTTGTACAAACGTTTAAAAAAGCAATAAAGGCCATGAGCGAAGATCAGATTCCACTACAACACAAGGTGGACAAATTCCTACTGGCATATCGAAACGCCACTCATGCAGTGACAAACCAAAGTCCTGCCATGATGTTCTATAACAGGAGGTTGCGGTCCAGGTTGGACTTGTTAAAACCAAATGTGCAGAGGGAAGTTGAAAACAAACAGTTCCAGCATATAAATAACAAGACCACTCGGAGCTTCGAAATAGGACAACCAGTGTTAGCCCGGGACTATAAAAACGAGAAATGGCAATCTGGAACAATTCGGGCCAGACAAGGACCCCTGATGTACACGATAGATATTGGTGAAAATGTAATACGGCGTCATGCTGACCAACTGGTAGAATCGAGAACAAGGGTCGAACCCATGGTTACGGCAGAGACAACCGTGGAAGAAGTTAGTGAGCCTGAAGCATCTACCTCAGAAGTGAATGTACCTGATGATGATGTCCAATCCATAAGAGACCAACTAGATGAGTCACCCCAGCAACGAGAATCAGAGACCCCTGAAAGGCATTATCCAACTCGAATCAGGAGGCCTCCTCAGAGACTGAATCTTTGAACTGTTTTGCATGAAGTTGTATATATATATATGTTATTATGTTATGTTAAATGGGGATATAACTGTTAAGCTAAAAAGGGAGGATTGTGGTGTATGTAACCTGTTCCACCTTAAGAGAACTACCTTAAGAAATGTACTATTTTCTCTTGGCTGCTGTATACTGTAATACTGTAATACCGGTGGTGACCACACCGGTATATAAGTGTTGTGTAGGGATTTGCTGGGCAGTTCAGCCCTGACCTCCGAATAGTAAAGACCTGTTAAAAGTTATTCTTGTTGTCTGTGTCCAGTGATTGATCCTAAACATAACTGGGACACACAGACTCAACAGCCCCAACTTCACTAGAGATTTAGCGCTGGCGCAAAGTCTTTGCGCGCGCTCAGCTGCGCGCGCAGATCATGACGTCATTTCCTCGTGCAACGCCCTTTGTGCGCCCCCAACCGGAACTTCAGTCGCGCCGCCCCATTGTGCGCCTGGCGCCCCTAGCGACTGTGAAGTGGAACGGTGCTCAGCCGATGCGGGGGGCGCAAATTAAAGGGCACTCATCCTGCAATATAAAAGGCTGCCATTTTGCAGCGCACCTTCTTGCGAAACGGATCTTTGGAGAGAGACCAAGGTAGATAGCTTTCTGCTTTGGCCCAACACTCAGACAGGTACTTCTAGGCTTCAGGCCACAGCTTTCAAAAAGTTTTTGCCTTCATTAACATCTCATTGTTTGCCAGCATATTATGGGGGCTGCAATGGGTGTCAACGCAGGCTATCTCAATTACATCCAAAGGGCTCACAGACGCCGTGAGAGAGTGGCAGCCCTGGTTAGACGGAGAGGGGGCAACAGGCGTCGGCAAAGGAGGCCTTACCCACCCAGGGTATACCGCCAGCAGTTCTCCTATCTCCAGATGTCTGAGGAGCAGTGTGTTTGGAGGCTGCGATTCAGAAGGGAGGTGGTCACAGAGATCTGCCAGCTGCTTGCCATTGATCTGCAGCCACAGCTGAGGAGCAGGACGTCTCTGTCGGTGGCAGTGAAGGTGACGGTGGCTCTCAACTTTTATGCCACCGGCTCCTTCCAATCCGCTACTGGGGACATTGCCAACATCTCCCAGTTCGCCGTGCATTGCTGCATCCGCCAGGTGACCAATGCCCTTTTCAAAAGGAGACGTCAGTTCATCTCCTTCTCCATGGCCCTTGACAAGCAGCAACAGTGTGCAATGGGCTTTGCAGCATTCGCGGGCTTCCCCATGGTGCAGGGCGCCATTGACTGCACGCATGTGGCTTTGCGGGCACCTCTGGAGAATGCCGAGGATTACCGCAACCAGAAGGGCTACCATTCGCTGAATGTACAGCTGGTGTGTGACCACAGGCAGCTCATCCTAGCTGTCAATGCCCGCTTTCCAGGCAGCAGCCACGATGCCTTCATCCTGCGACGGACTTCTGTGGCAGACATGTTCCAGGCACAGCCTCACCCACGAGGATGGCTTATCGGGGACAAAGGCTATCCTTTGTGTACCTGGCTGATGACCCCACTCCGTGCGCCCAGCACCCCTGCTGAAGAGCGATACAACGAGAGCCATCAAGCGACCAGGAACATCATCGAACAAACAATCGGCGTCCTGAAGCAACGGTTCCGCTCTCTTGATCGTTCCGGTGGAGCCCTGCAGTATACTCCGGAGCGAGTCTCCCATTTCGTGGTCGTTTGCTGCATGCTGCACAACCTGGCTATCCGCAGGACTCAGCCACTGCCACCACAGATTGGAGGACCACCTCAGGAGGAGGAGCAGGAGGAGGAGGAGGAGGACCAGCACAGGAGGGAGGCACAAAGTGCAAGGGCCGCCCGTCGCCGGCTTATTGAACGTCGGTTCTAGGCCCCCTCTCAGGGACTGGCTTGTGCCAATGTCAGCAGATGAATGTAGCCGCTCCACAAGCCCTCAGCCGAGCAGGGCAACCAGGACTTAACCAAAAAACCATGCACACTGCAATTTAACAACAAAAATTTATTGAACACCTCTGCCCTTCCCACATTACATGCTCATGTGGAGAAGCCCCCTCCAAAAACACAAAACTACCAGTCTCGGCCTTACAAAAAGAAAGAAGGACACCAGTCTCGGCCTTACAAAAAGAAAGAAGGACACCAGTCTCGGCCTTACACAAATAAAGAAAGACACCAGTCTCGGCCTTACACAAATAAAGAAAGACACCAGTCTCGGCCTTACACCAAAAAAGATAGACACCAGTCTCGGCCTTCATATATCAAAAAACACAACAGCCTCGGCCTTCATATATAAAAAAACCTTCTCGGCCTCATATATAAAAAAAACACATGGCCACACCTTCTACTTTTTCTCCTGCGAGGGTGATCCACCTCGCTTCCGCGAGTGGCCCCTTCCTGCCCTGCAGCTCCTCCTCAATGGGACCCCAGCGGCTGCAACAAGGCTGGGGGAAGGCTGCTGAGGGGCAGATGGCGAGGCGGCAGATGCCCTTGGGGGTCGGCCTGCACCAGCTCTGGCCTTGGAGTGGCCGGCTGCTGACTGCTCCAACTCTGGCTGGGCGGCAGCAGTGTGTCCAGCAGCTCCTGGCAGCTGCAATAGCGGAGTGGCCGTGTCGGCTGCAGGAATGGTGGCAACCTGGCAGATCGCAGGTGCTCGCTGGTCGCCTGACACATTGGCACTTGCACGGGCCAGCACTGCAGCATGCGCAGCAAACAGCTGAAGGACAGACTGCTGGGCTGCTGCTGCGCGGCGAGTGCCCTGGCGATGCCTGGCTGATCCAGCGAGGGTGGCAGCAGTTAGTGCCCGTGTGGCCCTGGTCTGTGTCCGCATCACACCAGCCAGTGAATGGACAGCACGACTGAGCATTTGGCTAGAAGCCGACTGTGCTGCCGCGAAGTCCTGCAGACTCCTGGCCTGTGCTGCCGCGATGTCCTGCAGACTGCTGGCCTGTGCTGCATTGATGTCCTGCAGACTCCTGGGCTGTGCTGCATTGAACTGTTCCAGACTCCTGGCCTGTGCTGCACTGAATTGTTGCAGACTCCTGGCCTGTGCTGCCCCGAATTCCTGGACACTCCTCGCCAGTGACTCTATGGAGTCAGGCATCCTTCCCACTGCAGCCATGAGCTCAGTGTGCCTGTGCTCAGCCTGGACGGCCATTTCCTCTAGGAGGTGCACCTCCTCTGCGCTCACCGTCGCAGGACTGGAGGCCGCACTCACCCTCTGGGGAGAAGTCCGCCGAGCTTCCCCACCCCTCCCGCGTTGCTGCAGGCCACTGGGCCCCGGAGCTTCACTCTCCTCCGACCCTTCCCCCTGGCTCCCCTCCAGGGAAGACGTGTCCCCTACATCGCCATGGGCTGGCACGGCTGAGGGTGGCACTGATGGGCCGGCTTCCCCTTCCTCCTCCCCGTCTTCCGAAGGGCTGACAGTGGCAGCTTGAGGGCCCGCCTCCTCACCTGGCGATTCACCATCTGAAAGCAGGAAGGCACAAGAGTAGCTTTAGAGTGAGGACAGGGTGGCAGCGAGGGAGGCATGAGTGGTGCCATTCACCGCATTGGTCGGACAGTGGCAAAGGATGCTGATCTGATGCGCAAGTGGAACGAGAGAGGTCCAAAAGGTGATGCCCTTACCATTGGTGCCCAGAACAGGGTCGGCATCTCCAGTGGTGACGGGGCCAATCAGCCGGCCTCCCATAATGCGCTCCACACGCTGGTCGAGGTCGGAGAGCTCTTTGAGGTCAGGACGGCCTCCCCCGGTCTCAGTTTGGTTGCACCGGTTGTGTGCAACCTTGGCCTGCAAGAGAAAGGACGGCCTCTAAGTACAGTGTGTAGCCCTGATCTTGTCTGCACTGCCTCCCATGGTCGAATAGCTTGGACAGTGTGTAGCCCTGATCTTGTCTGCAATGCCTCCCATGGTCGAATAGCTTGGACAGTGTGTAGCCCTGATCTTGTCTGCAATGCCTCCCATGGTCGAATAGCTTGGACAGTGTGTAGCCCTGATCTTGTCTGCACTGCCTCCCATGGTCGAATAGCTTGGACAGTGTGTAGCCCTGATCTTGTCTGCACTGCCTCCCATGGTCGAATAGCTTGGACAGTGTGTAGCCCTGATCTTGTCTGCACTGCCTCCCATGGTCGAATAGCTTGGACAGTGTGTAGCCCTGATCTTGTCTGCACTGCCTCCCATGGTCGAATAGCTTGGACAGTGTGTAGCCCTGATCTTGTCTGCACTGCCTCCCATGATCGAATAGCTTGGACAGTGTGAAGCCCTGATCTTGTCTGCAATGCCTCCCATGGTCGAATAGCTTGGACAGAGTGTAAAGTGCTGAATGTGCAATTGATTTTCATGCCAGGCCCATAGCTGCTGGATGAGGGCAGGCCATTAGGGCTTTCAGGTCCCTTTGCCCATAATGTGAGGTGCACATGCAAGGATGAGGAGGACACTGGAAAGGGTACGCACCCTGACAATCTGAGTGAGGTCGTTGAACTTCTTCCGGCATTGTACAGGAGTCCTGGCAACCACGCTGTTGGAAGACACCCTGTTGGACACCTCCCTCCAGGCTTTCCGGTAGGCGCTGGGCAGCGGCCTCTTGCCACCTTCTGGGTACAAAACATGGCGCCTGCGCTCCACTGCGCCAACCAGCAACCAGCATCACTGAAGCGCTGCGCTCTCTCCCTGGCCTTCTCCATAGTCCTGGGCGTTGTACAGGTGAAGCTGAAGTGGTCAGGCCTAGGTTGAGGGCTTCAGTGTGCAGGGCGTGGCAGGCAAACAAATATACCCTCCCCCTTTAAGAGATGACCGGCGCCAGAGTGTCTGCCGTCAATCAAGAACTCGCCGCAACTGCGCTGCGCCCGGCCTCGGGGGTATCGCTCAGCACCGCCAGCTTAGCGCCTAAAGATAGTCGTGCATCGCCTGTTTTTGCGCAGCAGCAACCTCTTGGGGCGATGCGACTGAATATCGGCGAAGGGGGCGCGACTTTGCGCCGGGTGCAAACTTTAGCGGCCGCCCAACTTTGCTGCCCCAAAAGTGATTATACTGAATTTCTAGGCCATTCTCTTTCATAAATGTCTCATCATTGAACCCACAAAGAAATCAATACATGGTGTCAGAAGTGATTGAAAGAGATGAAGAGAAAAAATCTGAAGTTAAATCAGCTCTCCACAAATTAGCAAGCCAAAAGAGAACATCGTTGCTTACCAGTGGAGAATAGCTAACGAAGTGAAAAATGGAAGGTTTACACCCACCGGCGACGCTTCAGTTGACAGGTAATGTGGCTGAAAATTGGAGGAGATTCAAACAACGTGTGGAATTGTATTTAGCAGCAATCGGAGCTGACGAGAAAAGTAATAAAAAGAAATCGTCACTGTTCTTCCATGTCGTGGGTGATGAAGCGCTGGAGGTGTATAATAACTTCACATTCGCTGCTGATGGAGACAAAATGAAACTAGATAAAATAATGGAACAGTTTGAGGCCTACTGCATACCTAAACGTAACGTGATGTTTGAGAGGCACAGATTTTTCACATGTGTACAGAAAACGGGAGAGACTATTGATCAGTATGTGACTGAACTGAGAAACAGAAGCAAATCGTGTGTATTTGGGGGACTGACAGACTCGCTGATAAAAGACAGACTGGTGTGTGGTATTCCAGATAATGGTCTAAGGGAAAGACTGCTAAGAGAGCAAAATCTAGACCTGGGAAAAGCCATAGCACTGTGTAGGGCTACAGAGACTGTGAAGTTGCAGGCAAAGGAGCTGTTCAGTGACAGTAGCTGCAACGTGGATGCAGTGAGTAAGAACGGACACAAACCGTTTAACAAAAAGAGCACCAATGTGAAAAAAGAGGCGTGGCCAGCGAACGAAAATGAAAGGGACAATCGAAAGTCATGTAGTCGATGCGGTACACAGCATCCACCAAGAAAGTGTCCAGCATATGGTAAAACATGCAATAGTTGCAACAAGAACAACCATTATGCCCGTTGCTGTAAGAACCAAATGCAACAAAGCAAGGTCAATACAGTAGATGAAAGCGAGATAGAGGAGTTCTATGTAGATGTTGTGTCTGAAAACAAAAAAGAAGAAAGAGACTGGATGTTGACACTAAAAGTGAACGACACACACATTCCATTTAAATTGGATACTGGGGCACAAGTTAATGTGATATCAGAGACTGATTTTAAGAAAATTAGACCCAGACCAAAGATACATGGAATAAAAGTGAAAGTGACAGGATACTCAGGTACTGATATACCAGTGAAAGGAAGATGCATTGTCAAAGTAACACACAAGGACAGAGAGCACACGTTAGCATTAATCGTAGTGCCAAAGGATGTGCAAGCCATACTAGGTTTAAAAGCCTGTGAGAGACTGAACCTGGTAAAGAGAGTCCTCATTGTGGAAAGCGAAGGAGAGACAGTCTATGATGAACTCATGAAAGAGTACAAAGACCTATTTAAGGGTCTAGGCTGCATTCCAGGAGAACACACGATCAGAGTAGATAAAAGTATGACACCGGTCATACATCCATGCAGAAAAGTCCCGTTTGCTCTTCAAAAGCAACTGAAGGCAGAGTTGGACAGGGTGGAAAGCCTGAACGTGATTCGGAAGATAGATGAGCCAACTGAGTGGGTGAGTTCCCTCGTCGTAGTGGACAAAAAGAATGGAAAGCTCAGAATTTGCCTGGATCCAAGAGATCTAAACAGAGCAATAAAGAGAGAGCACTTCAAGCTTCCTACACGTGAGGAAATCATGTCACAGTTTGCAAATGAATAGTATTTCAGCAAGTTAGATGCATCATCAGGATTTTGGCAGATGAAGCTGGATGAGGCAAGTTCAAGACTGTGCACGTTCAACAGTCCATTTGGCAGATACAGATTCCTAAGGTTACCATTTGGCATTGCCCCAGCTCCTGAAGTGTATCACAAAACTATCCATATGATCTATGAGCACCTGGAGGGAGTTGATACATCAATGGATGACATCATAGTATGGGGGAACCAAGAGAACTGAGCATGACGAGAGACTGAAAAAAGTGCTGGAAGCAACAAGGAAAACAAACCTGAAGCTGAATAGAGAGAAATGCCAGCTCGGGGTGACAGAACTGACATTCGTGGGAGATATCCTTAGCAGTGAGGGCATCAGACCAGATCCCAGAAGGGTGTCCGCCATTGAGAATATGCCAAAGCCACAATGCAAAAAGGACATGCAGAGGTTTAATGGAATGATCAACTACATGGGGAAATTCATATCCAACCTTTCAGAAAAGATGGCGCCACTGAGAAGATTAACTGAAAAGAACATAGAATGGGAATGGAATCATGAGCATGAGAAGTCATGGAGCGATCTAAAGAAACTGCTCACAGAGGAACCATTTCTGAGGTTTTATGACCCAGCGAGACCCATCAAGATATCATCAGATGCATCATAGAGTGGGCTCGGTGCCGTTCTTCTGCAAAAATATGACTACTGGCAACCTATTGCATATGCATCGCGCTCAATGACAGACGCGGAGACGCGATATGCTCAAATAGGAGAGGAGCTGCTAAGCATCACATACGCCTGTGAAAGATTTCACCAGTTTGTGGCAGGACAAGCAATCAGTGTAGAGACTGACAATAAGCCCTTGATTGCATTGTTCCAAAAGCCACTAAATAGCTGTCCGCTTAGAATACAAAGAATGATGATCAGGCTGCAACGCTATGCACTGAATGTTGCGTACACACCGGGTAAACTGATGTATACAGCAGACACGTTGTCCAGAGCTGTTGACCCAAGTGAGCCCGCAAACACCACAATGGATGAAAAAGTGAATGCCTACGTGGACATGATCACAAGTGCACTGCCCATAGCAGATGCAAAAATGGAGCTCATAAAGACTGAGACAAACAAAGATGAAACAATGAGACAACTGAGAAAAAGCATCTTGGATGGCTGGCCCAACATGAAGCAAGACTGCTCACCTGACATGGCAGAGTACTGGAACTGCAGGGCGGAACTATCAGTGGTCGAAGACATCATCTACAAAGGAAGTAAAATAGTTATCCCAAAGAGTCTGAGAAAAGAGATGTTAAAAAAGATCCATGGAGGACATCTGGGAATCGAAAAGTGTAAGAAAAGAGCACGAGAGGTGATGTACTGGCCACGAATCAACCAAGATGTGACAAATGAGGTGTCAAACTGCACAATATGCCTGAAATATCGAGCAAGCAATCTGGTAGAACCACTAAAGCCACACCCAGCACCAGACAGACCTTACCAGAAGGTAGGCGCTGACCTATTCGTATGTCAAGGGAAGGACTATCTTGTAGTCACAGACTATTACTCCCTGTATCCAAAGGTTTGTAGACTGCACACCACCACTGCAGATGCTGTGATAACATGTATGAAAGCCATATTCTCCAGACATGGCGTGGCAAGCGAGGTCTTCACAGACAACGGACCTCAGTTTTACAATGCAAGTTTCCGACACTTTGCCAAAGAGTGGGACTTTGTCCACACGTCAAGTCCTCGCTTTCCACAGTCCAATGGTCTAGTGGAAAAATCGGTCCAGACAGTGAAAAGACTGATGTACTAGGCAAAAGACAGTGGAACTGACTTCTACCAGAGCATGCTTGTATACCGCACAACGCCGCTCGAGTGTGGTATGTCACCAGCCCAACTCCTGATGGGACGTCGGCTAAGGTCAAACCTACCCATCCCGGAGAACCTCCTGAAAACAAAAGAGGGGGAGAAAGTGAGGAAGTTCAAAGAACAACAGAAAGAAAAGCAAAAGTACTACTATGACAGAGGAACACAAAACCTACCTGAACTCCACACTGGTGACCAAGTAAGGTTCAAAGACAAAACAAACACATGGACTCAGAAGGGAAGTGTCCTGAGTGAAGTTCAACCAAGATCATACACCATTCAGACAGATGAGGGTGCTGTTCTGAGAAGAAATCGTCGAGATCTTCTCATGGGACCAGCCACAGCAGGTCAAGAGACTGATACTGTTGAACAACCTGATCACACAGCTGAGAACCAATCATCTGAGGCAACAACTCAGATTCAAGGACAATCAATCAGAAAATCCTCAAGATACGTGAAGCCTCCTGAGAGACTCATTGAGCAAATTTAAGGACTATTGTTATAGAAGAAAGTAACGTTATCTTATTCTTTCTTCAAGTTCTAGTGTATTGACATATTTCATGTGAACACACAAAGCAAGGTTAAAAAACCTTGATCATGATAATGATAATGTAAGTTCATTAAGTGTTACAGTTAAAATGCAGATAAATACAAAGAAAACATGTTGTTAGTTAAAAGTAAAATACTTTTGTTTTAAGAAAAGGAGATGTAATGATATCAGCAAATAGAGATGGTATTTGCCTGTTCGATTATGATGCCTTACCAGCATGATTGCATGTATTGATTGCTTGTGCCTGACCAGCAGAGGGCATGTGACAGAGACAAGCAAGGCAGTTCAGTTTAGTTTCAGTTTCGTTCTAGATGGATCACTAGCATCGTGTCTCCTGTAAAGCTGTATAAAGAGTTGAACAGACTTTAGATTATAAGACATTCTCTTTCATAAATGTCTCGTCATTGAACCCACAAAGAAATCAATACACCATCCAGTCTTGTAAATAGTTTTAATGGCATCATTTTCCTGTACATAAAAATTATGGTGCCAGCTGCTGCAGTTATGGCGTCTGTCATTTGGTGAATGGGGATGTCACATAGAGGCCTTAGGATAAATTGCAGATGACTGCAAGCTGGTCAAAGTTGTTGGTAAGTGCAGGCATGGGCCAATGTCCATGGTCAGTTCAGAAGCAGTGAGGCTGCAGCGTTTGATGTATCAGACTACGCAAATCTGGCCAGGATGAGTGCGTTCCTTGCATTCCGCCCAGCAATGTTCTCGCGCACTGGTGCCGCTGGTTGGCGGGCCTCTGCAGGATGCTCATTTCTGACCTCCTCCTCCTCCTCCTCCTCCTCAGGATCATCCTCAGCATCATCCTCATCCGAGGCGGCTCTGTGAGGAGCCTCTTGGTCCTGCGGAATCTGCAAGCCACGACGCTGTGCCATGTTGTGAAGCGCACAGCATACCACAATGATTTTGGAGACACTGGCTGATGAGTACTGTAGGGCTCCACCTGATCTATCGAGGCATCTGAAGCGCATCTTCAGCAAACCGATAGTTTGCTCGATTATGCATCTGGTGGTCATGTGGCTGGAGTTGTAGCGCTCCTCAACTTCGCTGACTGGTCTCCTCAATGGCGTCATTACCCAAGTGCGCAGGGCATATCCCTTGTCTCCAAGCAGCCATCCTTGAAGTTCATTTGGCGGACTGAATAGCAGAGGCACAGTAGATTCGTGCAGTATAAAGGAGTCATGGCAGCTGCCAGGGAACCTGGCACAAACATGCAAAATCACCTTCTTGTGTTCACACACCAGCTGAACGTTAAGGGAGTGGAAGCCCTTGCGGTTGACAAAAGCTCTAGGATTGCGGTGGGGTGCCCTAAGGGCCACATGTGTGCAATCAATGACGCCCTGCACCCTTGGAAAGTCTGCCAGCTGTGCGAATCCACGCGCTCGCGCCCTCACACTTGCGTGATGCCGGGTGAAATGGATGTGATTGTGTGCAAGGGCAAAGAGGGCATCGGTGACCTGCGTGATGCAAGTGTGTGCAGCCGCCTGTGAGATGCCGCTGATGTCTGCTGCTGATCCCTGGAAGGAGCCTGAGGCATAAAAGTTGAGTGCGGTGGTGACTTTGATGGCCACTGGCAAGTAGTGTGGACCTGTTGCTCTGGGCTCCAGGTCTTGCTGCAGCATTGCGCAGATGTCAATCACAACCTCTCGCAAAAGTCGGAGCCGCCTCTGGCACTGTTGCTCAGTCATGTTGAGGTAGCTGACCCTGTGTCTGTAGACCCTGTTTGGGGGGTATCTCCTGCGCCGACGGCCTTCCATATGCTGGCCCCTTCTGGCCTGTGCTGCCCCAGGTGGCTGAGCCGCAACCTGCCGCTCCTGCTGGTGCGGCTGGTGTTGCTGTTGCTGGAGTTGCTCCAGTCTCCTCTGCTGTTGGAGATCCTCTAATGCCAGGAAGGGAAGGTACCAAAGGCCTCCCATGCTTCTGGCAGATGCCTTGGTTGAGGAGGTCCTGAGTTACAGTGGTGAAAAGGGCTTCCCTGGAGCTCACACTGGAGAAGTGTGTGAGGCTCCAACTTTCTGCAGCTGCTCATAAGGCTTCAAAAAGTTCCCCCAAGCCTTGATCAACAAGGTCCTGCAGCCTGCAAAGGCTGCCTATTTAAATGTCTTCAGCCCTCAGCAAGCCAGCTGGTTTGACGCCAGCTCTCATCGGCGGGGTTCCCCGCAGGCGTGTTTCACATGGGGAAAGCCCCAAAGTCGCAACGGCGCCGGAAAATCGCTCTTAACAAGATGATCATTGGTGATTAGTGCTCCGACGAGCAGTCCCGCCAGCGGCGGGCGGGACTGAAGCGGGGCATGGGGAAACGGCAGTCTGAAAGTCGGACGGGGCGGGGAATCAGGCGGGGGGGTCCCGACCCGCTTTTTCCGCGATTTTCGGACAACGGCCGCATGAAAAGCCGCCCGACAGCTGCCCTAAAATCGGGGCCCAGGCCCCGGTTTTCGGCTTGTGTGGGGAATGGTCGGATTTCCCCGAATGTGGGGTTTCTGACACACGTAAAAAAGTGTCAGGCAGCTCCACGCAATTTTCCCTCAAGTGGCCAATTAATTCCCAGCATGTGGGAAGCCTTGCTAATTGTCCAATTCGAGTCAGAAATCCCCACAGTATGATGTCATCATTCGTGGTGCTTTCAAGGTCCATAGCAAGCACTGCATCCTCTGAAGGCTTCCAAATGAACGACACAGGATGGCAGAGGAGCCTGCAGCAGCTGTGGGCAGTGCCAGACCCCGAACTGCCTCCAAATTCGACGAGGCTTCACTGCAGGCATTATTGGATAGGGTAAGGGCCCACAGGGAGGTCCTCTTCCCTAGGTCAGGGAGGAAGAGGCCTCCCACTGAGACTAATGCTGCATGGATGCAGGTGTCAGCAGATGCCAACTCGCTGGGAGTCACCAGAAGAACCTTGGCATTACATCTCTAACTCCTTCCTTTACTCCCCCACAGTACCATCCAGAGACTCCATCCTCACTGTGGAGGAGGAAGAGGCTGTGCAGCCAGACTCCTCAGAGGAAGCTCCAACCTCTGAGGGCGCAGCATCAGCAGAAGTAAGCGCACCCAGCACCAGCACAGACACTCACACCTCGGGGGGACCTTCGGGACATAGAGTAGTGTTGTCACCTGGTGTTTCACAGCTCACAAGTGAGCCTCAGCAGATTCTGGAGACAGGGACAGCAATGGAGAGCCCTCATCGGAGGGCACAGGACTCTGCCAGCTCAGCTCAGCTGCGCTGCATGTCGACCCTCTGCCTCTGGGTCCATCCGCAAGAGAAGAGGCGATGGATCTCCATGCACAGATGCAGGAGTCTCTGGCAGGTTTTGTCTCCAGGGTCGCTGCGAATGTGGAGCGAATGGAGGAGTCCATAGCGACTATGAGCAGAGCCTTTGTGGAGTCATTGGCGCTGAATGCATCACCATGGAAAGGTTGGCAACCTCCATGCAGGAGATAACTCACCAAGGTACGGAAAACATGGTGAGTGCTCATAAGAGAATGACATCTCTTGAGGAGCGTTGGCCATCTGTTGAACAGAGAAACCAGATCTTCATGGAAGTCCTTCTGAGTAGGACTGCCAGTGCAGAAACGGGTCCCAGTGGCCCCCTAAAGCGCAGCAAGGTGCTCTCAAGCCACTTCCAAGTGTTGGCCCCTTCTGGCCTGTGCAGCTTCAGGTGAGTGAGCAGCAGCCTGGTGCTCCTGGTGCTCATCCTGCTGTTTCTGGTTCTGCTGCTGCCGCCTCTGCTGTTGGAGATCCTCTAATGCCAGGAAGGGAAAGTACCAAAGGCCTCCCATGCTTCTGGCAGATGCCTCCATTGAGGGGGTGCTGAGTTAGGCTGGTGAGGGGGGCTTCCCAGGAGCTCACACCGGAGAAGTGTGTGAGGCTCCAACTTTCTACAGCTGCGCCTAAGGCTTCAAAAAGTTCCCCCAAGCCTTGATCAACAAGGTCCTGCAGCCTGCAAATGCTGCCTATTTAAATTTCTTCAGCCCTCAGCGACCTGCTGCTGCAAGCAAGCAAGCCAGCTGTTTTCACGCCAGCTCTCAGCAGCGGGGTTCCCCGCAGGCGGGTTTCAGGTGGGGAAAGCCCCAAAGTCGCAACGGCCCCGGAAAATCTTCCTTAACAAGGTGATCATTGGCGATTAGTGCTCCGACGACCAGTCCCGCCAGCGGCGGCCGGGACTGAAACGGGGCGCGGGGAAACGGCAGTCCGAAAGTCGGACGGGGCGGGGAATCAGGCGAGGGGGGTCCCGACCCGCTTTTTCGCTGATTTTCGACCCCCGGCCGCATGAAAGCCGCCCGACGGTGGCCAGAAAATCGGGGCCGAAGAGTTCTGTATTATAAGTGCTATTTAAGTAAGACAGTGTTGCACTAGCAGAAAAGTGCTGTAGTGAACACAAGGGCTAGATTTTCAGTTGATAGCGCCAGCAATTAGCGCCTTAAGAGAAGTGATTTTCGGGCGCTATGCGTGTAGCGCCCATGCGCAGCGCAGTTTGCGCCCCGCCCCAAATTAAGTTGCCCGTTAGCGCCGGCGCAAAGATTAGCGCCCGCCCGGATGCGCGCGCAGAAAATGACATCACATCCTCGTGCAACGCCCTTTGTGCGCCCCGATTCCAAACTTCAGTCGGACCGCCCCATTGTGCGGCTGGCGGCCGGAGCGTTTGGAAAAAGGAACGCAACACAACCAGCGCGGGCCCCGGGGGGCGCAAATTAAAGGGGACGTGCTCTCCAGTATAAAGGCCAGCCTTTTTTCAGAAAACACTCTTGTGCAACGCATTTCTGGAGACACAACAAGGTTTCAAGCAGCAAGAGCTCAGGTATTTTTGGACTCAGGCCAGAGCGCTGCAAGTGGCCTTTTGGAAATTTGAGTGTTTGCCAGGATTTGATGGGGGTTGCATGGGGTGCCAACGCGGAGCTGCAGCTCCATGTCCGTAGGGCTCGCAGACGCATTGTGAGAGGGGCAGCCCTGGCTAGAGGCAGAGGGGGCTACAGGCGTCGGCCACGTAGGCCTTACCCAGTCAGGCTATACCGCCAGCAGCACTCCTACCTAAACATGAGTGCCGCGCGATGTGTTAAAAGGCTCCGATTCCGAAAGGAGGTGATTGCAGAGATCTGCCACCTGCTTCGCCGAGATCTGCGGCCAAAGCTCAGGTGCAGGACGTCTCTGTCGGTGGAAGTGAAGGTGACGGTGGCATTGAACTTCTATGCCACCAGCTCCTTCCAATACGCTGCTGGGGACATAACAAACATCTCCCAGTACGGCGCGCATCGCTGCATCCGCCAGGTGACCGAAGCACTGTTCAGAAGGAGAAGCCAATTCATCTCCTTCCCCATGGCCCTGGAGAGCCAGCATCAGCGCGCATTGGGATTTTCCAGACTCGGGGAATTCCCCTTGGTGCAGGGCGCCATTGACTGTACGCATGTGGCTTTGCGGGCCCCTCTGGAGCATGGCGAGCAGTATCGCAACAGGAAGGGCTACCATTCTCTGAATGTGCAGCTGGTCTGTGACCACAAGCAGCGCATCATGGCAGTCAATGCCAGCTTCCCAGGCAGCAGCCACGATGCCTTTATCCTGCGGCAGAGTACTGTGCATGACATGTTCCAGGCACAGCCTCCCCCAAGAGGATGGCTACTCGGGGACAAAGGCTATCCTTTGTGCACCTGGCTCATGACCCCGCTCCGCACGCCCAGGACCCCTGCTGAAGAGGCCTACAACGAGAGCCATCAAACCACCCGCAACATCATCGAGCTAACTATTGGGGTCCTCAAGCAGCGGTTCCGCTGCCTTGATCGCTCCGGAGGAGCTCTCCAGTATTCGCCGGACCGGGTCTCCCAATTTGTGGTGGTTTGCTGCATGCTACACAACCTGGCTATCCGCAGGACTCAGGCACTGCCACCTGATGTTGGACCAGCACCTCAGGAGGAGGAGCAGGAGGAGCATGAGGAGGAGGAGGAGGAGGAGCAGGAGTACGTTCCCAGGAGGGAGCGACCAGGGCCAAGGGCCGCACGACGCCACCTTATTACACGGTACTTCTAAGCCCCCTGTCAGGGAATGGCCAGGGGCCATGAGGGAAGATGAATGCAGGCGCTCCGCAAGCCCTCAGCCGGCGAAGCCAACAAACACTAAGAAGAACAACCATGGAGACTGCATGAATAAAGATAATTTTTTATTAAACAAAAATGAAAAGCCCTTCCCACATGAATCCCCAAAAACAATAAACGGGCCCCACAAAAAGCCCAACAAACGACTCACTCCCACAAACTGGGGAGGAGTCACTCC
Organism: Somniosus microcephalus; assembly: GCF_052327205.1. Lineage (NCBI taxonomy): Eukaryota > Metazoa > Chordata > Chondrichthyes > Squaliformes > Somniosidae > Somniosus > Somniosus microcephalus. Next base: position 39,872,803 of record NC_140993.1, on the reverse strand, counting down.
ACCTTTCTTCAAACCGGGCCTCAACGTCGGCCTAACGCAAAAAATAAGCCCTCCAACAACACAACCATGGGCAAAATAAAGATGGCCACCGCCATATAAAAGGAAAGCTGGCCACACCCTCTACTGAGTGGCCCGCGAGGGCGAGACCTTGCCCAGCCTTTTGCCTCCCCTGCCCGGCCTGCTGCTCCTTCGCAAGCTCTGCCCAGTGGCTGCTGCGAGGCTGGGGGAAGGTGCCTGAGGCTCAGATGCCCTTCCGCCAGATGCCGCTGGGGGGCGGCCTACACGGCGTTTGGGCCTCGAGGGGCCGTCTGCTGAGTGGCGCACCTGAGCCTGGCCACCATCAGCTGCAGCCGCTTGCCCTTGACGCCCCAGTGGGGGAATGGCGGCGACGGATGGCGCAATGTGGGCCAGCTGGCGTCTGGGATGCGCTGGCTGGTGCTGTGGCGCGGTGGCACTCGGCCGGGCCCGCACTGCAGGATCCGCAACAATCAGCTGAGGGGCGGCTTGCTGGGATGGTCCAGCGCGGCGGCTGCCCTGGTGATGCCTGCCTGAGACAGCGCGTGTGGCAGCAGTGAGTGCCCCTGTTGTCCTGGTGTGCGCGCGCATCACATCCGCCAGGGTCTTGACGGCATCAGTCAGCATGCGGCCACTCGCGGCAGTTGCTGCCCCGAACTCGCGCACACTGGTCGCCAGCGACTCGATGGCCTCAGGCATGCGCCCCACCACGCTCATGAGCTCCGTGTGGCGCCGGTCCGAATCCTCGGCCATCTTATCCAGCTTCCGCACCTCCTCCGAGGTGAAGGTGTCCGGACTGGAGTCGCGACTCTCCCGCTGGGGAGGAGGGGGCCGAACTAAGGGACCCTTGCCACGTTGGTGGCGGCGAGTGTGCCGATCAGCAGCACTCCCCTCTGATCCTTCCCCCCTTTGGGGGGAAGGCCGCGGGCCACGCGCACGGCTCCTGGGTGGCTGGACGCCACTGGTCCCAGAAGCTGCATTGCCCTGCGACAGTTCCTCCAGGCACTCGTCCAGTGAGGAGGTGTCAAGCATTTCCTCCTCTCCTGCGGGACGTGACTGTTCCCCCGATGGTCCGGCTTGCTCCTCCTCCTCCTCCTGCTCGGAGGTCCTGTCACTGGCAGCTTCAGGGTCCTGGTCGTCACCAGCTGAAAGCAGGAATGCACAAGAGTAGCTTCAGAGTGAGGAGACGGCGTCAGCGAGGGAGTTAGGACTGGTGGCATTCAGCGCATTGGTGGGACAGTGGCAAAGGAGGTAGCTCGGATGGGCCAGTGCGACGCGAGAGGGCCAAAAGGTGAGGTCCTTACCATTGCCGGGCAGTGGAGGGTCGGATACTCCGCACGCTGTGGGGACGATCACACGGGCTCCCATGAGCACACACACGCGCTCCTCCAGCCGAGTGAGCTTCTGCAGCTTGGCGCGGCCACCCCTGGCACGGGCCTGGCGATTAAAGGCTACTTTAGCCTGCAAGAGAAAGGACGGGCTGTAAGTGCGCAGTGTAGCCCTGATGTAGTGTGCACTGCCTCCCATGGTGGAATAGCTTGGCCAGAGTGAAGCCCTGATGTAGTGTGCACTGCCTCCCATGGTGGAATAGCTTGGCCAGAGTGAAGCCCTGATGTAGTGTGCACTGCCTCCCATGGTGGAATAGCTTGGCCAGAGTGAAGCCCTGATGTAGTGTGCACAGCCTCCCATGGTGGAATAGCTTGGCCAGAGTGAAGCCCTGATGTAGTGTGCACAGCCTCCCATGGTGGAATAGCTTGGCCAAAGTGTAGAGTGCCGAATGGCCATTTGATGCTCATGACTGTCCCAATGCTGCTGGCTGAGGGCTGGCCAATAGGACTTTCAGCTCCCTTTGCCCATCATGTCAGGTGTACATGCAAGAATGAGGAGGGGACTGGAAAGGCTACTCACCTTGACAATCCTGGTCAGGTCGTTGTATTTTTTACGACATTGTTTGTGGGTCCTGGGGGCATCGCCGGTGAACGTCACCCTCTGGGCGATCTGCTTCCAGGCTTTGGTGTAGTCGTGGTGGGTTGGATTCCTCCCACTCTCTGGGAACAAGATCTTGCGCCTCACCTCCAGAGCTGTGACCATTATGTCCAGATCACCCTCTGAGAAGCGCAGGGCACGCTGACGGGCCTTCTCTGGCGTTGCCATGACTCCCTGGGGCTGAGCAGCAGTGTTGAGGCCTCTTTGCAAGGCTGCAGTGTGCAGGGCGTGGCAGCAGACCAATTCGTCCCTTCCCCCTTTAAGAGCTGGTCGGCGCCACGGGGTCTGCTGTCAGTGCAAAAATGACCGCACCCGCGCTGCGCCCCGCCTGGGCGCTATCCCTCTGGACCACCGGCTTAGCGCCTAAAGATAGTAGTGGAATGCCTCTTTTAGCACTCCAACAACCTCTTCGGGCGAAGCCACTGAATTCCCGGCAACGGGGCGCTACTTTGGGGCGGGCGCTAACTTCAGGCGGGCGCTAAGGTTAGCACCCCAAAACTGCCTATACTGAAAATCTAGCCCTAAGAGTTCTGTATTAAAGTGCAATTTAAGTAACAGTGTTGCACCAGCAGAAAAGTGCTGTAGTGAACACTATTAGTGTTCACTACAGCATTTAACTGCTTAGTGCAACACCCTTTTAATAGCACTTTCAATACAGAACTCTTAGTGTTCACTACAGCACTTTTCTGCTAGTGCAACACTGTCTTACTTAAATAGGGGAGGAGAAAAACGGACACAATGAGGGAAAATTGACTAAAATTGCAGTTTTAACAAAATTCCCCTTAATTTCCACCCCTTAATACCTATTTTAAGTTGCCTTGTAATGGGCCAGAAAAGGTATGCTCACCAATGAAAACGCCTGCTCCGTACCCCCTGCGGTCTATGATCTTCACTGCCCCGAAGTAAAGAATACCCCAGAATTTAAAAGTAAACTGCTGGTATTCCACTCCTTTAGGCAGGCTTCTGAGCTGTTCTTCTGTAGGCAGAGCACGGAGGCGAGGCGGCAGAGAGAGAGATCACTTCCTGAGAAGCTATCTTATACCCCATTTGGGGCCGAAACCTTCCCGCCCAAATCCAGATGCATCTGGGCTAAACAAAAGGGGTCTGATGTCCCCATTAAACTGTGATGGGTTTTGGATGAATTACCCATTTATCGTGATGAGTTTTTGAATGTGTTCCCATTCATCGTGATGGGTTTGAATAGAGCTGTCTTGGTTTGAAAAAAAGCATGTCTTTCCTTAATTGCTGAGTAAACAGCCTTGGAAGTTAGTGTAAACAAAAGTCATTGTCCTGTGGTCAAACTGAAACCGCAGTCTCAAGTGGTTAATCCTTTGTGTAAACATTGTAGCAGTTTCTGTAAACAAACATCGATTGTCTCTGCAGGGAGGGAAACTCCCTGAAGGGCCTTTGATTGGCAGTTTAGTCAGCCATCTTTGATCTTCCCTTTTCATATGTCCACAACCTGTGTTCTGCCACGAGGTCGGGCAGCCATCTTTGATTACCCCTTTTTCACAGACACACACACGCTGCCTTTCAAGAGAGACTGTCCTTTTGTCTTCTGCCACGAGGTTTGATGGCCATTTTGATCCTTGGATTTTTGAAGGTATATTACCCAGGTATTCTTTAATCGAAAAAAATCAATCTTCGGAACCGTAGGAAATTTTGAAATTATTGCGAAATCCTTACATCACTGGGAGTCAACAGTGTGCATGGCATGAAGTTGCCAACAAGTATTGTGCGCAGTTTTGGTCACCTTATCTGAGGAAGGATGTTCTTGCCATGGAGGGAGTGCAGCGAAGATTCACCAGACTGATACCTGGGATGGCAGGAATGACGTATGAGGGTCGATTGGGCTTGTATTCGCTAGAGATTAGAAGAATGAGAGGGGATCTCATTGAAACTTATAAAATTCTAACAGGACTAGACAGACTAGATGCAGGAAGGATGTTCCCGATGGCGGGGGAGTCCAGAACCAGGGGTCACAGCCTAAAGACTGAGATGAGGAGGAATTTCTTCACCCAGAGAGTGGTGAACCTGTGGAATTCTCTACCACAGAAGGCAGTTGAGGCCAATTCATCAAATATATTCAAGAAGGAGTCGGATATATTTCTTAAGGCTAAAGAGATCAAGGGATATGGGGAGATGGCAGGGACAGGTTTGAATTTGGCTGATCAGCCATGATCTCATTAAATGGCAGAACAGGCTCGAGCGGCCGAATGGCCTACTCCTGCTCCTATCTTCTATGTTTCTATGTTAAGTTTATTGCCTTGTCACAACCCCCAGATCTTTGAGGAGTTTAACTACTTTGCACTATTGCTGAGGGAGGTGCCACTGGCTAATCTTTAGAATGGCCCTTTCTGTGTTATCTGAAATGTGTCTCTTGTTTTGGGGTTCTAAATCCACCACTCTGTACTCCTAGCTAGATTTTAGGATTAAACACACCCAGCGTTAATACTTTACAAAGTGGTGCAAAAATTGCTCAGTTAAAATTAATGGCTGGGCTGAGTTGACCTCCCATGAAGCTCTACACTGGGAGCGCTAACTCATAAAATCAACCACAATCTTTTTGGCTGTGGAATTATTTTGTGCTTTGTTGCAGATGAATATTGGACTGATTCACCGATCAGGCTTTCCCAGCGTGAATTGGCATTCACAGGGAACACTGTTGCGAGACTGTGGGCCCACAGACCCTAATTTTCCATCCACTACAGATACAATGGGCCAAATAGTTTCTTTCTACAGTTGAAAACTATAGCAGTTGCAGGTTTGCCATGTACTTGTCTTCTTCATGCGTTTTCTCCAACGAGCAGATCAGCTGTTTTCTCCAGTGTTAAATCACCAGAGGAATTTTACCTGTTGATCACTTCTTGCTTGAAGCAGTCATGAGGGAGCCTTATTGGTATCATTAGGTGTGTTTGATTATTGAATTAAGACTGCCCAACTCAATTCTTGCAGACAACCCTTACAGAGAGAAGATAGTCAAAACTGGGTTGGACCCAGGCCACAGAAGTGAAAGGTCAGTGTCTAGCTACCCAATTCCCTCTTTAATGTTCTTTTCTGTAGTGTCAGATAGAACATGCTCATTTATGGCATTATTATGCTTCCAGGGCTGCAATTATGATGTCATTGAACATTGATTCATCATCGTTAAAAATTAACGGGGAACTGTCCAACTTTGGGCCCCCAGTGGGGAATCTCGCATGACGGAAATGCATAGCAAAAATTTGGTCACATTTTACACGATTTCCCCACTGGGATCGTGAATTTAGAAAATTACATTATAGAGTATCTATAACATCTAATGAATTTTTTACGTGTTATTAGGACATTACAATAAACCATTAATCTCCTGGAAAAGACATAATAGAATCACAGAATCATAGAAAGTTACAGCACGGAAGGAGGCCATTTCGGCCCATCGTGTCCGCCCCGGCCAACAAAGAACTATCTAGCCTAATCCCACTTCCCAGCTCTTGGTCCGTAGCCCTGCAGGTTAGAGCATCCCAAGTGCACATCCAAGTACTTTTTAAATGTGGTTAGGGTTCCTGCCTCTACCACCCTTTCAGGCAGTGAGTTCCAGACCCCCACAATCCTCTGGGTGAAGTCATTTCCCCTCAAATCCCCTCTAAACCTTCCACCAATTATTTTAAATCTTTACCCCCTGGTTTTTGACCCCTCTGCTAAGGGAGATAGGTCCTTTCTATCCACTTTATCTATGCCCCTCATAATTTTATACACCTCAATAAGGTCTCCCCTCAGCCTCCTCTGTTCCAAGGAAAGCAGACCTAGCCTATCCAGTCTTTCCTCATAGCTAAGATTCTCTACTCCCGGCAACATCCTTGTAAATCTCCTCTGTACCCTCTCTAGTGTAATCACATCTTTCCTGTAATGTGGTAACCAGAACTACATGCAGTACTCCAGCTGAGGCCTAACTAGTGTTTTATACAGTTGAAGCATATCCCCCTGCTCTTGTATTCTATGCCACGGTTAGTAAAGGCAAGCATTCCGTATGCCTTCTTAACCACCTTATCTACCTGGCCTGCTACTGTCAGGGATCTGTGGACATGCACTCCAAAGTCCCTTTGTTCCTCTACACTACTCAGTGTCGTACCATTTAATGTGTATTCCCTTTCCTTGTTAGCACTCCCCAAATGCATTACCTCACACTTCTCCGGATTGAATTCCATTTGCCACTGTTCTGCCCACCCGACCAATTTATTGATACAACATACATAAGAAATAGGAGCAGGAGTAGGCCATTCGGCCCCTCGAGCCTGCTCCGCCATTGAATAAGATCATGATTGATCTTCTACCTCATCTCCACTTTCCTGCACTATCCCCATATCCCTTGATTCCCTTAATATCCAAAAATCTATTGATCTCTGTCTTGAATATACTCAATGACTGAGCCTCCACAGCCCTCTAGGGTAGAGAATTCCAAAGATTCACCGCCCTCTGAGTGAAGAAATCTCTCCTCATCTCAGTCCTAAATGGCCGACCCCTTATTCTGAGACTGTGGCCCCTGGTTCTAGACTCCCCAGCCAGGGGAAACATCCTCCCTGCATCTACCCTGTCAAGCCCTGTAAGAATTTTTTATGTTTCAATGAGATCACCTCTCATTCTTTTAAACTCTTCCAAACATATTTTTGAAAACAACCTACACGAGTTTTAAAAATTAAACAGTCCATTAGGCAAAAAGTATGGCCAATGACAATGAGGAGCTGTGCACTTTATTTTCAGGCAGGCAAACCAAATAAACGCATTCTGGCCTCGTAACCAATGGATCTGTTCACTTGTCATTTCCTTGGTGCTGGGATAAGTATCAGCCTGGGTGCTTTGATTGACAAAACGCTGAGCAATCTTCCAGAGAGAATAAGTTACAGATCTCAAAGAACTCCAAACGGTCTCAGGTTTGTTTCAAGAGACCCTGACAATGGGAAAACAAGATAGAAACATAGAAAACTAGGAGCAGGAGTAGGCCATTTGGCCCTTCGAGACTGCTCTGCCATTAAATATGATCATGGCTGATCCTCCATCTCAATACCATATTCCCGCTCTCTCCCCATACCCCTTGATGCCTTTTGTGTCTAGAAATTTATCTATCTTCTTCTTAACTATATTCAGTGACTTGGCCTCCACAGCCTTCTGTGGTACAGAATTCCACAGGTTCACCACCCTCTGAGTGAAGACATTTCTCCTCATCTCAGTCCTAAATGTCCTACCCCGTATCCTGAGATTGTGACCCCTCGTTCTAGAGCCCCCAGCCAGGGGAAACATCCTCCCTGCATCCAGTCTGTCTAGCCCTGTCAGAATTTTATACCTTTCAATGACATCCCCTCTCATTCTTCTAAACTTTAGTGAATACAGGCCTAGTCGACCCAATCTCTCCTCATACGACAGTCCTGCCATCCCAGGAATAAGTCGGGTGAACCTTCGCTGCACTCCATCCATGGCAAGTATATCCTTTCTTAGGTAAGGAGACCAAAACTGCACACAGTACTCCAGGTGTGGTCTCACCAAGGCCCTGTACAACTGTAGTATGACATCCTTGCTCCTGTACTCAAATCCTCTTGCAATGAAGGCCAACATACCATTTGCCTTCCTAACGGCTTGCTGCACCTGCATGTTTGCTTTCAGTGACTGGTGGACAAGGACACCCAGGTCCCTTTGTACATCAGCATTTCCCAATCTATCACCATTTAAATAATACTGTGACAGCAATAATTTTGTGGTTACCAAAGCCCCAAGGGTAATGTCTCAGCCTTGCAACATACTCCGACACCATTTTAAATAATCAGAAACAGCCTTGTGTGGTTCCATTGAGGGTAAACTTTGTGCTATCACTGCTAAGTTTCTGCCATGCAGCTTTGCATCAAGGAAAATAAGGTGTGGGCCACTGAAGTGAAAGGAAGGACCAGTTTAAAAAACCTGAAGATTCTAATAGTCCAATTGGAGAGCATGCAAACCATAACATTAAAGGGGAAAAGCATGAACTGTTGTCAATACTCAAATGGTAACAGTTGCTACAATAAAACATCTGGTATTGGCAATGCAAGCTACAAACTCAGGTGCGGAAACAAGCAAGGTTCATAGATTCCTCCATACCAAGAGCATGTGATGACGGGATACTGAAGTAGGCTGGGCCAAGAACATAGATGAAGTGCCATTATTGAATGATTAATTAATCGTCAATGGTCATACTTTGTTCTCGGGCACATCTGGGTCATGATAAGATAAGATGCAGGTGGGGTTATTGGGCCAACCTTATTTTATTCATTTCACATCCATAGCCAAATGGATAGCACCCTCATCTCTGAGTCAGAAGGTTGTGGGTTCAAGTCCCACGCCAGAGACTTGAGCACAAAAATCTAGGCTTAGTGGCAGGAGGCAGAGGGGCGATGGTCAAAGGTTGTTTTTGTTACTGGAAGCCTGTGTCCAGTGGTGCACCGCAAGGATCGGTGCTGGGTCCCTTGCTGTTTGTAGTGTACATTAATGATTTAGATATAAATGTACAAGGTATGATCAGTAAGTTCGCAAAATTGGTGGAGTGGTAAATAGCGAGGAGGGAAGCTTCAGGCTACAGGACAATATAGACGGGTTGGTCAGGCAGAACAATGGCAAATGGAATTTAACCCTGAAAAGTGTGAGGTGATGCATTTTGGAAGGACTAACAAGGCAAGGGAATACACAATGAATGGTAGGACCCTAAGAAGGAGAGAGGATCAGAGGGACCTTGGTGTGCATATACATAGATCCATGAAGGCAGCAGGACAGGTAGATAAGGTGGTTAAGAAGGCATATGGGATACTTGTCTTCATTAGCCGAGGCATAGAATATAAGAGTAGGGAGGTTATGATAGAGCTGTACAAAACGCTAGTTAGGCCACAGCTGGAATACTGTGTGCAGTTCTGGTCGCCACACAGTCAGCCTACAGGGAGGAGGTCCAGCATCTCGTGAAGTGTTGCGCCGATAACAACCTGGCCCTTAACATCAAGAAAACCAAAGAAATCATTGTGGACTTCAGGAAGTCTAAAGGCGGAAGTCACACCCCCATCCACATCAATGGGGCTGTGGTGGAAAGGGTGGACAGCTTTAAGTTCCTCGGAGTCCACATCACGGAAGACCTCTCCTGGTCCCTCAATACCTCCTCTCTGGTGAAGAAGGCCCAGCAGCGCCTATATTTCCTAAGGAGGCTGAAGGGATGTAACCTATCACCCCTGATCCTCTCTAACTTTTACCACTGCACAATAGAGAGCATCCTGACAAACTGTATCACAGTATGGTATGGCAGCTGTAGCTACTATGACCGGAAAGCCCTGCAGCGGGTAGTCAAAACTGCCCAACGCATTACCGGCACCCGGCTACCGACCATAGAGCACATACACCAGAAACGCTGTCTACGGAGGTCACGGTCCATCATCAAAGACCCTACCCACCCCAGCCACAGTCTGTTCGCCCTCCTGCCATCTGGGAGACGCTACAGATGCATTCGCACCCGTACGACCAGATTTAGGAACAGCTTCTTTCCCAGGGCTGCCATCCTACTGAACTCCACAAATAAACTCTAAAGCCTGCACATCCGCCAATGCACTTTATTATGGTTATGTTTATGTTAATGTATTACAAGCCAAATGTATGTTGAATGTTTAAATGTCATAATCTAAATGTACACTCTCGGGAGCCGCAAGCCTACATTTCGTTGTACTGCACTTGTGCACTAACAATGACAATAAAAGTTGATTTGATTTGATTTGGTTGATTTGATTTGATTTTATAGGAAGGATGTGATTGCTTTGGAGGGGGTGCAGAGGAGATTCACCAGGATGTTACCTGTGCTGGAGCGTTTCAGCTATGAAGAGAGACTGGACAGGCTGGGGTTGTTTTCCTTAGAGCAGAGAAGGCTGAGGGGGGACCTGATTGAGGTGTACAAAATTATGAGAGGCATAGATAGAAAGGAACTTTTCCCCTTAGTAGAGGGGCCAATAACCAGGGGGCATAGTTTCAAAGTAAAGGGCAGGAGGTTTAGAGGGGATTTGAGGAAAAACTTTTTCACCCAGAGGGTGGTTGGAATCTGGAACTCACTGCCTGAAAGGGTGGTAGAGGCTGGAACCCTCACAACATTCAAGAAGTTCTTAGATGAGCACTTGAAATACCATAGCATACAAGGCTACGGACCAAGTGCTGGAAAATGGGATTAGAATAGATAGGGCTTGATGGCCGGCGCAGACTCGATGGGCCGAAGAGCCTCTTTCTGTGCTGTATAACTCTATGGGGTAGAAATTCGGTTGTTAGCGCCACCGATTAACGCCTAAAGAGGCCGAGAAGTGGGGCGTTAGCCAATATCCGGGCGGGCGCAAGGCGCCTAGCGCCTCGCCCCATATTGAGCATGCATTTAGCGCCGGTGCTAAATCTTAGCGCCCGCTCATGGGCGCAGGCTGATTATGACGTCATTTGAGTGTGCAACGCCTTTTGGGCGCCACGGACCGGAAATTCAGTGGCGCCCCCCTCCGTAGCGCCTGGTGCTAATAGTGACAGCTTACCTGGACCTTACCAAGTCACTCTCGGGCTGGAGGAGCGTTATTTAAAGGGGACTGGCGTGGTTTAAAAGCGGCAGCCATTTTTGGAGCACAACTTCCTCGAGAGCTACAAAGAGCTGCTGAGCTGCACACTGAGAGCCATTTGACCACTGAGCCAGCGCAGGCAGACAATCTTCAGCCTTCTGACCATCACCTTGCTGTTGGTGAGCCTTGACAACGGGGAACCTTCCTGTGGGCACTTATTATGGGGGCTGCATTGGAGGGGAACATCCTGCTGCTGAATCATCTGGAAAGGGCACTGAGACGCTGGGAGAGGGGGGCGGGCATGGCCAGACGGAGGAGGGCCAGCAGACGTCGCCACAGCAGACCTTACGCTGGCAGGGTTTTCCGACAGCAGTTTTCCTACATGAACATGCCGGAGGAGCAGTGTGTCAGAAGGCAGCGATTTAGAAAGGAGGTGGTGACTGAGCTGTGCCAGCTGCTTCAGCCAGATCTGCAGCCTCAGATAAGGTGCAGGACATCTCTGTCGGTGGCTGAGAAGATGCCTGCTGGCCTGAACTTCTACGCGAGCGGCTCTTCTCAGGCTGCGTGTCAGAGGCTGATCAGAAGTAGCTTCTAGGCCCCTCTCACGGAATGCTTGCTGCCATTCCAAGAACAGGAATGGAACCGGTCTGATACCCCGAAGCCTGTGAAGGGCAAGATGCATGTAAATAGCAGGCATGGCCATTGTAAATGAAGAAAGTGTTTCATTACACAAAATGTGGTTCCTTCAAACATGCGAAAGCTATGGCAACAGAAAGCAAAACTAATACACTGACACATAACTGCCTCTCACACCCGGGAGACTGTCCAAAACATAAATCACATTCCGACCATCTTCCTTGGCCTTGATTCCACTGCGCCAACCAAAGCTTCCAATGCCCCATCAGTGAGGCGTTCCGCCCTCTGCCTCACCCTTTCCATGTCTTGCTAGGCTGGTGCGCCACAGGTAGGCTCCCACCACTTTGAAGGCCTACAAGGCAGTGAGTGTGTCTGGTGATGCCAATTGACCTGCCCCTTTAAGAGCTGGCCGGCGCCAGTGTGTCTCAGAGAAAGTGATTATTGGCAGCACCTTCACAGCGCCCCGCCGCCGCGAAATTGGGTTGTGCCGCCGGGTTAGCGCCTTAAGAGTAGCATGCAGCGCCTGATTTAGCGCCGCAATCACCTTTAGGGGCGCTGCAACCCAATATCGCGCCAGGTGGCGCTAAATTGCACCTGGCGCTAAACTTTGCGCATCACCAGGACTAGCGCCCCAAACGCGGCTATACCAAATTTCTAGGCCTATGACTCTAGGCTGACACTCCCAGTGAGGTACTGAGGGAGTGCTGCGCTGTTGGAGGTGCCTTCTTTTGGATGCGACGTTACACCAAGGCCCCACCTACCCTCTCAGGTGGACGTAAAAATCCCAAGGCACTACTTTGAAGAAGAGCAGGGGGAGTTATCCCAGGTGTCCTGGCCAATATTTATCCCTCAATCAACATAACAAAAACAGATGATCTGGTCATTATCACATTGCTGTTTGTGGGAGCTTGCTGAGAGCAAATTGGCTGCCACGTTTCCCACATTACAACAGTGACTTTGGGCTTGATATTAATTCCCGTGGCGGGTTGGAGTTGGGTTGCATGGCGGGCGCGTTCCGGAGCCGCTTCCGGCGGGATCAGCTGCCGATGTCCAACTTTGATTCAATGAGCTTGTTAATTTCAATAAGGCGCGCTGGCCAGCCCAATGAGCGCGATCGGGTTGGCTGGCTGCCTCTGATGACGTCATCATAGCTGCTGCTTTTAAATCTGCCATTCTGCCATTCAGCCTTACTCTTGTGGATTCCTGGACATGATTCATACGCAATGACTTCTTCCAGAGGCAAGGCAGCTCCTCATTTTAATGGGAACAGTTCCCATGGATTGGAGGGTAGCTAATGTAACCCCACTATTTAAAAAAGGTGGTAGAGAGAAAATGGGGAATTATAGACTGGTAAGCCTGACATCGGTAGTGGGGAAAATGCTGGAGTCCATTATAAACGATGTAATAGCAGAGCACTTGGAAAACAGTGACTGGATTGGACAAAGTCAACATGGATTTACAAAAGGTAAATCATGCTTGACTAATCTACTGGAATTATTTGAGGACGTAACTGGTAGAATAGATAAGGGAGAACCAGTGGATGTGGTGTATTTGGACTTTCAGAAGGCTTTCGATAAGATCCCGCATAAGAGATTAGCGTGTAAAGTTAAAGCACGTGGGATTGGATAGAGAACTCGTTGGCAGACAGGAAGCAAAGAGTTGGAACAAATGGGTCTTTTTCCGAGTGGCAGGCAGTGACTAGTGGGGTGCCGCAGGGATCAGTGCTAGGACCCCAGTTATTCACAATATATATTAATGATCTAGACGAGGGAACTAGATGTAATATCTCCAAGTTTTCAGACGAAACAAAGCTGGGTGGGCGTGTGTGCTGTGAGGATGATGCAGAGAAACTCCAGTATGATTTGGGCAGGTTGGGTGATTGGGCAGATGCATGGCAGATGCAGTATAATGTGGATAAATGCGAGGTTATCCACTTTGGTGGCAAAAACAGGAACGGCAATAGTTTGGGAGAAGGGGAAGTGCAACGAGACCTGGATGTCATTGTGCACCAGTCGCTGAAGGTAAGCATGCAGGTACAGCAGGTGGTTAAGAAGGCAAATGGTATGTTGGCCTTCATAGTGAGAGGATTCGAGTACAGGAGCAAGATCTCTTGCTGCAGTTGTACAGGGCCTTGGTGAGACCGCACCTTAAGTATTGTTTGCAGTTTTGGTCACTTTATCTGAGGAAGGATGTTCTTGCCATGGAGGGAGTGCAGCAAAGATTGACCAGACTGATACCTGGGATGGCAAGAATGACGTATGAAGAGAGATTGGGTTGATTGGGCTTGTATTCACTAGAGTTTAGAAGAACGAAAGGGGATCTCATTGAAACTTATAAAATTCAATCAGGACTAGACAGACTAGATGCAGGAAGGATGTTCCCGATGGCGGGGGAGTCCAGAACCAGGTGTCATAGTCTAAGGATAAGGGGTAAGCCATTTAGGACTAAGATGAGGAGGAATTTCTTCACCCAGAGAGTGGTGAACCTATGGAATTCTCTACCACAGAAGGCAGTTAAGGCCAATTCATTAAATATATTCAAGAAGGAGTTAGATATATTTCTTAAGGCTAAGGGGATCAAGGGATATGGGGAGAAAGCAGGGACTGTAAGGAATGACCCAGATTCTGCCTCGCCTCGCCTCACCACCAGAGGGCTCCATGAACTCTCTTAATTGTGTCCTTTATTCATTAATTGTATTCACCTGTGCATTGTTAGATACCTACTATTTAAGTGGTGTTCACTTTATGTTCATTGCTCAGTCTTGAGTTGCTCTGCCTGGTGATACTGCCTGCCTGTTGTTATTTTGTTTATGTCAAGTAAAGTCAACCTTTGTTTTGCAACCTAACCTCTGCCTCAGTTTGCCTCACTGCAGTTGGGTCCACCGAGTTCCGGTCCTTACAGCAAGACTGAGCCAAAACATGGACCCAGCAGAGAAGGACCAATGGCCAAGACAAGTTTCTTAACAGCTACAACTGATCTTGAACGAACTGCAGTGTCTCGCCACGGCAGTCTCCTGAAGCCAGAATCTGCTGGAGAACCTCGTCATCACTTTCCATCAGAGCCAGAAACAGAGTCAGGTGATCCAAGCCGCTCCTGTGCCGTTACCCGCTCCTACGATTTCGCCTTCTCCTCTGAGAGAACCCCGACTACCTGCACCCGAGCGCTACGACGGTAACCCAGGAGGATGTCGAGGTTTCCTAATCCAGTGTTCCCTGGTTTTCCAACTGCAGGGTTCATTATTTCCCAGTGACTGTTCCCGAGTGGCCTACATCATTTCGCTACTTACCGGCAAGGCGCTTACCTGGGCTACAGCCGTCTGGGAACAGCAAACGCCGGCATGCTTAAACTACCAACTTTTCTCGGAAGAAATGAGAAGGGTTTTTGATCACCCTGTCAGTGGGAGAGAGGCATCTAACAAACTGCTTCGGCTTCGCCAGGGGGTTCGTAGCGTTGCGGACTACGCTATTGAGTTTCGCACTCTCGCTGCAGAAAGCCAATGGAATTCTGAGGCGCTCATCGCCACCTTTCGCCACGGTCTCACGGATGAGATCAAGGACGAACTGGCTTCCAGGGATCCGGTGAGTGATTTGGAGTCTCTTTTTGATATCTCCGTTCGTGTGGATAATCGTCTCCCTGAGAGGCGAAGAGAACGCCACTCCTTTTTCACTCCATTTCCAGAGACCAGAGCTTTTCCTGCTTCGAAGCCATCTGAGAACCTTCGAGCCATCCCGAGTCCATCTTTGACCGATCCAGAGGAGCCCATGCAGGTGGGAGTAACCCGCCTCTCGCAACCCGAACATGATCACCGAATGAGAGAGGGATCTTGCCTCTATTGTGGGAAAGCTGGCCACTTTCGCTCTTCCTGTCCAGAGTTGGTGGGAAAAGCCAGGGCTCATCCAGGACGGAGGGACCTGAGATGAGCGTAACCATCCCTTCCGACCCCACTGTGTCTAGGGTTTTGCTGGCGTCCTCCCTTTTCTGGGGCAATCAACAACATGATCTTAAGGCCCTGGTGGATTCGGGGTCTGATGGTAACTTCATTGATCTGGGGTTAGCTAAACAGCTCAAGATTCCCCTGACCCATCCTGATTACCCCCTCACTGTTGTTGCCCTGGATGGAAGACCCCTGGGCTCTGGAACCATTCACCATCATACTGCCCCCCCTGTGTTTGGGTGTGGAAGGACAACATTTTGAGACCATCCAATTCTCCCTTATCCACTCTTCCCAGTTTCCATTAATTCTGGGTTACCCTTGGTTGGCCTGCCATAATCCTCGCTTGGATTGGGCCACCGGTCGGCTTACGGAATGGGGCTCCGCCTGCCATACTAACTGTCTTCGCGCCAAGTCTCCTTCCCAGCCCCAGGAGTTCCCATCACGCTCTGAATTGTCCCGAGTGCCACCCGAGTATGAGGATCTAAAAGAGGTCTTCAGTAAGGTTCGAGCCACATCACTTCCCCCTCATAGGCCATATGACTGTGCCGTTGACCTCCTGCCTGGGACATGCCCACCTAGGGGTAGGATCTTTTCCCTTTCTGCTCCTGAGACCGCCGCCATGGAGGAGTACATCCGTGACGCCCTTGCCGCTGGCTTCATCCGTCCGTCCACCTCTCCTGCTGGTGCCGGTTTTTTCTTCGTGAGTAAGAAAGATGGAGGTCTCCGTCCCTGCATCGACTACCGTGGCCTTAACCGGATTACTATAAAGAACCGTTATCCTCTTCCACTCATGTCAACGGCCTTCGAGCTACTTCAGGGAGCCACGGTCTTCACAAAATTGGACCTCCACAACGCCTACAACCTCATCCGCGTCCGCGAAGGGGACGAGTGGAAGACGGCATTCAACACACCTACTGGGCACTATGAGTACCTGGTTATGCCCTTTGGATTGACCAACGCCCCTGCTGTGTTCCAGGCGCTCATCAACGACGTTCTCCGAGACATGCTGAATCGCTTTGTTTTTGTCTACCTGGATGACATTCTCATTTTCTCCAAAACTCTTCACGATCATGTCCAGCATGTAAGACAAGTCCTGCAACTTTTGTTTAACAACCTCTTGTTTATCAAGGCGGAGAAGTGTGAATTTCACATTTCTACGGTTTCATTTCTGGGCTTCATCATCTCCAGCGGCAACATCCAAATGGACCCTGGCAAGACCCAAGCTGTCCGAGATTGGCCACCACCCACCTCTCTCTCAAACAGGTGCAACGTTTCTTGGGGTTTGCTAACTTCTATCGGAGAGTCATCAGAAACTTCCACACCATTGCTGCTCCTCTTAACGCCCTCACCAAGACCACCTCTACCCGGTTCAGTTGGTCTGCTGAGGCTGCGCAGGCTTTCGAGGATCTCAAGCGGCGCTTCACGTCTGCTCCTGTCCTCGTTATTCCGGATCCCTCACTCCCCTTCATTGTCGAGGTGGATGCCTCGGATATAGGAGTGGGCGCCGTTTTATCCCAACGGTCTAACGACAACAAACTGCACCCTTGCGCCTTTTTCTCTCGCCGACTCACTCCCGCTGAACGAAACTACGATATTGGGAACAGGGAATTACTGGCAGTTAAGTTGGCACTGGAGGAGTGGAGACATTGGTTGGAGGGGTCTAAACACCCGTTCATTGTCTGGACTGACCATAAGAATCTGGCCTATATCCAGGAGGCCAAACGACTTAACTCTCGTCAAGCTCGCTGGGCACTGTTTTTTAATCGTTTTGCCTTTGTCCTGTCATATCGTCCTGGTTCCAAGAATCTCAAGCCTGATGCGCTCTCCAGGCAATTTGATCCACCCGAGCGGGAGAGAGAACCTGAACCTATTATTTCTACTTCCCGAATTGTAGCACCGGTTTGCTGGGGAATCTAGACGCTGGTCAGAAAGGCGCAACAGAGGGAGGCAGATCCTGGCAACGGCCCACCCGGTCGCCTTTTTGTCCCCAACACGACTCGCTCACAAATCCTGCAGTGGGGGCATTCGTCGCGACTCACCGGTCATCCAGGCGCATCCAGGACGCTGGAGTTTCTTCGCAGAAGGTTCTGGTGGCCCACCATGGAGAAGGACGTAAAGGCGTTCGTGGCAGCTTGTGCCATTTGTGCACGAAACAAGAACCCTCGATCTCGCCCCCAGGGTTTGCTGCATCCTCTCCCCATTCCCACTCGTCCCTGGTCACACCTCTCGGTGGATTTCATCACAGGCCTTCCACCATCTCAAGGCAACACTGTCATTCTGGTCATCGTAGATCGCTTCTCCAAAGCCTGTCGTTTTCTGCCCTTGCCCAAGCTTCCCTCAGCCCAAGAGACAGTCGAGCTCATGGTCCAGCATGTTTTCAGGTTATTCGGTTTGCCCCTTGACATCGTTTCTGACCGGGGTCCACAATTCGCCTCCTGGTTTTGGAGAGCCTTCTACAAACTCACAGAATCACAGAAACCTCACAGTGCAGATGGAGGCCATTTCGGCCCATCGAGCCTGCACCGACACATATCCCACCCCCGATCCCTGTAACCCCTACACCAACACATATCCCACCCTATCCCCGTAACCCCACGTATTTAATCCCCCTAACACTAAGGGTCAATTTTATCATAGCCAATCAACCTAGCCTGCACATCTTTGGACTGTGGGAGGAAACCGGAGCACCCGGAGGAAACCCACGCAAACACGGGGAGAATGTCTGTGTGGAGTTTGCACAGTCACCCGAGGCCGGATTCGAACCCGGGTCCCTGGAGCTGTGAGGCAACAGTGCTAACCACTATGCCACCGTGCTCATGCCACTATGCCAATGCAACTCATTGGAGCTACTGTCAGTCTTTCCTCGGGTTTCCATCCTCAGTCGAACGGTCAAACAGAACGGATCAACCAAAACCTGGAGACGACCCTGAGGTGTCTCGTGTCCGCTAACCCTGCGACCTGGAGTCGTCACATCGTCTGGGCTGAGTACGCGCACAACACGTTGCGCTGCTCCCCCACAGGACTGTCGCCGTTCGAGTGCCAGTTCAGTTTTCAGCCTCCACTGTTGCAGGAGCTCGAGGTGGGGGTTCCGTCGGTGGAGAAGTTTGTCCAGCGTTGTCGGCGGACCTGGAGGAGAGCGCGGCTGGCCTTGCAACGAGCTTCTCGACAACGGCAGATCCAGGCCAACAAGCGGCGCAGACCGGCTCCTTCATTCCGTCCTGGTCAGAGGGTCTGGCTTTCTACGCAGGATCTCCCGCTGCGAGTGGAGTCCCGCAAGCTGGCGCCCCGTTTCATCGGCCCCTTCATGGTGTTGAGGAAGGTCAACCCGGTATCCTACCATCTCCAGCTACCCCGCTCCATGCGGATTCATCCTACCTTCCATGTCTCCCGGCTTCGGCCAGTGGCCAGCAGTTCCCTGGCGCCCGCCACGAGGCCTCCTCCTGCTCCCCGCATCATCGACGGCCAGCCTGCTTACACGGTCCGCCGCCTGATGGACTCTCGCCGGGTTCGCGGGGGCCTCCAGTTCCTGGTGGACTGGGAGGGATATGGTCCGGAGGAACGCTCTTGGGTTCCGGACCGGGACATCCTGGATCGCGATTTAGTACGGAACTTTTTTCGTCGTCGTCACCATGGACTTTCTGGGGGAACGTCAGGGGCCGTTCCTAGCGGGGGGGGGGGTCCTGTAAGGAATGACCCAGATTCTGCCTCGCCTCACCACCAGAGGGCTCCATGAACTCTCTTAATTGTGTCCTTTATTCATTAATTGTATTCACCTGTGCATTGTTAGATACCTACTATTTAAGTGGTGTTCACTTTATGTTCATTGCTCAGTCTTGAGTTGTTCTGCCTGGTGATACCACTTGCTGGTCTGCTTGCTTGTATTCTTTACTGTTGTTACTTTGTTTGTCAAGTAAAGTCAACCTTTGTTTTGCAACCTAACCTCTGCCTCAGTTTGCCTTACTGCAGTTGGGTCCACCGAGTTCCGGTCCTTACAGGGACAGGGTACTGAATTTGGATGATCACCCATGATCTCATTAAATGGTGGAACAGGCTAGAGGGGCTGAATGGCCTACTCCTGCTCCTATCTTCTATGTTTCTATGACTCCCTCCAAGTTCTTGTGGATGGTGTCAGAGGGCGCAGGGAGATTTTCTTCCCTCCTGATGGCTGGAGGAAGCCTCCTCAGCGGACCAAGGCATCCTGGCTGCGCATTGCTGAGCAGGTCAGCACAAGGTCCATATATGCACGCTCATGGATCCAGTGCAGAAAAAGTTCTAATGATCTTGTACGAACATCAAAAGTGAGTATTCCATCACACTTGCCTTCAATCTGCTTCCCTTCTCTTCTCATCACCAGCACTCTGTGTTGTAAGCCTCCTCCTTCACATGCCACCTTACTCTTACTTCCCTTGCACCCTTACCTATCCATCTCTGTCTCTGCACTGAATCACTTCAGCACCCTGCCTATGCACCCGTTAGACTCGCTCTCACTGTCATGCAGTGACAACAACTAACAATGCACAGGGAGCTAGCTTCCTCTTGGCACCTTATCCCATTTTTGTCTCCCTGAAAGCTTCTATGGTAGGGATTATTGACCCTCACTCCATTACTGTGGCTGAAACACCACTTGTGTCCCTCCTTGCAGGAAAAGATAGCCCACAATAAGAGGGAGAGAGCAATGACTGGAGGAGGAACACCTACCCTAGCCACATTGACCAGTGCTGAGGAAGCTGCAAACAAGATTGTTGGTGGTGAGGACCTAGAAGTGGGCAATGGAGCGACGGGAACACTAGAGGAAGCTGGTGATATAATAGAGTTTCATCCCTCTCAGAATGCAATGGCATATGATGTTCATAGACAATCGCATTGTATCATCTGCTCAAAATGATGTGTTGGCTACGTCAATATCAGATGTCTAAATCATGCCTTTACTCTCCCACAGGACCATCGAGCATCCCCGTCCCCATGATCCAGGATGAAGAGCCGGACAACTCCTTAGAGGAGCTTGAAGCCTCTGCAGGAGAAGCGTCACCAGGACTCGGCGCACCGAGCAAAAAATGTCATCTCTGGAGGAGCGATGGGCAGCTATTGAGCAGAGAGACCAGAGCTTCATGGATGTCCTTGTGATGAGGACTGCCAGTGCAGATACGGGTCCTCATGGTCCCCCTGAAGTGCAGCAAGGTGCTCTCCAGCCACCTGCCAGCACTGAGGTGCGGCTGACCCATGAGGAAAGTTGCTGGCAGGACAGAAGGAAGTGTGGGCACCTCTCAAAGCGCTCACACGACCATGCCACTGCGGAGCCCTCAGTCAGAGACCTACTTTGTGGAGACAACTGAGATGGTCGTTTCAGCCCCTGCACAGCTGCAGGAAGAGCGGATTGTTGAAGAGCCCTCCCAGGCTCCCAAACTCGGAGGATGCCTGCCAAAGGCATCTAAGCAGGTGCAGCATCCTAGTCAGTAAGGTGCCTCCATATCTGCTGAAACCACAGGGGAAGCACCATGTAGAAGCATGCATAAGAGAAAGATTAAGCACCTACAGTTATGAGGGGAGTCACTTGGGTGATTTATATATTTTTTCTGACTGTTGCTGGTTTATCATCCTTTTGTGATGTTTAAAAGAAAAATTATGTCAAACAGTTGATTGTGTGGCCTATGAGTTATGAGAAATGGCAAAAGCGCATTGAGGGCTCAGGGAGATTTGCTTTTGTAAGGCTGATGGTAAAAGGGATAAGAAATAACAGGGTATAGCAGAGATTATGTATGATGTTGGACAAGTGTCGCCTGCAATTACAGAGCCATATGGTAGCCACCTATGGTTGAACAGTAAGTTTATGCTACTGTGGCATGGCAGTGTGCATACCCTGCTTGACAGGCAGCAGTTAACTGGAGGGATGCTGCATTGGTCACAACAGGGCATGCAAAGCTCCCTTCGTCCTCCTCCTACTCCTCTTCCCAGGAAGATCTGTGCTGAGCCACACGGCTGCTACTCCACCAATTATGAGGACCAGGATGAGGGGGCATAAATGTTTCCAAACCCCTTGCTATAGATTTCATTTGAGGCAACAAGCTTGCAAGCGCACAGTCGAAGTGGGCTGAATTTATTCCATTCATGCTGACACCCATCTGCAGTGTAACATGAACAGTCAGAAGGCCAGTAGATGTGCAAATTCTTATCCCATACCTACAACAGCAAGGTTGTTGCATTTGAATGTCAGCCATGTTTCAGGGGCGCTTTTAAAGCGCTCCACCAATGCATACAAATCATGTCCTCCAGCAACTCGTCTCCTTGAACCTGGCCTGCTTCTGACAAGTTGGGAAACAGGAGCCAGAAGCATGAAAATGGGAAACCACTATGAAAATAGGATTAGCAAGGCAGTTAATAGGCTGTTAATTGCCTTAACTAACTGTCACACCGGTTCCAGACGAGTCAGTTTGGGAGCGGCTAAACAGACACTCACGAAAATCGGGTGGGGGTGGGATGGAGGCGGGTTGGGTGTCTGAAGCCATTTTTGTCGATTTTTGCAACAGACCCGCCTCCTCAGTGGTATTAAAATTGAGCCCTTCACTTCAAAAGTACTTCATTGGCTGTAAAGCGCTTTGAGACATCCGGTGGTTGTGAAAGGCGCTATATAAATGCAAGTGTTTCTTTCTTAAGAGATACCTTCAGATTCATAAATCAATGGTACTTTGTGAGGAAAGAGTTGGATTCAATGCACACCATTTATCATGGTTCAGGGAGCTGGTGCACTTACCTTGGGGAAATCCAAACACTTCTTTTGAAATGGTAGCTCAACTTCATAACATAGCTAAATAAAAATAAATATGAAAATAATTTGAGCAACAGGGACTTATAATTATGATGCAATAGAATCCCATTGATGTAAACATTTTCTACGGTTACTTTATTCAGTCAAAAAAAACTATTTATGTAATTTTGAGTTGTTATATTTCCATTAAGTTTTGCCTTCGCATCATTGACCTCTCCCCCACCCTCACCTCAAAACTTTTACTCTCCCAATTATAGCCAGTGATCATTAAATATTGTACTGCTTACTGTGGTTATCATTAAAAATAACCTTGAATGGCCTTAGACTGCATAGAATCAGAGAATGGTTACAGCACAGAAGGAGGCCTTTCAACCCATCAAGTCTGTGCCGGCTCTCTGCAATAGCACTTTAGCTAGTCTCACTCCCCTGCCCTTTCCCAGTAGCCCTGCATTCTTTTTCCTTCAGGTAGTTAGCCCTTTTGAAAGCTACAATTGAATCTGCCTCCACCACCCTTTCAGGCAGTGCATTCCAGATCCTAACCACTTGCTGGGTAAAAAAGTTTTTCCTTATGTCGCCTTTGGTTCTTCTGCCAATCTGTGTCCAAAAGCAAAATACTGCGGATGCTGGAAATCTGAAATAAAAACAGAA
The DNA here is from genome assembly GCF_052327205.1 of Somniosus microcephalus. Classification (NCBI taxonomy): domain Eukaryota; kingdom Metazoa; phylum Chordata; class Chondrichthyes; order Squaliformes; family Somniosidae; genus Somniosus; species Somniosus microcephalus. The sequence goes on along the minus strand of NC_140993.1, from coordinate 39,850,260 downwards.
AATGCTGGAAATACTCAGCAGGCCAGGCAGCATCTGTGGAGAGAGAAACAGAGTTAACGTTTCAGGTCAATGAGCCTTTGTCAGAACTGGAAAAAGTTAGAGATGTTACAGATTATAAGCAAGTGCAGAGGCGGGGGGGGGAGAAAAGAACAAAAGGGAAGGTCTGTGATAGGGTGGAAGGCAGGAGCGATTAAATGACAAAAGGTATGATAGTACAAAGTCTAGAAGAGGTGAAACGTTAACTCTATTTCTCTCTCTCCATAGATGCTGCCTGAGTATTTAAATCTGTGTCCTCTGGCTCTCGACCCTTCCGTCAATGGGAACAGTTTCTCTCTATCTACTCTGTCTAGACCCCTCATGATTTTGAACACCTCTATCAAATCTCCTCTCAACCTTCTCTGCTCTAAAGAGAACAACCCCAGCTTCTCTAGTCTATCCACGTAACTGAAGTCCCTAATCCCTGGAATCATTCTCGTGAATTTTTTCTGCACCCTCTCTAAGGCATTCACATCCCTCCTAAAGTGCGGTGCAAAGGGACGAAACAGATTAGTTATCTGAAAAGCTCCAGCATGATTGTTCATTTTTTTCAAAAATGGGAAAGGAACATTTTTGAATTGAAAGGCCCATTTAAAAAGTAGTGAATTTGTTCCTAAGACTTGAAGAGTGCCTGGTAATGATGCTGTTAGAAGCTAATGATGCCTAAAAATGTATATGGTTATTCGATTAAAACTGTGATGCGAAAAATGCTGTGTTTAAATGGTTATGTTCGAATTGCAGACGGAAAGTCTCCTCGGACCAGATAGATGCTTAAAAGTGCTAATATTTTGGTTTGCTATGGAGGTACAATCTCCCTGTTGCTAAGCGATTATCTGTTGTTTTTAAGTTAAGACTTGAACCTTGTTTATGTATTTTATGTATAATGCTAAGGTAAAATTTGAAGTTAGCTTAACAGAACTGCTTGCGAGGATAATGGAAGGAAGTTTGGGGAAGTTAACGTAAACATTTCTACGTCATAAAGGAGGTAACATTCTGAAGCGAACAAGTTTCTGGTTGGGCCTCATGAGACCAAAGAAGGATACAGACAGAAGAGAAAGAGAGAGAGAGAGAGCTTAAACTCACAGACGGAAGAGAGAGAGAGAGAGAGAGAGAGGGAAGGAGGCTCTAGACAAAAGGAAGAAGAGAATTGCTCACGTGTTTCAACCGTCTGTCCGATCGGATCGGTATCAGCTTCTTGTCACGGATGTATGTTTTTGCTGTATAACTAATGTGTTATATTCCCTCTTAAACTCTGATTAAACACAATGGCCTAGAAATTCATTATAGCCACTTTTGGGGCGGTAAAGTCGGGCGGCCGCTAAAGTTTGCGCCCGGCGCAAATTCGAGGCCACTTCGCCGATATTCATTAGCTTCGCCCTAAGAGTTTGCTCGAGCGCTAAAACTGGCGATGCACGGCTCTCTTTAGGCGCTAAGCCGGAGGTGCTGAGCGATACCGCCGAGGCCGGGCGCAGCGCAGGTGCAGCCATTTCTTGATTGACAGCAGACACCCTGGCGCCGGCCAGCTCTTAAGGGGGAAGGGTCGAGTTGGTCTGCTGCCACGCCCTGGACACTGCGGCCCTCTAGCTAGGCCTGAACACTGCTGCTGGACCCAAATAGCGCCTGAAAGGATGGAGAAGGCCCATGAACGAGCGCAGCGCTTCTCAGAGCATGATCTGAGGGTGCTGGTTGGCGCTGTGGAGAAGAGCCACCATATTTTGTTTCCGGACAATGGGAAGAAGCCGGCGGCCCGCGTCTACCGGAAAGCCTGGAGGCATGTCGCCACCAGGGTGACATCCAACAGTGAGGTCCCCAGGAGCGCTGTACAATGCCGCAAAAAGCTAAATGACCTCGCCAGGATTGTCAGGGTGAGTACCCTTTCCAGTGTCCTCCTCATCCTTGCATGTGCACCTCACATTATGGGCAAAGGGACCTGAAAGCCCTAATGGCCAGCCCTCATGCAGCAGCTATGGGACAGTCATGAACATCAATTGCACATTGTGCACTTAACACACTGGCCAGGCTATTCCACCATGGGAGGCAGTGCACACAAGATCAGGGCTACACACTGTACTTAGAGGCCGTCCTTTCTCTTGCAGCCCAAGCTGGCCAGTAATAAGAGGAGCCGGACTGAGACCGGGGGAGGCGGACCCCAGATCCAGCCGCTCACCGAGCTGCAACAGCACGTGGAGCGCATCATGGGTGCCCGGGTGATTGGCCCCGTTGCATCTGGAGATGCCAACCCTGTTCTGGGTACCAATGGTAAGGACATCACCTTTTGGACCTCTCTCGTCCCACTTGCGCATCAGATCTACATCCTTTGCCACTGTCCGACCAATGCGCTGAATGCCACCACTCATGCATCCCTTGCTGATGCCCTCTCCTCACTCTAAAGCTACTCTTGTGCCTTCCTGCTTTCAGATGGTGAGGAGGAGGTCCCTGAAGTTGCCAGTGACAGCCCCTCAGAAGAGGAGGAGGAGGAGGAGCAAGAGGAAGGCGGCCCATCAGGGGAACCCTCAGCCGCGGCAAGCCATGCCAATGTAGGGGAAACGTCTTCCCTGGAGGGGAGCCTGGGGGAAGTGTTGGAGGGGAGTGTAGCTCCTGGGACCAGCGGCCTGCAGAAACGCGGGAGGGGGGTGGAAGCTCAGCGGCCTTCTCCCCAGAGGGGGGAAGGGTCGGAGGGGAGTCCAATTGCTGGGCCCAGCGGCGTCCAGCAACGCAGGAAGGGTCGGCCAGCTCGGTGGCCTTCTCCCCAGAGGGAGAGTCCGGCCTCCAGTCTGGAGACGGTCAACGCCGAGGAGATGCGCCACCTCGAGGACATGTCTGCGGACTCGGAGCGCCGGCACACGGAGCTCATGGGGGTAGTGGCACGGATGCCTGAGGCCATCGAGTCCCTGTCTCCGAGTGTGACCGAATTCGGGGCCTCACAGGCCACCAGTTTGGCGGAATTCGGGGCAGCTCAGGCAGCGACTGGCCAGGTGATCAGTGGTGCTGTGCAGTCACTGGCTGCTCTGATGCGGTCACAGAACAGGGCAACACGGGCACTCACTGCTGCCACACTCGCTGTGTCAGCCAGGCATCGCCAGGGCACCCGGCGAGCTGCAGCAGCACAGCGGTCTGTCCCTCGGCAGATTGCTGCGCATGCTGCAGTGCTGGCCTGGGCGAGTGCCAGTGTCTCAGGCGACCAGCAAGCGCCTGCCATCCGCCAGCTTGCCCCCATTCCTCCAGCCGCCACTGCCACTCCCCCAGTGGAGCTGCCACGAGCTGCTGCAGCGACTGATGCTGCCCAGCCACAGCTGCAGCATTCACCAGCCGGCCCCTCGAGGGCCAGACCTCCTCTAGGCTGACGCCCAAGGGCATCTGCCGTCACGACATGTGCCCCTCAGGAGCCTTCCCCCAGCCTTGCAGCAGCCACTGGCCTCACTTTGAGGAGGAGCAGCAGGGCATGCAGGGGCCGCCAAAGTTTGCAGAAGGCATTGCCCTCGCGGGCCACAAAGTAGAGGGTGTGTCCAAATGTTTTGTTTTTTGGAATGGGTGTTTTGTGAAGGCCGAGGATGAAGGCCATTTTTGTTTACATCTTTTGTTAATCCTCCCCAGGTTGTGGGAGTGAGTCATGTGTGTGAGTGTTTTTTGGGGGTTTCGTGTGGTTTTGGTTTTCATGTGGGAAGGGCCCTGAGTTTGTACAATAAACAACTTTATTTATTCACATTGTCCATGTTTGATATTTGAAGTGTTTGTTGCCTTAACCGGCTGAGGGCTTGCGGAACGGCTGCAATCATGTTCTTTCATTGGCACAAGCCATTCCCTGACAGGGGGCCTAGAAGTGACGTTCAATAAGCCACCGACGGGCGGCCCTTGGACCTTCTGCCTCCCTCCTGGGCTGGTACTCCTCCTCCTCCTCCTCCTCATGCTCCTCCTGCTCCTCCTCGTGAGGTGGCAGTGCCTGAGTCCTGCGGATAGCCAGGTTGTGCAGCATGCAGCAAACGACGACGAATTGGGAGACTCGCTCCTGCGAATACTGGAGGGCTCCCCGGAGCGATCCAGACAGCGGAACCGTTGCTTCAGGACGCCGATTGTTTGTTCGATGAGGTTCCTGGTCGCTTGATGGCGCTCGTTGTATGCCTCTTCAGCAGGGGTCGTGGGCGCGCGGAGCGGGGTCATGAGCCAGGTACACAAAGGATAGCCTTTGTCCCCGATAAGCCATCCTCTTGGGTGAGGCTGTGCCTGGAACATGTCAGCCACAGTTGTCTGTCGCAGGATAAAGGCATCGTGGCTGCTGCCTGGAAAGCGGGCATTGACAGCTAGGATGCGCTGCCTGTGGTCACACACCAGCTGTACGTTGAGGGAATGGTAGCCCTTCTGGTTGCGGTAATCCTCGGCATGCTCCAGAGGTGCCCGCAAAGCCACATGCGTGCAGTCAATGGCGCCCTGCACCATGGGGAAGCCCGCTATTCTTGCAAATCCCACTGCACGCTGCTGCTGCTTGTCCAGGGTCATGGGGAAGGAGATGAATTGACGCCTCCTTCTGAAAAGGGCATTGGTCACCTGGCGGATGCAGCAATGCACGGCAAACTGGGAGATGTTAGCGATGTCCCCAGCAGCGGATTGGAAGGAGCCGGTGGCATAGAAGTTGAGAGCCACCGTCACCTTCACTGCCACCGACCGAGACGTCCTGCGCATCAGCTGTGGACGCAGATCTCTGTGAAGCAGCTGGCAGATGTCTGCAACCACCTCCCTTCTGAATCGCAGCCTCCTAACACACTGCGCGGCAGACATGTTGAGATAGAAGAACTGCTGGTGGTATACCCTGGGTGGGTAAGGCCTCACTTGGCGATGCCTGTTGCCCCCTCTGCGTCTAGCCAGGGCTGCCACTCTCTCACGGCGTCTGTAAGCCCTTCCGACATAAGGCTGAAACTCAGCGTTGGCACCCAATGCAGCCCCCATAATATGCTGGCAAACACTGAGATCTCAATGAAGGCAAAGAGAATTGCAAAGCTCTGGCCTGAAGCCAAAAACACCTGTCCTAGTGTTGGGCCAAAGCAGTAAGCTCTCTTCCTTGGTCTCTCTCCAAAAATCTGTTGCACAAGAGTGAATGCTGCAAAATGGCTGCCCTTTATAGTGCAGGGTAAGTGCCCTTTAATTTGCGCTCCCCGCGGCCCGCCTCGGCTGTGTACCATTCCACTCAACAGTTGTTAGGGCCGCCCGGCGCACAATGGGGCGGCGCAAGTGAAGTTCCGGTTCCGGGCGCACAAAGGGCGTTGCACGACGAAATGACGTCATGATCTGCGCGCGCAGATAAGCGCGCACGCAAAGACTTTGCGCCGGCGCTAAATGTCTACTGAAGTTGGGGCGAGGCGCAGATCGCGCTGCGCCCGGGCGCTAAGCGCCTAGCGCTCGAGATCTGCTCCTCCTAAGGCGCTAACGGCTGGCGCAGCCAACTGAATTTCTAGGCCAATATACCCATCATATTGGTTTGCACTCAAACCTGATTATTTAAAGTGACCAGAGATAGCCGTAACTTGGCTATTTCTAACAATGTATACGAAATACCGAAGGAAAAATATCCATATGAATGAATTGTTAATTAGCCTTGCTCAGAAGGCGTCCAGCAGTATTATTTGGAATTACTTATACAATAATTTTAACAAAAATACTTCTGCCATAAACTCTGCATCTGGGTGATACTCCACCGAGCTTTCCCAGCTCTCTAAGCTGTCAATCAGAGAGTTCTACAGCACAGAACGGCGCTGAGATAGTACACTATCAAAACTGGGCTTGAAAAACATTTATAAATATATATATTACTGCGTGTTCAGAATAGACATGATTAAAATTGTTTCCAGCAATAAATTTTGACCAGTCAATTGCTCGAATGATTCAGTTTGTGCTTGTCGCGGCCATGTCAAAATAACACCTGTGTGCTGTTCCCTGCCATATTCTCCATCACAAAGACACTGACATTTCTGTTCGCAGATCAATATTTTCCCTTACATAAAAATAAGATATCCAATCAAATGAAGAAATAATCAACCGCTATTAATGAGCGCAGTCAGGATAAAGTGACCCCTTGTGACCTCTATAAGACAGATTTGGAGATCCCGTCTGCAAACCTTGGCAGTCAATGGTGTGTGGAGCATTGAAAGCTGGCATAAAACCCAGAGCAGAGCTGAAACCTTTTAAGTGAGGAAGTCATGGCGAGAATAATGCACAGTGTGTGAGCAGTAAAGAATGTCAGAAACCCAAATCTAGAAGGGATGTAAGGCAACCTATTACTTGTAGTTTAAATCAAACATATCAAAGTGTACCAACTTAGCAGGATGTGCACAATGCATTAAAAAAACCTTTTGTCTTCTATTTAACAAAGTTGTTAAACCCATTTACTTCAAATATTCCCACCCCTTTGTTAAAATAGCAAAGAACTGGAATATAAATGCATTAATAAATGGGTTATCACATCCAGTAGCAACCAAGTGCTCATGCTGAATCACGGTCTGCACAATTAAATGAACATGCATCATGCAACTCGGTCTTATTGGAAAGAACATAGGAACAAGAGTAGGCCATTCAGCCCCACGAACCTGTTCCTCCATTTTATTAGCTCATTGTCAATCTGGACCTCAACTCCATTTACACACCTTTGATCCATATCCCTTGATACCCTTACCTAATACATATGTATCAATCTCACTCTTGAAAATTTCAATTGACCCAGTATCCACAGCCTTTTGGGCAGAGAGTTTCAGATTTGCACTACCCTTTGTGTGAAAAATGTTTCCTGATTTCACTCCTAAATGGACTAGCTTTAATTTTAAGATTGTGCCTCTTTCTTCTGAATCTCTCCACCAGATGAAATCATTTCCAGAGGAATCTTGCTTTGTGAGCTCAAATTTACAAATGTATGTGCGTCAATAGTTTTAGTTTGGTGCTAGGCCGCTAGATGACCACTGGTGGCTGGGGAGGGTGTTCACTACAGCACTTCTCTGCTAGTGCAACACTGTTACTTAAATAGCACTCTTGATACAGAACTCTTAGGCCCCGCATGAAAAGCCACCCGACGGCGGCCAGAAAATTGACCCCTAAGAGTTCTGTATTGAAAGTGCTATTAAAAAGGTTGTTGCACTAAGCAGAGAAGTGCTGTAGTGAACACTAAGTAGCTGTATTTAAAAGTGCTGTATCTAAGTAACAGTGTTGTACTAAGAAGTAAAGTGCTGCATTTAAGCAACAATGTTCTATTAAGCAAAAGAGTGCTGCAGTAAACGATAAGTGAACTGTGTTAAGCAAAAGTACTGTACCAGGCATAGGTGTGTTGTATCGATTATTTTTAAGTTGTTTCTTTCTTTTTGTTTCAATAAATACTGATCTGTTTTGCGCCCAACCACGAGTCACGTTTTCAGTCTACATCGCTACCGAATAAGTCCGGCGGTCAGAACCAGGAATAGGGGAGCGTTTTGAAACCACACGGGGGTCCCTGGAGCAGCTCAGAGGCTTCTGACTGGCCAGAGACAATAGCCCCAACCCCGCAGTTAATTCCTACAGTGACCTCCAAAGATCATCTTTCTGTTTGAGCATTGCATACACATGAGGAAAAAATTGGGTGGTGCCCATTTTGGGGCACCGGGGCGCTAGCTTTAGTGCCCCCAAAAAGTTAGCACCTCCCTGACGTAAATTCAGTAGTAGCACCCCCAAGCAGGAGGTGGGGTGTTACTGGAAAGCACTCCCCCTCCTGCTTGGGGCGGTGCTATTGAATTTCATGGTGCTTCGTGTAGCAGTGCCACGCGAGGCGGCACGTAACATCGCGTGATTGCAGCATACCTCCCCTGATTAAAGGGGAGAGGCCTAGCGCTGCACACACCATGGCCCTGCTGGACCACCGGGGAGCAGGGTGCCGTGAATACAGCCCGGCACTCAAGAGGAGTGCATACAAAAGGGAAAGAGGGCAGGCCCTGGCAGGCAGCCAAAATTTAAATGGCCGCCCGACACCTGCCCTTTAAGTAACGCCGCAGCCACTGCAAAAATGCCCCCTGATCCTGTCGGACATATCATGCGGCAATAGGTCAGGGGGCGCAAGGGAGGTTTGTGGCCGGGACGCAAGCGTGGCACTGCGCACGGTGATGACGTCATCGCAGCAGCGTGGGGCGTTACCGGCTACTGCCGCTACAAACCTCCCGCTGAATTTCGCACTCTGGCGCTAGGGGTTCTGCGCCCCATTAGTTCCCCCCCGGGGGCGCTAACGAGAGGTGCAAACCAAACCAATCTTCCCCCCATAAACTCTGGCAGAGACTTATCCATGAAATGGAATAACTGACGGTGTGACTGAGACAGTGGCAGATAATACAGTGTTAAGTAATACAGTGCCCCTCCCCCGCCACCCCCACACCTTATTATCGGATATGGAGGCATGAGATGACAACTTTCCCGAGGTCCCCAGCATGCCCCGTTGTAAGTGGAGAGTACAAAGAGGGCTTGGCGACTGTTCACAAAAGTAGGCTGGCATTAAACAAAACAGGCTGGCTGCCTGTTGCGCACTGGGTAAATTTACTCTGATGTCAGAAGTCGCACGCCGCACAATGGGTAGCCAGCAGTCCTTCACTGGATGCTGGCACACGACATTCCAGCTCTGGTACTCTCAACACGTCACGGGCGATGTGCCCACAGAGCCATAAATTTGTGCAGATGAGTGGACCTTGCATTATCCGGTGAGGTTCGCTCATTTGTGTGCAGGTACATACCATGCATGCCAACCTTAGCATTATCAGTAAAGCTGGAGTTGTGTGCTATAAGGTTGAGAAGTCTGAAGCCGTCATTATTGGGCGAAATTCAGGACTGACTGGATTTCTAGGTTTAACATTAATATGAAAGTGGGGACAGATTGTTCTTAGTTGAAAACACGGGATTTAACATGGATGACTGTTGGCTCTGAAAATCAGTGGTCTGCCATTCGAATGGTTATGCTGGGATCAAGCTCACCAGTGCTTTCCAGCGTTGACCCTGCTGGAATTTGTAGGATCAGTGGGAGGGCACCTTAGGGGAAAAATTTGGTTGCTTTGCGCCTCCTGTTTGTGCCTGGAGGGGGCGCTAACGGGGCACAAAGCCCCTAGCGCCCAGGCGCGGCACCGCTAACGCCTCCCGCGAAATTCAGCGGGAGGTGTTAGCGGCGGCGGTAGCCGGTGGCGCCCGTGGCGCTGCGCTCCGGCGATGATGTCATCGCCCTGCGGAGCGCCCCACACACCCCGGCCGCAAACTTGGCTCGCGCCCCCTGACCTACAGCCGGACGATATGTCCGACAGGGTCAGGGCGGCGGTTTTGCGGCCAGGGTGGCATAAATTAAAGGGCAGGTGCCAGGCAGCCATTTTTTTGGTGCTGCCTGCCAGCACCTGCCCCCTCTTGCCTCCTCTTGCTGGGTCCCGGCCACGATCGGTTAGCCTGGCACTCCTCTTTTGCCGGCACCCCGCTCCCCGGTGGTCCAGCAGGGCCCCGGTGCGTGCTGCGCTAGGCCCCTCCCCTTTAATCAGGAGAGGGAGGCCTGCAATACCGCGGTGCTACGTGATGACAAGCGTGGCGCTGCTGCATGTAGTGCCGCGATAGTGAATGGGAGCGCCCCAAGAGGAAGGGGGAGTGCTTCTAGTAGCGCCCCGTCTCCTGCTTGGGTCACCACCATTCAATTTCGGGTGCGGGAGCGCTAACTTTTTCGGGGTGTTAAAAGTAGCGTTACTGTGCAGTTATTGCCCCAAAGGAGGCGTGAGCAAATTTTTGCCCCCTTATCTGCAAGGGATCAATAGGCACCAGCAGCAATGTGGGTGCATCTCCGGTGACTACCTGCCCCAGTCAGAAAATCTAGCACCTGCCCAGCATAGAGGGAGAGGTTGCCTAGGCCTCCCTCGAGACCCCAGCCAGCCCACTGTGCAAAGAATCGGGATAAGGGGATCGGGCAGGAAGGTGGAGTTGAGGTCGAAGATCAGCCATGATCTTTTTGAATGGCGGAGCAGGCTTGAGGGGCCGTATGGCCTACTCTTGCTCCTAATTCTTATGTTCTTATGTTTTTAAGGAAAGGACCAATCCAATAATAATTTAAACAGGCACTCTCCTTGCTTGGAGCCTCACCACTTCCACCCGCTAGCAGGCTGGTACCCCTGATCGTACTCAACGTACCAGCCTCCAGTCCAATCGTGTGTCCTGCTTAATTAGTAGGAGCAGGAATTCCCAGAGTAGGGAGTTCCTGCCACCGGGGCTGCCCCCTTGGCATCATTTGCCCTGAAAAAGGGGCTGCTGCCTGGAAAATTCCAACAATGGTGGAGACCCAGTAAAACCGGGTCCCATCCATTTTTGCGGTGGGTTCTGTCAGATTAATAGTTGGAGTGGGGCAGAACGGCCTGAAGATTTTCTAGGCCATAGTGTTAACAGACTTGGGAAAATAGGGTTAATATTCCTTGAAGCAAAAGCAGAAGATATATCTGATGGCAAACATTATCTCTATTTCAAACTAATCTTTTAAGGGATCAAAGCCAAAAGTATTAGTTACCTACCAAGCTGAAGGTTATCCAATTCCGCAAACTACTGTAAGTTGTGACAATCAGGTTGAAAGATTCTGAAGTACACTGATGTCCTGAAGAGTTACAGTTGGTGTTTTGAAAGGCATGCAAAGTTCTAAGGCTGTGTTAGACTAAGGTTAGTCTAACAGAAAGCATCCGTTTCTTTTGTCAGCGCTTAAAGTGGATGCAGAAAGCAGATGCACTTTAAATTCCTTTTTAACCTTTATTTGATCTCAGACACTTTCAACTGTTTTTAATCATCTCTTTGACCATCAGCGTCCTCACTTTTTCTGTAACTGCCATGTTTCAGTTTAAGCTTTTGTGAAGCTAATGCAAAAATTGATCAAACCAGCCCAGAAGTTTGACTTCCAGAATAAATGATGGACACTCAAGGCAATTTGAATGGCAGCATATATAATACAGACTCCTTACTGTGTATTATTCGTCAGTATGGCTGGCACATTGTGAGTTAGAAAGTGGAGCCAAAAACTGTGAAATGTATTTTCCTTTTGGAATCAGCTAAAAGGCTCATTCATCTAGTCACTGCTCTCCATTTGTTGTAATTAAAAGAAATGAGGAATAACAGTCAGGTGGTCTTTAGGTTGAGGGGACAAGTGGTCCTTAGATAGCAGATACTCAAGAGTTGCTATTTCTATTGCCAAGGCACTCCATTCCTCTGTTGATGTCACCTAAAATGTCCAGGATAATGAAGTGTTGTTTGAAGAAGAACAGCAGCAATTGTAAAATATACACGTGCAAATTGTTATGAAGCTTCAATTTTCCTATTTACAGCCTTTCAAAACTCAATCTAGGGACAAAATGCTTAATAACACTACCTAACACCATTGTCGGAGCACCATCGGTACAAGCACTGGAGCAGTTCAAGGAGAAGGTCCACCAGTACCATCTCAGGGCAACTAGGGTGGGCTATACATGCAGCTGTATTGCCCACATTCCAAGAACAAATGAAGAACAAAGTCATATTCTAATCATTCCTTCTTTCAATAACCTCATCTTTTGCCTTTGAGTTTTCAGCCTGGTTGTGTCCTGTACTTTGAGCTTTGGTCCTTCACCACACTTTTTCAGAAAACAATCTTCACATAATAATGTGGTCCCATGACTGGGGTCTCCCAGCAGGAGGCAGCATCCACAGAGGTCACGGGTCGGGGAATTGTGGGCCTACAAACCATTAAAACGAATGAATAGAAAAATCACGGGCTTTGGGCTCTCAATTTCCCAACCTTTGTGCAAGCACTGCACCTCACTGTATGGAAGTAATGCTGGGGTGGGGGGATGGGGTGGTGGGGTGGTTGTGAGGGTGCAGAAGCAGCCCCAGTAAGTAATAATTTAGCCACCCGTTATATTCATTTTTTGGAGGGATCGCAATGGTAAAATGGGGCAGTAAGGCCTACTGCCACCTCAACACCCAACCGAGATTTTACTCCCCTCTGGCAATCTGGTGCAGGAACAAATTCATTGATATTGTCAGGAAAACAAGAAAACAGGAGACAATAACAATGCACTGCAAGAAGCATTATTCACATTTCCATTCACTTTGTCTTCACTCTGCTTAGTACCAAATACACCTTATAACAAATGTGCCTAAGATTCCACTGATGTTTCACTCATAGCCTGGTATCACCCCTAGTAAAGAACAATTACAAACACCCTGAGTGTCATTCCATATGATGCACAGTACAGAGCCTTCACACCTTTCTTTGTTAAAGGATAAAGTGGCCCATAACCAATGCCACACAACAACCACAGAGGGTGGGACCCTCCAGCCTGTGATCCCATATCAGGAAGAACCATTGAAACTTCTGGGCAGGCATATGGGAGAAGTAATGGGAGTCAAGGAAGCATGAGGGTTGTTAGATCCGTGATTCTGAGAGTATGATGTTTTTCAATAACCACACGGATGCTGTAACTTAACAATCAACAGGTATTTATTGGAGTAGGGTAGTCTCAAGACTGGGGTACTGAGGCATGCTCAAGGCTTATATACAGGTGTGGTCACTGCCGGTACTTACAGTATACAGGAGCTGTAAAAGTAGCTCTCTCTTAAAGGTACATACACTACAATTGCTGCCCTTTTAGATTAGTAGTACCCTTAATATTCAAATAACAATTAACACCTTAACATGCACATTAAACAACAATAGTCCATTTATAGTTTCAGTCTTTGGGGCGGCTTCCTGATCCTTTCGGGATAGCACCTTTCCTGAGGTTCTTGTTCTTGGTGCGGAGGCGAATCTGGCCCCTTTTCATCGGTTAGTTCATCGGGTTCCACTGCTACTGGTTCAGAGGTAGATGCTACCGGTATGTCGGGTTCATCCCCAGGTACGCAAGACATGGGGTTGACTCGTTCCTGTGACGCTAAGATCTGATCAACGTGGCGTCTCACAATGTTCTCCCCGACATCCACTGTGTACATTAATGGCCCCTGCCGTGTGCATATCGTTCCGGGTTGCCATTTCTCTGTTCGGTAGTCACGGGCCAAGACTGGTTGTCCTACATTGAAGCTCCTTGTCGGCTTCTCATTGATGTGCTGGAATTGTTTATCCTCAACATTTCTTCGCACATTTGGTCTAAGCAAGTCCAGACGAGATCGCAACCTTCGGTTAAAGAACATCATGGCCGGGGTCTGGTTGATAACTGCATGTGTCGCGTTTCAGTAGGCTAATAAAAAATTGTCCACCTTATGCTGTAGTGGAATTTCATCGTCGCACATGGCCTTTATCGCCTTCTTAAAGGTTTGTACGAACCTCTCAGCCAATCCATTTGTGGCTGGATGATACGGGGCGTGTTAAGTCCATGAATGATTGAGACACGGACTAGCAGGAGAGGAACAAACAAGTCTTTACTGGTGAAAGGCATAAACGAAACTAAAACAACAGAGGCTCTCTAGCGCCTTTTATACAGGGGTGGTCACTGCCGGTATTGCAGTCTGAGACCAGTTATTCTCTTAAAGGTACATACACAACAATTCCTCCCCTTTTAGATAAACAGAACATAACATTCATTTAACACTAATGATAACGAATTACAATCACAATTACTGTTGCTAGATACATTGGTTAAGTTTAAGCAATTACAAGTTCAGTCTTTGAGGAGGCTTCCTGATTGTGTCTGGATAACGCCTCTTTGGAGTATCAGGTTCTTCTGGCAATGTTGAGTCGAAATCAATGTCATTGTTTGGTTCATCTGCTTCCAATATTACCGGTTCTGCGGTAGCTGCAATTGGAACGTCGATTTCATTACCAGGTGTATCAGATCGTGGTGTGGAGTTGACGTTTTCCAGTGACTCTAGAATCTGGTCAGCATGGCGTCTTACAATGCTCTCCCCAACTTCCACGGTATACATGAGAGGTCCTTGTTGTGTACAAATCGTTCCTGGCTGCCATTTCTCAGTGCGGTAGTCCCGGGCCAAAACTGGTTGACCTATCTTAAAACTCCTGGTCGTCCTTTCATTCATATTCTGAAACTGCCTGTTCTCCACATCTCTTCGGATGTTTGGCTTAACCAAATCCAAGCGGCATCGTAGTCTTCGATTGAAGAACATCATGGCTGGAGTTTGGTTGGTAACCGCATGTGTCGCATTCCGGTAGGCAAACAAGAAGTTGTCCACCTTGTGTTGTAGGGGTATATCTTCATTACACATTGCCTTGATAGCCTTCTTGAATGTTTGGACAAACCTCTCGGCCAATCCATTAGTGGCTGGATGATATGGGGCAGATGTGTAATGCTTAACACCATTGTTCTTTAAGAACCTCCGGAAATCTTCAGACACAAACTGTGGTCCATTGTCAGAGCAAATCTGTTCAGGCAGCCCATTCCTGGCGAATATGGTTCGTAAAACTGCGATAGTTTTTTCCGTGGTGGTTGAGGACATTTTTATTACCTCTGGCCACTTTGAATGTGCTTCCACCGCAATTAAAAACATCGAGTCCATGAAGGGACCAGCAAAATCAATGTGCACCCTTTGCCATGGAGATGAGGGCCACTCCCATGGATGCAGAGGAGCTTGTACAAGGTGGGGCATTTTGGACCTTCTGGCATCCTGCACAGCTCTTGGTCATCTCTTCGATTTCTCTATTGATTCCCGGCCACCACACAAACGCTCTGGCTAAGCTCTTCATTTTTACCCCACCCAGATGACCCTCATGAAGCTCATTGAGCACTCTATCCGTCAACTTAGGTGGAATTACTACTCTGGATCCACACATCAAGGTTCCTCTGCACACTGACAGCTGTTCTCTTCTTGACGAAAATGCTGGCAGCAGTGGTTTGCCATGTGCTGGCCATCCCTTCACCATTAAATCATAGACCCGTGATAGTGTCGGGTCATTCCGTGTTTCCTTTTCTATGTTTGCATTCGTCACAGGGAGACATTCGACTATGGTTGAGTGGAATAACTCCATTGGATCCACTGCAAGGTCTTCTTCTTCCACCGTCGGCAACGGTAGACGTGACAATCCATTAGCATTTCCATGCTGTTTAGTTCCCCTGTACTCGATGTCATATTGGTGTGCCCCTAGGAAAAGGGACCATCTCTGCAGCCGTTGTGCTGTCATTATCGGTACGCCCTTCTGAGGGTTGAAAATGGAGACAGGAGGTTGCTGATCGGTTAGTAGAGTAAATTTTTGACCGTGCAGATAGTGATTGAACTTCTTCACCCCCCACACTAGGCTGAGGCCCTCTCTGTCAATCTGGGCGTAGTTACGCTCGGCAGAAGTTAACGAGCGTGACGCAAAAGCTATCGGCCTCTCCAAACAATTAAGGAATTTATGTGACAGTACCGCCCCAATGCCGTAGGGAGACGCATCACACGCCAGCCTGATTGGCAGTGCTGGGTTGTAGTGAGCCAATACTTCCTTCGAAGTGATTAAGTCCTTACTCTTCTGAAAAGCACGTTTACAATCATCGCTCCATTTCCATGCTTCCCCCGTTCGTAGCAGGGCATTCAGTGGATGCAGAATTGTCGACAAATTCGGCAAAAACTTATGATAGTAATTCACCAACCCGAGGAATGACCTCAGTTGCGACACATTTTCAGGCGCTGGGGCCTTAACAACCGCTTCAATTTTGTCAGGGGACTTATGTAACCCCTCTTCATCAATCACTTGGCCACAATACGATATCTTTTTCTTAAAAAATTCGCACTTGGGGCGGTTGGCTCGCAGCCCATGTTCCCGTAGTCTAGTGAGCACCTGTTCTAGGTTGTTAAGGTGTTCACTGTCATCTTCACCTGTTACAAGGATGTCGTCCAAGTAACACTGAGTCCCCGGAATCCCTTGCAGGACTTGTTCCATCGCTCTTTGCCATATCGCCGGAGCCGATGCTACTCCGAATACCAATCGATGATATTGGTAAAGACCTTTGTGAGTGTTTATCGTGAGATACTTCCTGGAGGACTTTTCAACCTCCATCTGCAAATATGCTTGTGCTAGGTCAATTTTTGTAAAACGCTTCCCTCCAGACAGTGAGGCGAAGATGTCTTCTATCCTTGGAAGAGGATATTGTACTGTGTGAAGGACAGGGTTCACCGTCACCTTGAAATTCCCACAGATGCGAATCTTCCTTGGCTCTCCGGACTAATTGCTTAACGTTTTTTTCATGACAAGAACGATGGGTGTCGCCCACTCGCTCCAGTCGACCTTAGACAACACGCCCGCCTTCTCCAGATTCTCCAGCTCTGCCTCGACGGCTGGACGAATTGCATATGGTATCGGACTCGCTTTGAAAAACTTGGGAACTGCATTCTCTTCTATTTTTAACAAGGCGGTTACGCCTTTAAGCGTGCCCAGTCCTTGTTGAAATACCTCTTTGGCGTTAGCTAAGATTGTTGACAATCGTCCAGGAGTGACGTCTTCATCTTTTTTACCATCCACCGTCATTGCATGAATGGAATGCCAATCTAAGTTTATCTTCCTGATCCATTCCCGTCCCAATAACGGTGGTCCACCATTTGGCAGTATGTAGAGATACAATTTCCGTATTTTCTTGCCATTGTATTCGACAGGCACCCTTATTTTTCCTCTGGGGTATACTTTTTGCCCCGTATACGCCGTCAAGACGCTGGATGTCTCTCTCAAGGGTATGTGTGAAAATAGCCGCTCATAGTCTCGTCGATTCATGACGGTTAGCGCTGATCCTGTATCCAATTCCATTTTAACTTGGGACCCCGCTATCGTGAGGGTGACCCAAATGGTTCGGTGATCCTCTTTTGCGATTACATTGTGAAGTTTGAGACAGCTTAATCTCTTGTTCTCGGATTCACTATCGCTCATCTGGTCTTCGGTACTACTGTCCGTCATCTTTTGTACTTTCTTGTACGGTTCCTTAGTAGCCTTTTTGTTGTCGCTGGTCTTCTTCCCAGACCTACAAACTCGTGCAATGTGTCCAATCTTCCCGCATTGTCTGCATATTTTGTCTTTGGACCAGCAGTTCTTCTGGTCATGGTTAGTTCTGCCGCAGCGATAGCATGTTGCAAATCCCCGTGTCATTTCATGGGTGCTGTATTCCTGTGGTTTTTGTTGAATTTCTGCAGCTCCCCTGGCTGCTGCTTCATACGATACTGCCACACTGAAAGCCTTATCTAGCGTCAGCTCTTTTTCTGAGAGTAACTTCTTCTGTGTTCCTTCACTCAGGAGTCCACAGACAAATTTGTCCCGTAGGGTATCTGCCAGTCCTGCTCCGAACTGGCAGTGCTTTGATAGCTTGCGTAGTTCCATAAGATACTCAGCATTGCTCTCATCTTTGTGCTGAGTTCTCCTGTGGAATTTAAATCTTTCTGCTATCAACAGCGGTGCAGGGTTTAAGTGCTCCTGTAGAACAGCAACAATTTCGTTAAAACTCTTCGCCTTCGGTTTGGCTGGAGTAATCAGATCCCGCAATAGGCCATACGTTCTAGCGCCCATTACGTTTAGCAATATTGATGCCTTTTTCCCCTCCGCTATTTCATTTGTCTCGAAATATACCTCGACTCTTTCCACATACGTGGTCCAGTCCTCTAATGTATTATCAAAAGCAGTGATACAGCCAGTCTTCGGCATCTTGCAAATCTAAAATGGCGCCTCCCGCGCTTTGCCTTCTTCTCTGATTTAACAAAATGGCGCCTCCCGCGCTTTTCCTTCTTCCCCGCTGTTGTTAGCGCTGCTTTCCACGGTTTCTTGCACGTATTCTTTTTCTTTTATTATTTTCCCGTCGTGGAGCGGACCCTCTGGAACACTTCCCTCCCTCTTCTGAGGTCCGAACGCTGCCCAGCTTCGAAACACCGGCCGTGCCCTGTATGCTCCACCCTCTCTCTCTCTCCTTGCTTCCCGACTCGCTGCCCGACCCCGTTGCAGCCCAGGAAGGATCAGAGCACTACCTGCCACCAGCCCGATTAGCTGGGAAACCACGGACCGAGGAACCCAGCCTGGCTCTGGAAAGTCGCTCCTGCAAAGCTTTGAACCCGATGATTGACGGTCGACGCCCGTTCCTCGAGTTTCAATGGACTCTATTTTTTTTTCTTCTTCCGACCTTCAACGTCGTCGGAGCTGCTGCTGAGTTGCAGGTAAGTTCTCTCTACTTCGTCGCCAGTGTTAAGTCCGTGAATGATTGAGACATGGACTAGCAGGAGAGAAACAAACAAGTCTTTACTGGTGAAAGGCATAAACGAAACTAAAACAACAGAGGCTCTCTAGCGCCTTTTATACAGGGGTGGTCACTGCCGGTATTGCAGTCTGAGACCAGTTATTCTCTTAAAGGTACATACACAACAGGGCGGATGTGTAATGCCTTACCCCATTCCTTCTCATAAATTTTCGAAACTCTTTGGACACAAACTGTGGTCCATTATCAAAGCAAATCTGCTCTGGCAAGCCGTTTCTGGCAAATATGGTCTGTAAGACTGCAATCGTTTTCTCTGTAGTGGTTGAGGACATTTTTATCACCTCAGGCCATTTCGAATGAGCATCCACTGCTATTAAGAACATTGAGTCCATGAATGGACCAGCAAAATCAATATGCACCCATTGCCATGGAGAGGAGGGCCACTCCCATGGGTGTAGAGGGGCATGTGGTGGTGCATTTTGGACCTTCTGGCATCCTGAGCAGCTCTTGGTTAGGTCTTCGATTTGCTGATCGATTCCCGGCCACCACACATAAGCCCTAGCAAAGCTTTTCATTTTCACTCCCCCCAGATGACCTTCATATAGCTCATTTAGCACTCTCTCCCTTAACTTGGGTGGAATCACCACTCTGGATCCACACATCACTGTCCCCTGGCATACTGACAGCTGTTCTCTTCTGGATGAGAATGCTGGCAACAGTGAGACGCCATGTCTTGCCATCCCCTCACTGTCAAATCATATACCCGAGACAGCGTCGGATCATTGCGGGTCTCCTTCTCTATATCCGCGTTCGTTACTGGCAATCGTTCAATTATTGACGAATAAAATATCTCGATAGGGTCCACTGCTGGTGCTTCCTCCACAGTAGGCAGTGGCAGGCGCGATAGCCCATCAGCGTTTCCCTGCTGTTTCGTGCCTTTATATTCTATTTCATATTGATTCGCCCCTAGAAACAGGGACCATCTTTGTAACCATTGTGCCGTCATTACTGGAGCGCCCTTCTTAGGATTAAAGATGGAGACAAGTGGTTGGTGGTCAGTCAGCAAGGTGAACTTCTGCCCATGCAGATAGTGGTTGAATTTTTTTACTCCCCATACTAGGCTGAGGGCCCCCCTGTCAATCTGGGCATCATTGCGCTCGGCTGAGGTTAGTGACTGAGACGCAAAGGCTACTGGCCTCTCCAACCCGTCTGGGAATTTGTGCGACAGCACCACTCTAATACCATAGGGTGATGCATCACATGCCAAATGAATTGGTCGTGCTGGGTTGAAATGGGCCAACACCTCTTTTGATGTGATCAATTCTTTACACTTCTGGAAAGCTCATCTACGTTCGTCATTCCACTTCCATGGTACCCCTGTTTGCAGTAGGGTGTTCAGTGGGTGTAATACCGTGGACAAATTTGGTAAGAACTTATGGTAGTAGTTTACCAGCCCGAGGAACGACCTCAGTTGTGACACATTTTCCGGTGCTGGAGCCTTGACTACTGCCTCAACCTTTTCAGGGGGCTTATGTAACCCCTCTTCATCGATGACGTGGCCACAATGCGAGATCTGCTTCTGGAAAAACTCGCACTTGTGGCGATTAGCTCGTAGCCCATATTCCTTTAATCTGGTGAGCACCTTCTCCAAGTTGGTGAGGTGATCACTGTCATTTTCGCCCATGACCAGGATGTCATCCAAATAACACTGGGTCCCTGGAATCCCTTGCAGGACTTGATCCATCGCCCGTTGCCAAATAGCCGGAGCCGATGCTACCCCGAACACCACCCGGTTTTATTGATAAAGACCTTTATGAGTGTTAATCGTAAGGTAATGTTTCAAGGCTTCTTCTACCTCCATTTGCAAGTACATATATATCCATTTTAGGTATTTCCTCGACGCCGCTCGGTTTTCAACCCCCGGCTGCGCCCTGTGCGCTTCACCCTCTGTCTTACCCCGTCGACGCTGCTCGGCTTTCTCTCCGCCGTCGGTCGGCTCCAGCCGTCCGGGAAGGGTCTGCGCTGTACCTGTCATCAGTCTATTGCTGATCGTCGTGGCTGGGGAACCAAGCCCGGCTCTCCACAGCCTCCCCTGCGATGTTCACTCTCTGCCGGACGACTGGGCGGTTGCTCGTGGTCGACGCTCGTGTTCCTGGCCTCGACTTTCTTCCACCGCCCTCCCGGAGCGAATCCTCGAAGGGAAATGCAGAGTTGCAGGTAGATTCGAATCGACACTCGTCACCACTGTTAGATCTGTGATTCTGAGAGTATGATGTTTTTCAATAACCACACGGATGCTGTAACTTAACAATCAACAGGTATTTACTGGAGTCGGGTAGTCTCAAGACTGGGGTACAGAGGCATGCTCAAGGCTTATATACAGGTGTGGTCACTGCCGGTACTACAGTACACAGGAGCTGTAAAAGTAGTTCTCTCTTAAAGGTACATACACTACAAGGATCAATCCCAGTGTGCAGGTTGGTCCTTACATTTATCTTCTCACATCTCATCAGCTCTTGCAGCATGTGTATCTATTATCTGTAGGAAAGCCTGAGGAAGAGAGTGTTTAAAGACCAGGACCTCAAACCCGGTACCAAGCTCATGGTCTGCAGAGCAGTAGTGATACCCGCCCTGCTATATGCTTCAGAGACATGGACCATGCACAGCAGGCACCTCAAAGCACTGGAGAGGTACCACCAATGCTGCCTCTGCAAGTTCCTGCAGATCCATTGGCAGGATAGGCGCACCAACGTCAGTGTTCTCACTCAGGCCAACATCCCCAGCATCAAAGCTTTGACCACGCTCGATCAGCTCCGATGGATGGGCCACATCGTCCGCATGCCCGATACGAGACTCCCAAAAAAAGCGCTCTACTCGGAGCCCCAGGTGGGCAGAGGAAATGCTTCAAGGACACCCTCAAAGCCTCCTTGAAAAAGTGCAACATCCCCACCGATAACTGGGAATCCCTGGCCCAAGACCGCACAAAGTGGAGGAGAAGAATCCGGGAAGGCGCCGGGAGCAAGCGCAAGGAGCGCACGTCAACCCAAGCACCCCACCCACCCACCCCTTCAACCATCGTCTGCCCCACCTGTGACAGAGACATTGGATTCATCGGTCACCTGAAAACTCATTTTTAATATGAAAGCAAGCCATCCTCGGTTCCAAGGGACTGCCTAAGAAGAAGAAGGAAAGCTTAAAGTCATACCTTATATTGAAACTATTACAGTCATAGCGTTGCCTTTAGTACCCCGCTTTCTTCTCATCTTTTTGTGCCTTCCTATGTGTGCCACAGCAATAATCAGTGGAAGAGCAGCAAGAGACAGCTTCAGCTTTACCAATCCCATCATTGCATCTCACCTCACTACTATACGCATGAACCCAGAGAGGTCCATCTGGAAGAAGGCAGAGGCTTAATTAGTGAGACTGAGGGGACTGCATATGATGACAAAGAGAGCAGGAGTGACTAGGAGGAGCTGGGGATGGAAGGTAAGGAAGCAGTTGTTGCTGATCGGGGATCAAAACTCATCTTCCTTTGGCTGAGCAGCCTCAGGGCTGAGATCTCCAGGGTGCGGCATTTAAAAAAAATGTATTCCTTGGATGTGGGCATCACTGGCTGGTGCCAGTTCGGAGGTACTCCCACAATGCTGTTAGATAGGGAGCAGTTTGATACAGCTGAGGCCACTTCCGAGTCAATTATATCGGTATGGGACAGGAGTTATATATAGGCCAGACTGGGTAAGGACAGCAACTTCCCTTCCCTTAAAGGGCATCAGTGAACCAGCTCAGCCATTTATTTCAAGATTTTTATTTGAATTGAAATTCTCAAACTGCCATGGTGGGATTTGAACACATTGGGGTTTAATTTTCCAGCGGGTGATACCGGTGGCTGGTTGGGTGGGAAAATTGTTATTTTTGACAGCTGGTCAGGAACCCGCTGTCATCCCGCCCCCATGCGCCTTTCCCCCAGGCGGGTCTGTCATCGCAGAGCTGTCCCGAACGGCAGCGACGGGGGACCCAATTGAGCTAACTATCAAGTAGTTTACAGATAATTAAGAGCCTTTTTTCACTTACTTTTTAAATTTCCCTGCATGGCCACGGGATTCACGCAGATCGGGAACCACGTCTGTCCACCTGAGGCGGGAGTTCCGTGGCCATTGCTCCAGCTAATTACTTGACAGCATGGAAAACAAACCAAAATAAAAACATGTTGATTACATCAGCTAACAGATTGATGCAGATTCTGTACTACTTGAAAAGCTACTGGTAAATGTTAATTCAGAAATACCTGAAGGGATGTGGGTGCTGAAGGCTCCACTCCTACCCTGGATGGTGAGGGAAATACATTTTTCACTGGCCATTCTCGGCTGTTGTCTTCCAACTCAACAGTAATTGCAGTGAATTGATCTGCACTATAAAAAATGACATATACCATTTAAATAAAATTTTGTGTTGTTTCTGGTCAGGTTTTTCTCACAGTATACTGTGATTGTCCAGTTACACATTAAATCAAGTCATCAGTCATAACAATTTCATTCTCATCACTCATTCCACTGGTTCAATTCGATTTCAGTCCCTGAATTTGACTAAGTTAATTTTTCAGTCTGAGATTTTAGGGTGAATTTCTGCGGAGGTTCTCTCACTTGTCCATTGTTAACTTCAACGGAAGAGCTGCAGAAATCCCAGAAACACTTTGTAAGCACCCCTTACACTGTTTGTCAGGGTTTCCGCAGTTCTTCCACTGAACTTGCATAAGATTGTAAATTCACCCCTTTACAATTACATTTAAAATCTGCTTCATTTTATGTACTACCTATACACACACATCTCTTTTATTTGTATCAGTTACTGATACAAAAGTCTATAGATTTGCAACTAAAGCACCAATAACTTCCCAATTAATGTACTTTTTTCATTATGTTCTTGATCGTATGTGTAGATGGGGTCATATTACTTAATGATAATATTATTTAAATATTTCTTTGTCACTCATATATAACTTTTAATATATTATTGTAGAGTAAAGATTCAACACCCACTTTGTTAGATTAAACTTCAAATGTAATGTGGCCAGCGTCCCTTTAAGGATCCCGGCTGAAATCGCGTCATGATGTCATGACGAATGACATCACCAGACCCACTCTATCTAATTGGGCCAGGTAACATGCTGGGTGGCCTTAATAGGCCCCATTAAGGTAAGTTCATTTTCTACAGTGGGATGGAGCCAGCAGCGGGGTCATGACCGCCACAGACACCAGCAGGCAAAATTCCGGCCATGTTCTCTGGATTATTTGTCCAGGCCTCTGGATTGCTCATCTAGTTTTTTTTCCCTTCATTCCTGGCATGTGGGCATACTGGGAAGGCCAACATTTATTGCGGATCCCTAATTGCCCTTGAGAAGGTGGTGGTGAGCCGTCTTCTTGAATCGCTGCAGTTCCTGATTATTGTTCTTTGTAGCAGTTTGGTACAACTGAGTGGCTGGACTGGACCATTTCAGAGGGCAGTTAAGAGTCTGTCTGGAGTCACATAAAGGCCAGACCAGGTAAGGATAGCAATTTTCCTTCGCTAAAGGACATTAATGAACCAAATGGGTTTTTATGACAAACTGGTAGTTTCATAGTTACCGTTACCATTACCATGGTAACAGCTAGTTTATTATTCCAGATTTATTTAATTAACTGAATTTAAATTCCACAGCTGCCATGGTAGGATTGGAACTCATATCTCCAGATCATTAGTCCAGGCCTCTGGATTAATAGTCCAGTAACATAACCACTATGCTACCGTACCCCTAGTAAAATAATCATTACACTATCATACAGCTCTGTAAAACACAGATGCCCAAAAAAGCATCAAACTACAACATAAGAAATAGGTACAAGAGTAGGCCATTTGGCTCCATCTTTCAATAAGATTGTGGCTGATCTTCTACCTCATCTCCACTTTCCTGCACTATCCCCATATCCCTTGATTCCCTTAATATTCAAAAATCTGTCAATCTCTGTCTTGAATATACTCAATGACTGAGCCTTCACAGCCCTCTGGGGTAGAGAATTTCAAAGATTCACCACCCTCTGAGTGAAGAAATTTCTCCTCATCTCAGTCTTAAATAGCCGACCCCTTAGTCTGAAAATGTGACCCCTGGTTCTAGACCCCTCAGCCAGGGGAAACCTCCTCCCTGCATCTACCCTGTCAAGCCCTGTAAGAATGTTGTATGTTTCAATGAGATCACCTCTCATTCTTCTAAACTCTAGAGAATATAGGCCTAGTCTACTCAATCTCTGTCTTGAATATAGTCAACGACTGAGCCTCCACAGCCCTCTGGGGTAGAGAATTTCAAAGATTCACCACCCTCTGAATGAAGAAATTTCTACTAGTCTACTCAATCTCTCCTCATAGGACAATCCCCCCATCCCAGGAATCAGTCTGGTGAACCTTTGTTGGACTCCCACTAAGGCAAGTATATCCTTCCTTAGGTAAGGAGGCCAAAACTGTACACAATACTCCAGGTATGGTCTCACCATATAATTGCAGTAAGACGTCTTTACTCTTAGACTCAAATCCTCTTGTAATAAATGCCAACATATCATTTGATAGAGATAGTGGAGGTGGTGTTCCAGAATGGGCTGCAGATGGTGGCTAAGCAGGAGGAGTCCACTACCCGCATCCGCTTCTTTGATGAATCTGTGTTCGATGTGGCAACTCCAGAATGAGTATAGTGATCTGGGTTGTTATGGTTGGGGTTGTCCACTGGGTGGTGTTGTAGCCAATGCTGCTGCTAAGGTCGGGGGTTTTACTTCCTTGTTAAGGTCAGCAAAGGTCGAATGCCAGGATGCAGGCCTGATGTATGTGTTTCCCAGTTGTTAGTAAAGTACTCGTGTTAATTCTACGATATCGCCTCTTTGAGTCCTTGTTCCACTTAATGGATTTATCACATTTGGCGACGAGGTAACTAAAGGACCGTGAATAATGAAGAAAAGTCTGCCGGGATGTTTACACAACAAAATTACGAGCTACGGTTGGCTACCAGTTGGAAGAGAGCATGGCTGCCATGGTAGGAATGGTTTCCGCTTTTGATATTCAAGCACAAACTTGGGAGGAATACTGTGAAGTGTTGGGTTATTTCTTCGAAGCAAATGAAATAAATAATGCCAGAAAAAGGAAAGCCATTCTGCTTAGTTCAGTGGGAAGCCAGACCTACAGTTTGATGAGGAATCTGCTCAGTCCTGAAAAGCCTGGAGACAAATCATTTGGTGAATTAGTGGCCTTGCTAAAAGGACATTTCAACCCTAAGCCTAGTGAGATTGTACAGTGGTTCAAGTTTAATTCAAGGAACAGAAAAGAGGGAGAGAGCGTAATGGACTATGTAGCAGTGTTGCGTAAATTAGCACAAGATTGCAATTATGGGAACAACCTGAAGGAAATGCTGCGAGATAGGCTAGTTTGCGGAATTATGGACGACCGAATGCAGCGTAGATTATTATCCGAGACTGGGCTTCCTTATGAAAAAGCATTGGAACTTGCTCAAGCCATAGAGACAGCGAACCCAGATGTAAAAGAAATACAGGGTTCAGACAGGGCTAATGCTCCGCAAGTTGCAGGTCAGGTTGTTGTGCACAAGTTGAACATGCATCAGAAACCACAATGTGAGCATGTGAAGGCATGTTATAGATGCAAGGGTGATCACCTGGCGAGTGAATGCCGGTTTCTGGAGGAAAAGTGCTACAAGTGTGGGAAACAAGGACACATAAAACGAGCTTGCAGGGCGAAATCACCTGTGGAGGAATCCAAACCAAAAGGGGGAGGACAGCAAAACCAAGGGAGAGAAGTGAAAAAACATGGAGCACACCACATCAGCGGGGAAGCTGAGGAAGAAGAGGACATGTTCATAATGTATAGCATGTTAGAGAACATTCCAAAAGTGGCTCCTATCACATTGCAACTGACAATAAATGACTCTAAGGTGAACTTTGAAGTGGATACAGGGTGCGGCGTGACCATAATGAACAAGGCAGAGTACTCAAAATTGTGGAACCATGCAAAAGTTCCAGATTTAAAGCCTTGTTTCCTGCATCTTAAAACATATACAGGTGAATGAGTAGTGACATTAGGTACAGCTAAGGTAACTGTGCAACACAGGGACACAGTGGAACAGCTACCTGTAGTTATAGTATCGGGTACCGGACAAAACCTGTTAGGTCAGGGCTGGATAAAAGAAATTAAATTAGACTGGGGAGCAGTACATCAAATAGATGCGGGCAAACAGTTGACTTTGCAAGAAGTGTTGAGTGAACATGAGAATGTGTTCAAGGAGGAACTTGGCACATTTAATGGCCCCCAGCTAAGATTTATGTAGACAAGGAGGCACTGCTAAGGTTTTTTAAACAACGACCTGTGCCTTATGCCATGAAGCCAAAGGTAGAGGCTGAGCTTGACCGTCTATTGAGAGAGAATATACTGGAGCCAGTGAAATGTTTGGAATGGGCAGCTCCCATAGTACCTGTTTTAAAACCGGACAATTCGGTAAGACTTTGTGGAGACTATAAATTGACAGTCAATTGGGTGTCCAAACTAGAGCAGTATCCTATTCCCAAAACAGAGGATCTCTTTGCAAACCTGGCTGGAGGAAAGAAATTCACAAAGTTGGATATGAGTCATGCCTACTTGCAGAATACACTGGATGATGAATCAAAGAAGTATGTCACCATAAATACACACAAGGGCTTGTTTACATATAACCGCTTACCGTTTGGTGTCTCATCTAGTCCAGCTATTTTCCAGAGGACAATCGAAGGTGTACTGCAAGGGATTCCACATGTTTCCATCTATCTGGATGACATTCTGGTGACGGGAAGAACCGACCAGGAGCATCTGAGCACTCTGAGAGAGGTACTACAGAGATTGGAGAGGGCAGGGTTCCGGCTCAAGAGGATTAAGTGCACTTTCCTGGGGAATGAGGCAGTGTTCCTGGGACACAGAGTGGATGCCACCGGGCTCCATCCACTCAAGGAGAAGGTACAAGCACTGCAGGGCGCCCCTGCTCCTACAAATGTGGCTGAGTTAAAAGCTTACCTGGGACTGTTGAACTATTATAACAGGCTTTTACCAAACTTGTCAACAGTGTTAGCACCTCTTCACAAACTACTGTGCAAAGAGACACAGTGGCAGTGGGGAGAGGAGCAGGGGGTTTCATTTGAACAGTCGAAGAAACTGATGCTGTTGTTGGATGTGCTGGTTCACTACAATGCAGAGAAAGACATCATTCTCTCTTGTGACACTTCACCTTACGGGGTGGGGGCAGTTCTTTCACACTGCGTGGAAGATGGAACTGAAAGACCAATAGGGTTTATGTCCCGAACTCTAACACCAGTGGAAAAAAACTATTCCCAGTTAGACAAAGAGGGGTTAGCAGTAATGCTTGGGTTACAGAGGTTCCACAAGTACATATATGGCAGGAAGTTCACCATATGCACTGATCATAAACCTCTTCTCTCTCTTTTCAATGAAATGAAAGCAGTTCCACAGATGGTGTCACCCCGGATCCAGAGGTGGGCCGTGACGTTGAGGGCATATGAGTATGTCATCATCTACAAGGCGGGCAAGTACCATGGGAACGCAGATGCCTTGAGCCGTCTTCCACTGCCAGGCACACCTATCCGTGCAGCTCCAGAGGACAGAGTGTTGATGTTGGAGGACACTGACATGGCATTTGTGACTGCAGAGCAAGTAAGAACATGGACAGGTAAAGATCCAGTACTGTCTAGAGTTTGAGAATATGTGGTGAGGGGATGGCCACAGCATCCGGAAGGGGCTGACTTCACACCCTACAGTGTCAGGAAAACAGAGCTGAGTGTGCAGGATGGTTGCGTGTTGTGGGGAGCACGAGTGATTATGCCACAGCCAGCACGACAGTCTATCCTAGAGCAACTACATCAGTGTCATCCTGGGGTCTCGCGTATGAAAGCCTTGGCTAGGAGTTACTTGTGGTAGCCAAAGCTAGATGAGGAGATAGAAAATCTAGTCAAGACATGCAGCACTTGTCAGGAACACCGGAAGGCACCAGCAGTGGCTCCTCTCCACCCCTGGGTGTGGCCGGATAAACCATGGAGAAGATTGCACTTGGATTGTGCGGGTCCATTCATGGGGAAGATGTTCCTCATAATCATTGATGCACATTCCAAATGGATGAATGTTTATCCTGTAAATTCTGCTTCCGCCACTACTACTATAGACTGCCTGCATCGGAGCTTCAGTAATCAAGGGCTACCGGAGATCGTGGTAAGTGACAATGCCACTTGTTTTGTGAGTAGAGAGACAAAAGAGTTCTTGAGAAAAAAATGGCATAGTGCAGGTGACCTCGGCTCCATATCATCCGTCCTCAAATGGACTTGCGGAGAGAGCCGTACAAACATTTAAAGAGATGATGAAAAAAAGTGCAGAAGGGAGTTTAGCAGCCAAAGTGTCACGGGTTCTGTTCAGCTTCAGAATAACACTTCAATCCACCATAGGACTCTCTCCTGCTGAGATGTTATTAGGTCATAGACTATGCTCCACTCTTGACCTTGTCCACCCAGACCTAAAAAGGAAAATGGAAAACAGACAAAACAAACAAAAAGAGAACCATGACAAAAGAACAAAGAGCTGAAGTTTTGGAGAAGGAGATGCGGTCCTTACCAGGAATTTCAGTTATGGACCAAACTGGATTCCTGGCTTCATAAACTCAATGACCGGTCCAGTATCATACAAGGTCATGTTGGGAGATGGTAGGGTAGTACGCAGACATGTAGATCAGATACTTCCCAGACAAGGGGAAATTGAAATGAAGGTTCCAGATGCAATGACTGAGGACAGGGTTGCCCCCAGTTATCCAAGTGCATCTGTGGTGCCACCACCAGGGACAGAGAAAATTCCACAGGAACCCATTCGTCAAGAGGGAACCATCGTTGCAGAGTTAGATACTCCGAGCACTGCTCAGGAGCAGCTGGTGGCTTCACCACAAACAAGCAGGGACTTTACTGTTAGACGTTCGCCAAGGGACTCGCAAGCCACCAGAGAGATTGATACTGACCTGTTAGATTCGTCAAGTATGGAACATGGTGAATGGAGACTTCTTATGTGACCCTTAGGAATGGTTGTTTGTTAAGAAATTCATACTGAAATCTTAAGGGGGGAGGGATATAGTGATCTGGGTTGTTATGGTTGGGGTTGTCCACCGTGTGGTGCTGCTAAGGTCGGGGGTTTTACTTCCTGTTATGGTCAGCAAAGGTCAAATGCCAGGATGCAGGCCTGATGTATGTGTTTCAGCATAAGTTGCTCCTAGAGAGGGAGTAAGGACAGGCACATCTTCTGGCATCAAAGCTGCAACTGCAGCCATTGACATCTTGTGTGGTAGAACGGAAAGGGCTCTCTGCTGCTCTCCAAGGAACTAGGGTTGGAATCCAGACAAGTATATCTTAGGTCTCAGCGAACTGACTGGGATGATTCAGGCTGCTTTCTCTCTGGATGGTACCATGTGTGTACATTCTCACCAGCTCTCCTAGATGCCTGCACATGTGGCAAAGAACAGCCAGGATCAGGCAACACTGACAGCAGCAGATGAGACAAAGTCTGCAGTAGGTCCCTGTGGGGGCCGCAGCTGCAGAGAAATGAAGACCAATTCATTCTCCAAAGGCTCCTGAGGGAAAGCAACAGCTAGCCACTTACCACTCTCTTGCCACTGTGGAAGCCAGAGAGAGAGAGAGAGAGAAAAAGAAAGAAAGAGAAAGAAAGAAAGGAAAAGAAAGAGAACAAAAGCGAGCTCGAAAGAAATAAAGAGAGAGAGAAAGAGCAAGAGAAAGAGAGAGAAAGAAAGAGAGAGAAAGAAAGAAAGAGAGAGAAAGAGAGAGAAAGAGAGAAAAAGAAAGAAAGAGAGAAAAGAGAGACAAAGCGCCTTTTATGAGCTCAGGACATCCTAAAGCGTTTTACAGCCAATGAAGTACTTTAGAAGTGTAATCACTGTTGTAATGTAGGAAATGCGGCAGCCAATTAGTACTCAGCAAGGTCCCACAAACAGCAATGTGATAAATGACCAGATAATCTTTTTTACTGATGTTGGTTGAAGGATAAATATTGACCAAGGTATTCATCGTCAAAACTGCACCAGAACTCTTGGTCGCAATTGTTCTCTCAATTATGCAGAGATAACATTAATTGTTTGAAGCTGGAGCCAATGCCCACGAGCAGCCTTTGTAATTGTAGCATATCTAAACATTTATCTGTCATGTGTGCCAGAAAGGGCATTCAATATTTAAACATCGTAAGATAAATACAGTCATACTACACCAGCTGATTGACCAATCAGTTCAAACATTGATTCCTTCACTTGACTAGACAAACCATAATTCACTGATACAGCACATACATAATCATTATTATTTCATCAAACCTTTGAAATATTTAAGAAAATGAGCCTGTTAATGAAGAAACTGTTTTGTGTTTAAAAGTGATGCAACTTACATGTCAGACTGAGAACATATGAATAAAAGCATAAGAAATTTTTAAAGCAGAGAAATGTGATTTTTGACAGTTCAATCCCACCCAACTGATTTCTCACTGGAACTCCCTCAAGCTTTTCTGTCCTGAACATATCTCATTGCCTCTTGAACTCATTTATACTGTCTGCTGCAATGGCTTTCCCTGGTAACTTCTTGCACTCTAGCACAGTACAGCACATACATATTGATAGCGTGCATCATGAATGCATCCTGAAATATATCAAGTTTTTTTCCTCAAATGCAGAAGGAGAGATCAATTAAAATACGCGATTCTCAGCAGATACAATCAATTGGGTTGAAATTTCTGTGTGACGTCAATTTAGTTAAAACTGATTAAGACCATTATTAAAATAGCAGACAAAGGAATTTCATACAAATATGTGAACACATTAATATATAGAGTAATATCACCTGTACGCTTGTACTTTTACATGCACGCTGAAGATGAATTCACCCACTGGCCACCTGTACCTCTTATCTTAAAGTATAACTATATCTTAATATATTGAGAACTTGGGGTCAATTCTGAGGGGCCTTGCCTGGCATTAACAGGATGGTAACAGCTTCAAAAGAAGGTCGGCTGCCTTATCCTCCCATTAACACCAGCGATGCGGCCGGTTGCATTCTGAAGGTGTCCAAAGCGCCCACCTGATTCAGGCAATAGGCCCACTTTAATATGGAAATCAGGGTCCTATGAACTTGTTTGGTGTACAACTGGTTTAGCCACCCATCACCAGATCTGGCAGAACCACATCAATGCTATCGGGCCTCACTCTCCTCTTCCCAAAACATCCTGGAGACCTGCTTCTTTTCTCCATGACCAACAATTTCCTTTAGCCCCTCTTCCTTGCCCACTCCGCGCTCACCCCCAATCACAAGTACGAGGAACTTGTGGACCTTCTTTGTAATTAATATTGAGACTGTGGGGTAATTTTGATTTTGGGCGTTAGTTTTCCAAAAATATCTTACGGTCGATAGAGAATGAAGGAAAAGGGGGGATTAAGGAATACCTATAGAGGGAGACAAGGCAACGCCACAGATACAGACCTAACAGAGCACCCACAGAAAGGAACGATACATCCCAGGAGAGGAATGGAGAGACAGCAGCGTGGAATGGGAGGCTGCCAATGAGCAGAAGATAGGGGGGTCAGTAGGAATGGGGAGATAGGGAGTGCAAAGCAGTGAGAGGCAGCAGAAAGATGGGATGATGTGGGTCTACTCGGGGTAATGTCATTTACCTAGGATGATAAGGGCCGGTGGCAGAAGGGCAATAAGGAGGGTATTGTCGTGTGGTGTAACACAGACAGGGGTGGGTGGAGCTCAGGCCGGGGTCATAAATGTGTTAGTGGAATGATATGGGGTAAAGGAGAGGGAGAGGTAGTGCACAGGATGTAGAGCTGATAGAGTACTACAAAGGGGATTGATAGGAGTGATAACATGCTGGGAACAGAGGAACAGGAGTAGGCCATACAGCCCCTCGGGCCTGTTCTGCAATTCAGTTAGATTATGGCTGATCTGTACCCCAACTCCATTGACCTGCCTTTGTTCCATATTGCTTGATGCCCTTGCCTAACAAAAATCTTAATACCCTTACCAAACTGTGCCTGCGTTACGGGTGCCACCATATTGGTAAAGGAGGCTTTGCAGGTAACCGGGCGGCTGCCTAAAACAGGCATTAGGTCCCTTACATATGTAAATGAGAGGCAAAGTACCTGTTCTGGGCCTCCTGGCAGACATTGGTTTAGATTGAGCGGAGCAGGTGCCGGGCCTGCTTCCCTCAGGATTCACCAGCAGCCGCCAGTGTTCCTGTGGAACCAGGCAGAGCAGGAGTGCTCACTCCGAGTCCACAATCCTGGCGATCGGCAGCCTCTCCCCTGAACATGCCAAAGCCCCCCTCCCCACCTGAACTGAGGGCCTCTAAGAGCAAGTGGCCCAATATTAAAAAATGTAAAATGCGTGAGCTGCCTGCAGAAGCATGACCGACGCTGTCAGCTTGCATAGAAAATGCTAATGAGGCCTGAGGACCAATTTTGGGCAGGCCTTGGCTGGAGGCACACACTGTGAGCGTACCGTTGATCCGAAAATGAACCATAATCAATTTCCCACCCCATCAGGTGAAGGTGTGGTTCAAAACAGTTGATGGCCTATCCTGAAGGGCTAGTGAAGAAGGTAGCTGCAGCCTGATAACACCATCCCTGCCATGATCTGAAGCCTCCCTCAAGAGCTGGTTGGATCCATCACAGCACCCAAGACCTCACATCCATCTGTGGTCCTATTGGATCTGCCATACCGTGTCGCATTACCTGTTTTATTCCTGCTACATGGGGGAAACACCAGTAGATGTTGCTAATGCGGCATTGAGACCAGTACCAACAGGGCGAGGGAACCCCCATAGAGCTGCCGCTAACAGCGATCACCGGGCACCTCAATGCCATGGAGATTGTGACATCAGTGAGTGTGCAATGCTCACTGAACGCCCGATTTCCCAAATTGCTTTTAGCCACTTACCTCACCACCTGGTGTAAACACCATCAAGGAGAGCTGGTGTGGAGCACTAGGAAGCCGGCTGCAAGGACGTTATTTAAAGGGATCATCAGTAATCACTCGAACCTGACAGGTTAGTACAGTTTCAGTGGCTTTTTGTTAGTTTTAGCTACTGCAATAGTTTCATTGAGTCATTTCAAGGTTCTTTTGTATCAGTAGTCTTGTGGCAAGTACAAAGTAGCTACATTTATTCTTCAATGATTCAAACAGCAACACTTGGTAAGAATAATGGGCATGCCACCTCACCCTTTCGGGATCTACAGTGGGGGAAGCGTAGGCAGTGAGAAAGATGGGAACATATGCGCAGAGGGAGGAGGACGAAGATGAAGAGGAAGAAGATGAGGAGGAAGAAGACATGGAGGAAGAAGATGAGGAGGAAGAAGATGAGGTGGAAGAAGACAAGGAACAGGGAGGAGGCAGCCGGACAATCGGGCTTCCAGATGGGTGGTCCGTGATGTGGTGTGCTACCTCCTTCCACATAGTGTGGCAGATTTGTGGCTAATGCCTCCTGCCAGTTGAGGGGTACAGGGCAGACCGCCTTCTTTCCAGCGCTAAAACCAATGCCTCTAAAGCTTAATGGGAAAACCTCGGGCTCTCTCCCTGGGGCAGCGATCTGCCATGAGAATTTATAAGTAAGTGCTCTTTCTCCTTGTCCTTCTTCTTATGGTTGTTGAGGCAGCTGCACAGCCAACAATGCTGAGAATGAGGTGCTGAAGCATCAATGAACCTCCCCTTTAAGTATTGAATTAGTGAAAAAATCTCCACAGTTTGGAAAGCAGCAGTGCATCACAGTTAGTAAAACAAGACGAATCATGTTTCTGTCATCACTGTTGTCTAGCCCTCACTTTATCTGAACCTGGTACAGACAATTATTGATGGCTCAGAGTACTGTTCTATGTCATGTTTTACAACCATGTTAATAACAGCAAGCAAACTGCCACTAATGAATACAGAGCTTAATTTGCCTTGAAATATTTTCATTCACTTGCATAAATAGCCACGGTCTACTGTCAAAATAAAGAAAATCCAATAGGAATACACCAAGCAGGGCACAGACTCATTATCATGCTGCAATACAAAGAGGTCTTTTAGGGTGGAAGGAACACACTACTGAATAACTAAATAAAAGCCTCACTTTGCTGCATAATATATTGATCTACATATCAAATTTCAATAGCTTTTATTAATAATAGAATGCTTTAAATTCACAACATTAATACAGATGCCAGTGGTTTTTGGGGTCGGGGTCATTGAAATAATTTTGCTGGGTTCCCTGAACTCCGCCCTAGAAGCCTGCCTGGGAGCAGCTCCCAAGGAATCTCCTACACATTCCACTCTCGAATGACACCTGGGAGTCGGCATAACGCAAGTGCAAAATCTAAGCATTATGTTGATGTAATCCCCAATCTTGGGAATTGTAGTTTTAACCCCAGTCCTGTGGAATAATAACACCCAGCGTGCACCAAAACAACCTGTGCCACATGACTGTCAGCCGTGGCTCAATCAGCAGTACTCTTTAATATATGTCACGGGAGACAAATTAAACTTCAGTTTTTGATGTTAATATGTGTTGGAGGAATGACTGCAGAGTGGCGGAAGGGATTTGTATGATACAATGGAATGATCACGATGTTGTAAATGTTTTTAATGTTGAATAAATCCATTTTTAAAAAATGGTAGCGCTCTCACCTGTGAGTCAGAAGGTTATGGGTTCAAGTCCCATCCCAGGCACTTGAGCACATAATCTACTCAAACACTTCAGTCCTAGCATATGAAGCCCTGTGCCAAGGGTGCTCAAGGTCAAAATTTACCCTAAGAATTGTATTTTACTGGATAATCACAGAGGGGGGGATTTTAAAGCTCTAAACTCAGGCATCAATATCACCAACCTTAACACTGCTAATTAAATAGTCAGAGGTTTGTACTACTTTTTATCAAGAAGTCCTTTAGGTAAAATTCCCATCTGCATCTGTCAATCGAGGCTTCCTGCTCACACTGCTAACTGCCCACCTGCAATAAACAACAGGTGCAAACTCAACATATCCATGTAAAAAGGATGGAAGCTAAAGTGGCAAATCACAACCTGAAGTTGAGGTTTTGGGGAGCTTTTGTAAAAATTTCTGTTTGATTGAAAGGCGTACATGCACTAATCTCTTTATAGTGATTTGTTCTGAATACAACAGATGGGTTAACCAGCAAATACATTAAACAAAGATTCCACTGAGTGAACATTATATCAACCAGCTTGAGGTGACATTAGCTACATATACCCCATATTGTGCAAAAAAAAATTAGACAATGAAAAATAGCACTACTTTATCAAATCCCTCTGGCACAGTTTAAGTAGCTGAGCAATATCACTGCATCTATCAACTCTCCCAGTCTGGTGAATACTAAAGCCATATAACAGTATAATATGTCAACCATAATCTAGGGATAACCTCAGAATAAAAGCATATTTCCATTCAGGAACACATTGTGAGCTTCCTTTACTTTTACTGAGTGAATCTTAAAATGTACGAGTGCTTTATCAGATTATAATTCCCTGCTTTCCTCCCATGTTGCTTTGGAGAAAGCACTTTCTCATGGATCTTTGTGCGACGATAGATAAATGAGATCAAAGATAATTAGGCATCGTGTAGACCAGTCGCACAGCTAGTGCCTTCCCAACCCAGCCATCCCATCACTTGGTTACATGACAACAACAATGCTGGAAATACACAGACAATCCATCAGCCTCCATATATAGAAAGGATAGGTTAACATGTTGGGTGTGAACTCTTCTGAGAGATAAACAAGCCCTTTCAGAGGGCTGAACAAAACAAAGGTAGGAGGAGACAATTAGTCAAAGTCAGGTAAAACACTTGGCTAGATTTTACTGTCAAAGCAACAGTGAGGATAATGGCTCTCGCCATTATTTATGCGTAAATGGTGCAGCAACTTCAGGCGAGAAGCAGATGTGCGGTTGAATGCTAATATCCAAAAGTTGCAGTCCGAGTTGTGCCATTCTGTCATTAGCTTTGCAAAAACGGCATTCGGCTGTCTGACTCACCATTGAAGTGCATTGAATGGCATGAAGTTGCTGTACTTGCACGGTAGATATGAACTAAACCCGCTGCAGAAAGTTAAGTCTTGTCATTAGAAGGGTAAGTATCCTTTTAACGATGTGATAATTGTTAATTACTGCCAATTAACCTCTCTGGCACTGAAAAATAACTATTACAACTGCTGAGTCTCATTTCTTCAAATTTTAATTGTTGGAGATTTTAAAAATGTCAAATATAAAATTAAAACTTTTTTAGTAACTTATCATTTCTGGCACTTCTTTCGCTTTAACTTAATCCAGTCTTCCTCTACCTCTCTTTATTTCTCTTTCTGTACCTGATTTGACATTGAATTTATACACTTCCTTTTCAGTTCTTCCACTGTTTATTTCTCAAACCTTCAATCTGATTGATTAAGGAGATACACAATTGGTTACCCTGTTCACTCAGGTCCCAGATGCCCATTATCAGCTCGCACTTATGACACAAAACATTTAAAAACCTTAACATGCATGAACAAGTCTAACTAATGGCAGATGTCGTTAGATACCCTGCTACAACAAAATATTGGCCATTGTCTTCTGTCACAAAGAAGCAATGAATAGCATGTCAATAGACCTTTCTGAAAATGCTGTAAAAAAGGTAAAAGCCTGGTGGATAATATCAAGATAATTATGGGTCAAGCAGTGAAAAGATGGGCTGGATTTTACCAACCTCGGCGGGTCCGTGGCGGGTGACGTCGGTGGCGGGTCCTGGCCTCGCTGCTGGCTCCAGCCCGCTGTCCAGAATGATTTTCCCCTGATTGGGCTTGTTAAGCCCACCCAGCGCATTTGCCGGCCAATTGAAGGACATCAGTTGATGACACGTTATCAGCTGGTTTCCTTAAAGGGACCATACGCAAATTTACTTTGACATTTGTGCTGTCAGTGTTCTACAGCATTGAAGTGCTGCAAACACTGACAAACACTTTACAGAGGCTGCACTCAGGCTCTCCCATGACTCCCTCCATATGCTTATGGAGGGAGTCACAGCATGCAGAGAAGTTCTCTTCCCTTCCAATGGGTGGAAGAGACTTCCCCAGGAGACCAACGCAGCCTGGTTGCACATTGCACAGGAAGACACAGCAGGGATGTTGTCAGGAGGTCTAGGCTGCAGTGGCGCAAAGCTTTCAATGATCTCAGTAGATCATGAAATGTTAGTACAACACCACACTCAACCTCATCCTGCTGTGCCACTCATCACATCCCCATCACTCTGCCTTCCCTACCCTCCTCCTGCACATCTTTACTCACACCAACTTATCTTGCACCTCCACCTCTATCTACATTATCACTTCCCCATCTCACTAGCCACCCCTCACACTCACCCTCATCCTAGTCCAATCATACCAACTAACAACACACAAGGGTAGGAACTTGGGTATTTTATCCAATGTTCATGTAAGGTTTCTGTTAATTTGCTGTCAAGCATTGAAATCTTTATTTTCAAAACTTTGCATTCTTGGACAGATTTCTGTGCACCTTTGGAAGTGGCTTAGTGAGTTGCAGTGAATGGTGAGACATAACGGTACCCCCCGCGATGATGGTGAGTGTGAAAGGAATGGCTTGGGCATTGTAGGGATGCTTTATGGTGTTGGTGTGGGGTGGTGCCAACTTGGCGCATCATGTAGCAGCCAAGGTGTACAGCGTCAAGTGAAGTAAATCTCGCCATGGTGAGGCCATCCCTGGCCACCCAGGCAGCAATGTGGTCAGGTGCTGATGCCCTGTGTCCTGTGCCGCGTCAGTTGATTACGGAGCAGGTTGGTAATGTTGTTGGTACTGCTCGTGTACCTGGTGATGCTGGTGTTGGGCCTGATCGTGGTGGGATTCTGAGGACCAAGGTGAGACAGTATAAACCGTACCCATTCTGATGTAATAGATGGCAGGTGAACTTGAGATGACAGAAGCGATCTGTCAGTGGTGAGAGAGGTTGTTCCAATGAGGTGGCACTGGATAGCGAGTTTGCTCCAAACACTTGCAACCTGCGTAAAGCTCAATCTGTTTTCCAAATGCAGTAAGCAACAACTTCTGAGCTTGGAAAGTGAAAAGCTGTGAGATGGGAGCTTTTATAGCATATTTGCAGCAGTCAAGTAATGAGATGATTCCATGGCCATTCAACTCCTACCCTGCTTACCTGATCCGAGCAGTGTGGACCCCATGGGCGACCTGGTAAACTCTGAAGGTGAGCTGAAAATAGTTCTTAATGCTCTGTTAACAAGGTCATAATGACCTGAATTACCTCTCCCGCCACTGCGTTTTGGGTCTGCTTAGCACTGACAGACCCGACATTTGGGAAAGGTGCGTGGTCCCCCCCAACCCGCCACCGATTGCACCCGCTGATCCCCTGGAAAATTACCCCCCCCCCCGATATTAGAGGAGGAAAGGAACAAAACCAGCTCAGGTTTGCAAAGCCTTAAATAGCATATTCAACTAATTAACTCTTTTTCTCTTGCTCACTTTTGCTCTTCCCCTTTCTCTCCCCTTACCTCAACTCTTCAATTTTCCTTAGTCTTTAAAGGGACATGCTCATCTTCCAGTTAAAATCTAAAAGGTTAATCCATCTTTTCAGATGCAGGCGGGGTCAGCTATGTACTTCCAGCATTTTCTGTCGTTTTTTCATTCTTTACAGGTTTATCCTTTTTATCTCCACATCTCTAACTCCAAGCACCAAATATATCAAGACACTAAAAATGTGTTAAGAACATTTGGCTGTAGTGAGGGTACCAAGCATGATCTCATTTAGCTCCTCTGTTTCATAACCATTACTTGGTACTGTGTTGTCAAAGATGAACTCTGGCATGAAGTACACTTCCTCAGACAGTTTATTAGTCTTAATGGCTTTGTACTGCCAAACAGTAAGCAATAGATTCTCGCTGTGATCAGCAGGACTCTGATCCACGGCAAGATGGTGTGATTCTGGACACACAACATGACAGTCATCTGGTAAGTGATGGGTACTGTGGCGCAGTAGTTATGATACTGGACTAGCAACCGATAGGTTGTGAGTTCAAATTTTATTTGATAAACCTGGAATAGTACCAGAAAGTGACCATGAAAGTTGCTAGATTATAAAAACTCAACTGATTCATTAATATTCTTAAGGGACGGGAACTGCTATCCCTATCCGACACATGACTCCAGTCCCACACTACATGGTTGATTCTCATTGCCCTTAGGGCAACTAAGTGTCAGCCAGTGGCTCAGTTGGTAGTACCCCCACCTTGGAGTTAGAAAGTTGTGGGATCAAGTCCCACTCTAGGGACTTGAGCACAAAAATCTACAGTGCTGCACTATTGGAAGGTGCCATCTTTTGGATGAGACGTTAAACTGAGGCCCCGTCTGCTCTCTCAGGTGGATGTAAAAGATCCCATAGCACTATTTCAAAGAAGAGCAGGGGAGTTATCCCCGGTGTCCTGGCCAATGTTTATCCCTCAACCAACATCACTAAAACTGATTATCTGGTCATTATCACATTGCTGTTTGTGGGAGTTTACTGTGTGCAAATTTTCTGCCGTGTTTCCTACATTACAACAGTGACTCCACTTCAAAAGTACTTAATTGGCTGTAAAGGGCTTTGGAATGTCCTGAGGTTGTGAAAGGTGCTATATAAATGCAAACTTTCTCTTTTTTTAATTAGGGATGGATAATAAATATTGTCTCAACCCCTGCCGCGTTTTCACCATCCCCTCTGACCTTCCACTCTCTGACCCCGAATGATCAGTCCTCAGCAAAGACCTGAGCTTCATCCCCTTACGCCCCCATCTCAATGAATTTCGAGCTCGGCACTGTAGTGTATGTACTTTGCAGAAGGAACTATATTCTGCAGCCCCTGTATACTGCAGTACCAGTAGTGACCACCCCTGTATATAAGCCTGTGTAGTAACATTTGCATAGTAGTTCCAGGTTGCCTCCATTCAGTAAAGACCTGTTATAACCAACTCCTGCAGTCCGTGTCTCAATTATACACGGACATAATACTGGCGACGAGCAGATGCGAACTTACCTACAGTCTGCACCACCTCATGGGGATCCATCCCTGAAGCGAAGTTATCAGAGGTCGAGGCCAGAAGGAAGAAAGAAACAGAAGAAACGGGCGTCGACCGTGGGCATCCGCCTCTGAGTCAGTGGAGTTGAAGACTTGCAGGAGAGGCTGTCGAGAGCGGGGCTTGGTTATCCTGTCGATGGTGCTTCAGCTAATCGGGCTGGTGGCAGGTAGTACACTGATCCTTCCTGGGCTGCGGCGGTCTAGAGCTCGAGCGGGTGGCTTTACAAAGGGGCCGAGCAGCGTTGTCGGGAAGAGGAGAGAGAGAGAGGGTGGAGCACACAGGGCGCGGCCGGTGCTACGAAGCCGGGCAGCGTACAGACCCGAGAAGAGGGAGGCAAGAGTCCCGCAGGGATGTTCCGGCGATGGGGAAATAATAAAAATTAAACGCGCAGAAAGCCGCGAGGAGCTGCAGTTTGCCACGGGAACCGCGGAGAGCGGCGTTAGCAGCAGCACGGGGGGAAGTGCGCGAAGACCATAGGGCGTCGCCATCAAGGCATAAAATGCCAGCAACAGCGCTAGCAACAGCGGAGAAGACAGAAAGCGCGGGAGGCGTCATCTTAATCCAGCAGGGAAGAAGGCAAAGCGCGGGAGGTGCCATTTTGTTAAATCGGGGAAGAAGGCAAAGCGCGGGAGGCACCATCTTAGATTTCCAAGATGCCGAAGACTGGCAATATCACTGCCTTCGATAGTGCAATAGAAGACTGGGCCACGTATGTGGAAAGAGTCGAGGTATATTGCGAGGCAAACGAAGTAGCCGATGAGAAAAAGGCTTCGGTACTGCTAAACTTAATGGGCGCAAGAATGTACGGCCTATTGTGGGACCTGATTACTCCAGCCAAACCGAAGGCGAAGAGTTTTAACGAAATTGTTGCTATCCTACAGGAACACCTAAATCCTACACCGCTGCTGATAGCAGAAAGATTTAAATTCCACAGGAGAAATCAGCAAAAAGATGAGAGCAATGCTGATTACCTTACGGAACTACACAAGCTATCAAAGCACTGCCAGTTCGGAGCAGGACTGGCAGATACCTTACGGGACAA
Source organism: Somniosus microcephalus (assembly GCF_052327205.1). Taxonomy (NCBI): domain Eukaryota; kingdom Metazoa; phylum Chordata; class Chondrichthyes; order Squaliformes; family Somniosidae; genus Somniosus; species Somniosus microcephalus. The sequence continues at coordinate 39,808,858 of NC_140993.1, read as the reverse complement.
ATTTGTCTGTGGACTCCTGAGTGAAGGAACCCAGAAGAGGTTACTCTCAGAGAAAGAGCTGACGCTAGATAAGGCTTTCAGCGTGGCAGTATCGTACGAAGCAGCAGCAAGGGGAGCTGCGGAAATACAGCAAAAGCCACAGGAATACGGCACCCACGAAATGACACGGGCATTTGCAAAATGTTATCACTGCAGCAGAACAACCCATGACCAGAAGGACTGCTGGTCCAAGGACAAAATATGCAGGCAATGCGGAAAGATGGGACAGATTGCACGAGTTTGCAGGTCTGGGAAGAAGACCGACGACAACAAAAAGGCTACTAAGGAACCGTACAGGAAAGTACAAAAGATGACAGACAATAGTTCCGAAGACCAGATGAGCGATAGTGAATCCGGGAACAAGAGACTAAACTGTCTCAAACTTCACAACGTAATCGCAAAAGAGGATCACCGAACCATTTGGGTCACCCTCACGATAGCAGGGTCCCAAGTCAAAATGGAATTGGATACAGGATCAGCTCTAACCGCCATGAATCGACGAGACTACGAGCAGCTATTCTCACACATACCCTTGAAAGAGACATCCATTGTCTTGAAGACGTATACGGGGCAAAAAGTATACCCCAGAGGAAAAATAAGGGTGCCTGTCGAATTCAACGGCAAGGAAAGACAGAAATTGTATCTGTACATACTGCAAGATGGTGGACCACCGTTATTGGGATGTGAATGGATCAGAAAGATAAGTTTAGACTGGCACTCCATTCAGGCACTGATGGTGGCTGGTAAAAAGGATGACAACGTCACTCCTGGATGATTGTCAACAATCTTAGCTAACACCAAAGAGGTATTTCAACAAGAACTGGGAACTCTTAAAGGCGTAACCACCTTGATAAAAATAGAAGAGAATGCAATTCCCAAGTTTTTCAAAGCAAGACCGGTACCATATGCAATTCGCCCAGCCGTCGAGGCAGAGCTGGAGAATCTGGAGATTGCAGGCGTGTTATCTAAGGTAGACTGGAGCGAGTGGGCGACACCCATCGTTCCTGTCATGAAGAAAACGTTAAACAATAAGTCTGAGGAGCCAAGGAAGGTTCGCATCTGTGGGGACTTCAAGGTGACGGTGAACCCAGTCCTTCACACAGTACAATATCCTCTTCCAAGGATAGAAGATATCTTCGCCTCACTATCTGGAGGGAAGCGTTTTACAAAAATTGACCTAGCACAAGCGTATTTGCAGATGGAGGTTGAAGAATTCTCCAGGAAGTATCTCACGATAAACATTCACAAAGGTCTTTACCAATACAATCGACTGGTATTCGGAGTAGCATCAGCTCCGGCGATATGGCAAAGAGCGTTGGAACAAGTCCTGCAAGGAATTCCAGGGACTCAGAGTTACTTGGACGACATCCTAGTGACAGGTGAAGATGACAGTGAACACCTTGCCAACCTAGAGCAGGTGCTCACTAGACTAAGAGAACATGGGCTACGAGCCAATCGCCCCAAGTGCGAGTTATTTAAGAAACAGATATCGTATTGTGGCCACGTGATTGATGAAGAGGGGTTACAAAAGTCCCCTGACAAAATTGAAGCGGTAGTTAAGGCTCCAGCGCCTGAAAATGTGTCGCAACTGAGGTCATTCCTCGGATTGGTGAATTACTACCATAAGTTTTTGCCGAATTTGTCCACAATTCTGCACCCACTGAACGCCCTACTATAAACGGGAGTAGCATAGAAATGGAGCGATGAATGTAAGCGGGCCTTTCAGAAGAGTAAGGACCTAATCACTTCAAGAGAAGTATTGGCTCACTACAACCCATCACTACCGATAAGACTGGCATGTGATGGGTCTCCCTATGGCATTGGGGCGGTATTGTCACATAAATTCCTTGATGGTTCAGAGAGGCCGATAGCTTTTGCGTCACGCTCGTTAACTTCAGCCGAGCGTAACTACGCCCAGATTGACAGAGAGGCCCTTAGCCTGGTGTGGGGGCTGAAGAAGTTCAATCACTACCTGCACGGTCAGAAATTTACTCTACGTCCTGATCATCAACCTCTTGTCTCGATTTTCAACCCTCAGAAGGGCGTACCGATAATGACAGCACAACGGCTACAGAGGTGGTCCCTTTTCCTAGGGGCACACCAATATGACATCGAGTACAAAGGAACTAAACAGCATGGGAATGCTGATGGATTGTCGCGCCTACCGTTGCCGACGGTGGAAGAAGAACTTGCAGTGGATCCAGTGGAGATATTCCACTTGACCATAGTCGAATGTCTCCCTGTGATGAATGCAAAAATAGAAAAGGAAACACGAAATGACCCGACACTCTCCTGGGTCTATGATTTAACGGTGAAGGGATGGCCAGCACATGGCGAACCACTGCTGCCAGCATTCTCGCCGAGAAGACAACAGCTGTCAGTGTGCAGAGGAACCTTGATGTGTGGATCCAGAGTAGTAATTCCACCCAAATTGAAGGATAGAGTGCTCAATGAGCTTCATGAGGGTCATCTGGGAGGGGTAAAAATGAAGAACTTAGCCAGAGCGTTTGTGTGGTGGCCGGGAATCGATAGAGAAATCGAAGAGATGACCAAGAGCTGTACAGGATGGCAGAAGGTCCAAAACGCCCCACCACAAGCCCCTCTACATCCATGGGAGTGGCCCTCATCTCCATGGCAAAGGGTGCACATTGATTTTGCTGGTCCATTTATGGACTCGATGTTTTTAATTGCGGTGGATGCACATTCAAAGTGGCCAGAGGTAATAAAAATGTCCTCAACCACCACAGAAAAACTATCACAGTCTTACGAACCATATTCGCCAGGAATGGGCTGCCTGAACAGATTTGCTCCGACAATGGACCACAGTTTGTGTCTGAAGAGTTCCGGAGGTTCTTAAAGAACAATGGTGTTAAGCATTACACATCCGCCCCATATCATCCAGCCACTAATGGATTGGCCGAGAGGTTCGTTCAAACATTCAAGAAGGCTATCAAGGCAATGTGTAATGAAGATATACCCCTACAGCACAAGGTGGATAACTTCTTGTTTGCCTACCGGAATGCGACACATGCGGTTACCAACCAAACTGCAGCCATGATGTTCTTCAATCGAAGACTACGATGCCGCTTGGATTTGGTTAAGCCAAACATCAGAAGAGATGTGGAGAACAGGCAGTTTCAGAATGTGAATGAAAGGCCGACCAGGAGTTTTAAGATAGGTCAACCAGTTTTGGCCCGGGACTACCGCACAGAGAAATGGCAGCCAGGAACGATCTGTACATGGCAAGGACCTCTAATGTATACCGTGGACGTTGGAGAGTGGATTGTAAGACGCCATGCTGACCAGATTCTAGAGTCACTGGGAAACGTCAACTCCACACCACGATCTGATACACCTGGCGATGAAACCGAAGTACCAATTGCATCTACCTCAGAATCGGTGATATTGGAAGCAGACGAACCAAACAACGACATTGACCCCGACTCAACGTTGCCAGAAGAACCTGATACCCCAAAGAGGCGTTATCCAGACAGAATCAGGAAGCCTCCTCAAAGACTGAACTTATAATTGCTTAACTTCAACTAATGTATCTAGCAACTGTAATTGTAAATATGTTATTTCATTGTTAATCGAATGTTATGTACTGTTTAGCTAAAAGGGGAGGAATTGTAGTGTATGTACTTTGCAGAAAGAACTATATTCTGCAGCCCCTGTATACTGCAGTACCAGTAGTGACCACCCCTGTCTATAAGCCTGTGTAGTAACATTTGCATTGTAGTTCCAGGTTGCCTCCATTCAGTAAAGACCTGTTATAACCAACTCCTGCAGTCCTTGTCTCAATTATACATGGACATAATAGGCACGATGTTGAGCCCTTTTTCCGCTGCCTTCGGCTCCATGCCCACTTCTTTGGCCAGGAGTCTTCCCCCCGCACGACTGACCCTTTCTCCCGCTTGCAGAATTCCCGTTCTACCTGGACCCCTCCCCCTGGCCTCTCACCCTCTCTAGATCTTTTCATCGCTAACTGCCACCGTGACATTGGCTATCTCCATTTCTCTGCTCACCTCACTCACTCCAACCTACCTCCCTCTGAACTTGCAGCAGTCCATTCTCTTCGATCCAACCCTGACATTGTCATTAAACCCGCTGACAAGGGTGGTGCTGTTGTTGTTTGGCGTACAGACCTCTACCTAGCGGAAGCTGAACGTCAACTCTCCGACACATCCTCCTACCTCCACCTGGATCATGACCCCACTACCGAACATCAAACCACCATTTCCAAGACTGTCACTGACCTCATCTCCTCTGGAGATCTTCCCCCCGCTGCCACCAACCTCATAGTTCCCCAACCCCGCAAAGCCCGCTTCTACCTCCTTCCCAAGGTCCACAAACAGGACTGCCCTGGTAGACCCATCGTTTCAGCCTGTTCTTGCCCCACGGAACTTATCTCTTCCTATCTTGACTGTATCTTTTCTCCCCTTGTCCAGTCTCTTCCCACCTACATCCGCGACTCTTCGGACGCCCTCCGCCACTTTAACAGTTTCCAGTTTCCTGGCCCCAACCGCTTCCTTTTCACCATGGACGTACACTCCCTCTACACCTCCATCCCCCACCAGGATGGCCTGAGGGCGCTCCGCTTCTTCCTTGAACAGAGGCCCGTCCAGTCCCCATCCACCACCACCCTCCTCCGCCTGGCTGAACTTGTTCTCACATTGAACAACTTCTCCTTTAACTCCACTCATTTCCTCCAAATCAAAGGTGTTGCTATGGGTACCCGCATGGGTCCTAGCTATGCCTGCCTTTTCGTGGGCTATGTGGAACAATCTTTGTTCCAGTCCTACTCAGGACCCTCCCTCACCCCTTTTTCCGATACATTGATGACTGTATCGGTGCCGTTTCCTGCTCTCGCCCCGAACTAGACAATTTCATTCACTTTGCCTCCAATTTCCAACCTTCCCTCACCTTCACATGGTCCATCTCTGACTCTTCCCTTCCCTTCCTCGACTTCTCCGTCTCCATCTCTGGGAATAGATTATCGACCAGTATTCACTACAAGCTCACTGACTCCCACAGCGACCTGGACTACACTTCCTCCCACCCCGCCTCCTGTACGGACTCTATTCCATTCTCCCAGTTTCTCCGTCTCCGCTGTATCTGCTCCGACGATGCCACCTTCCACACCAGTGCTTCCGACATGTCTTCCTTTTTCCGCAACCGAGGATTCCCCTCTACCGTGGTCGACACGGCCCTCGACCGTGTCCGTTCTATCTCTCGCACTTCTGCCCTCACCCCTGCCCCTCCCTCCCGGATCCACGATAGGGTTCCCCTTGTCCTCACCTTTCACCCCACCAGCCTCCACATGCAACGGATCATCCTCCGCCATTTCCGCTACCTCCAAAGTGATCCCACCACCAAACACATCTTCCCCTCCCCTCCCCTTTCAGCATTCCGTAGGGGCCGCTCCCTCCGAGACACCCTAGTCCACTCCTCTATCACCCCAAACAGCCCTTCCCCTTCGCCTGGCACCTTCCCGCGCAAGCTCAGGAGATGTAACACCTGCCCCTTTACCTCCCCCCTTCCCACTGTCCAGGGCCCCAAACACCCCTTCCAGGTGAAACAGCGATTTACTTGTACTTCTTGCAATCTAGTATACTGTATTCGCTGCTCACGATGCGGTCTCTACAGTGGGGAGACCAAACGTAGGTTGGGTGACCGCTTTGCGGAACACCTCTGTTCAGTCCGTAAGGGTGACTCCGAGCTTCCGGTCGCCTGTCATTTTAATTCACCGCTCCATTCCCACTCGGACCTCACCGTCCTTGGCCTCTTGTATTGTTCCACGGAACCTCAACGTAAACTGGAGGAACAGCAACTCATCTTCCGACTAGGCAATTTGCAGCCTTCCGGACTCAATATCGAGTTCAACAATTTCAGATCATAACCTCGGCCCCTATTACTTTTTTACTTATAATTTTTTCCACCCCTTTGTTTTTGGTCCTCCTTTCCCCCCCCCTCCTTTCCTTTTGTTTCTCTCTCTCACCTGGCAGCTGTCTCTTACCTGCCAGTACACTTCACACCTAATCTCAGCTGCCTTTTGTCTCCACGGGCCTATTACCATCTCGTCTGGCTTCGAATACCTTTTATTGTATCTTTTGTTCGATCGCAGCCTTGCCTTCGATCTATTTTATTTTCTTTCCAGTTTTGAAGAAGGGTTTCGACCCAAAACGTCAACTCAAATTTCTCTCCACGGATGTTGCCTGACCTGCTGAGTTTTTCCAGCATTTTCTGTTGTTATAACAGTGTCAGCCTAGATTATGTGCTCAAGTCTCTGGCATGGGGCTTGAACCTGCAACCACCTAACAAAGGGGCAAGAATGCTACCGGTGATCCAAGGCTAACATTTCTGTCCCTGTCTTGTGTGTATGGTTGACCCCAAAATGATGGGCCAGTTTCTGTGTCAGTTTGATGCAGTTTTCAGTTCGCAGCTTGAGGGTAAGTCACATTTTGACCTGTTATGTGGCAGCAACCCAGACAATAGTCTCGTATCACTTGAGCTGTGCAGCAGCTTCAATAAATCTATAACTGAGGCCAATTTTTGTAGCTTGAAGTTTATTTTCCACCAGCATCTGACATCAGTCAATAGGTTCTGCACATGTTTAAATGTGTACGTAGAGAACTCAACTTTATCTGAGTACAGAGTCGGGTCAGGATGCAACTTATGCACTGTATATTTGAAACATTAATTAACTGAACAATTGCATAACCTGTTTGAAGTGAGGGTGTTAACAATAGCACTTTCAGAGAGATCTGTTGCTCAATTCCCAGCGTGGTCAGATTTCACAACAAGCTCAGAATTTCCACAAAGGGATTTCTGTTATAAAAGCACTTCAAAGAATTCAAAATCAACCACTTCCAAATCCAAGATAAAATTAATTAGGGAGGGAAAATTTTCTCTGTGATTTTCAGCAGTTATCAATACATTCTTCATGAATGTCACCCTTGCTTCTGAGTTGCACTCTTGAATAAGGTTGTAGTGCGCCTTTATTCGTCAAACTGTCGTGTCTTAATGTCAATAAAACCAATTATAAAGTCTTGCTTGGTTTTTTGAGCCCACTAAAAGAAAAAGAGATAAACTCTACAGTAGTGTTGTGCTTATGTTACTGGACTAGTCACCAGAGACCTGGACTAATAATCCACATGGACATCAGTTCAAAATCACACCATGGCAGTTTGAGAAATTTAATTCAGTTTTTAAAATAAGCTGGAAATACAATGGTGGCATCAGTAAAAATGACCTTGAAGCTGCCAGATTGTTGTAAAAATCCAACTAGTTCTTTAATTTCCTTTGGGGAAGGAAACCTGATGTCCTTACCCGGTTTGGCCTATTTGTGACTCCAATCCCACATTGACATGAATGAATCTTAGGTGCCCTCTGAATTGGCAGAGCAATAAATGCTATGTCTGCCAGCAATGCCAATATCTTGAGAATGAGTAAAAAATATCTTGTACCAAGTTTTTATTATGCGCTTCGGAGAGAAATGAGCAAATCAGTAAAGAAAAGAGTAAGGAGGAAAAATGTGGTACCTTAGCGCCTCCCGTTAGTGCCAGCAGATGGTGCTAATGGGGCGCTAGAGCATTATCGCTGGGGTGAGGCAAATCCAATGGCACACACCAAATCCCATAACCCCCCGCCCCGTACAGCACCGCTGCTATCAGTTATTGCCGGGAGCCTCAACGTCAGGTGGATCATGACATCAGTGAGTGTGCAGCGCTCACTGGCCACCCGATCTGCAAAATTGATTGGTGCCACCTACCTTAGCACCTGGAGGAAACAGCGACAGGGAGAGCTGGCATGAAGCAACAGGAAGCTGGCTCCAGGGACATTACTTAAAGGGATCATCAGTAATGAGTAACAACTGTAGGTTAGTGGAATTCCAGTACTTTCTTGTCAGTTTCACAGTTAGTGCAACAGTCTCATTCCATAATTTCAAGGTTATTTACTATCAGGAGTGTTTTGGCAACTAAAAAGTAACTACATTTATTCTTAAAAAAGTCAAACTGCTGCACTTGGTTACATTAATGGGGGCTGTACTGGTAGTCGCCCTTACCCTCCAGGATCTATGGCAGAGGGAGTGGAGGCAGCGAGAACAATTGGAACATGTGGCCAGAGAGAGGAGGAGAACCATTAGGGCTCTCAACAGGAGGCCTTACCCTCCGAGGGTATTCTGAGAGCACTTCTACCTTCAATTAAGTGAGGAGCAGTGCATTAGAAGGCTCCACTTCACCAAGGAGGTGGTCATAGAACCCTGCCACCTCGTGCAACTAGACCTCCAGCCTCAGATCAGGGCAAACATGGCTCTCTCAGTGGCAGTCAAGGTCACTGTCGCCTCAGTTTCTTCACCAGTGGATTCTTCCAGTCTGCAACAGGAGACATAGCTAACATCTTGCAGTTCGCCATCCATCGCTGCATCTGGGAGGTCATAGAAGCTCTCTACATTAGGAGAAGGGATCACATTTCCTTCCTCATCACTAGAGAGAAGCAGGACGAGCCCCCATCACCAGAGAGAAGCAGAACAAGCATGCATGTGGCTTTACCAGGATAGCGGAACTCCCCATGGTGCAAGATGCCAGTGACTGCACCCACTTAGCTTTGCGGGCACCTCATAACAATCCTGAGGTCTTCCATAACTAGAAAGGCTACCACTCCCTTAATGTGCAATTGGTGTGTGATCACAGACAGTGAATCCTCAATGTCAATCCCCACTATCCTGGCAGCAGCCACAATGCCTTCATCCTGTGCCAGACCGGTGTGCCAACACTCTTCCAGCCACCAGATCAAGCTCCCGGCTGGCTGCTCGGAGACAAGGGCTATCCACTCTCCACCTGGCTCATGACTCCCCTCCGCAACCCCAACACTCCTGCCCAGCACTCATATAATGAGAGCCATGCTGTCACCAGGAACATCATCGAGCAGACCATCGGGATGCTCAAGCAAAGGTTCCGCTGCCTTGACCGCTCGAGAGGAGCCCTCCAGTACTCGGCTGAGCGGGTGTCCCATTTTGTGGTGGTCTGCTGCATGCTCCACAACTTGACCATCATGAAGGCCCAGCACTTGCCACCTGGGGTTGTGGGACCACCTCAGGAGGAGGAAGAGGGAGAGGAGGAGGAGGAGGATGAGGACGAGGATGAAGAAGAAGACGAGGAGGACGATGAGGAAGAGAAGGAACAGGAGCTAGGGAGGAGACAGCCACTCAATCGGCCTTCTGGAAGGACGGTCAATGATCGCCTCTTCAGGCTGCGGTTCAAATGGATTAAACCCGAGATCCCCATTGCCCACCACATTCCCATCATTCCATCCTTGTCACAGGCCATATCACAATGCAAAGCTGAAATGCGACACACCACAAAAGAATCCAAACTGAATTAATAAATTTATCCAAAATCAGTGAATACACATTTAAAACAAAAATATTAACTATTCACCCTTGTGCAATCCCTTAGTGCCCCTCGTTACTGTGCCTTTGCCTACTCTAGTGCTCCTACAAAGCGTTGGCCCAGTGGCTGCAGCAGGGCTGATGGAAGGCTGCTGATTGTCTGGGCAGGAGACTTCAAATGGCCTTGCAGGATGCCTGAAAGGCCCGGCTGTACACTGCACCACCTAAGCATGGGCGGCAGCAGTCTGGGCTGGCTGGATGACAGGCAGCGACAAGGGCAATGGCGGAGTGGCAGTGGTGGGAGCAGGAATGCTGTCATCCTGAGAGGGGACAGCAGGTTCCTGCTCCACTGACCCACTGCCACTCCCCCGGTGCAGCACCTCAGCATCCCAAGCAATCTGTTGCAGCACAGATTGCTGGCCTGCTGCAACACCGTGAAAGCCTCGGTTGACGGTGGTCGACCCAGCCACGATGGAAGCAGTCAGAGCTTGTGTGGCGTCAAGCTGAGACTGCATGAGAGCAGTCTGAGATTGGATGCCACCAAGTATAGACTGCATTATAGCACTAATACATTGCGTCGCTTCTGCCTGTGCTGCAATAGAAGCTGCCAGATCGCCCATCACACGTGGCATCAGGTCTGGGTCGCCACAGTCTCTCTGGGAGTCTGCCATCCTTTACAGACTGGAAATGATGGGCTCCATGCTCTGCACAGAGCTCGTGCAATTTTGGAGGCAGACTCCTCCACGCTCTTTATCATTGCTGAGAGGCTCTCAGGCACCCTTGCCAATGCACGTATCATCTCCGTGTGAATGCCCATCACCCTTCTTCTAAAGGCCTCCCCATCGAGATCCTCATTTGAGTCCTGTGTAGCAGAACATGCATGCCAACTCGCCCTCCAGGCTACCCGTTCCCCCTGGCCTAGCTGCAGCCCATTCATTCCCGGTGCCTCACCCTCTGCAGATCCTACTACTATACTACCCTCTGAAGAATGCGTAGTGCCAGTATCTGAGCTGGTGCCTGCGGGTGAGACATACAGTGACATGGTGTGTTCTTCCTCCTCCTCTTCTCCCGCCTTACCCTCTACGGTGCCCTCAGGGACAGACTGCTCAGGTGCTTGTTCATTATCTGAAAACATAAAGGCACAAGAGTCGGGTTAAGGTGAGGGGCGGTGCAGGAAGGGAGAACTGCATGCATACAACATGATTAGCGGGAAAGTGCAAAACACTTGTAGGGTGAGGGGGAAGTGGGATGTGAGAAGGAGTAGGGATGAACATACCATTGTTGTCCTCAAGGAGGTCAACGTTGCCAGTGGCCACGCGACCACTGCCTGGCACCCAATAAGCTGCAGCACTCCATTCTCCAGCGCAGACTGTGGTTGGGTGTCGGCTTCTCCCCCACCTGTGCTCTCCTGCTCCCTCCTGTTGTGAACCACCTTGGCCTGCAAGAGAAAGGAAAATGTGTGAGTGAGTGTGGAGCAATGTGTTTGTGTGATGTGCCTTCCATAGTTGAATAGCTGTCATTGTGTGCAAGGTGTGAGATGTGCGTGTGAGTGTTGGTAGGTAGAGATTGTTGCTGGGTGAGTGCTGGGGGTGTGGTGCTTTGGGCAGTGTGTGAAGACTGTGGTTCAGATGGTGATATGTAGGATTTGTTGAAGCATTCACTCACCCTGGCCACCCAAGTGAGGTCATTAAATTTCTTCCTGTGCTCTGTGTAGGTCCTGGGGACCACAGTGCTGCCCGAGACGTGCTGCGCTATCTCCCTCCACATGGTGCGGAAGACCACCGCCCTCCATCTCTCTACAGCGAACACCAACACATCCAATGCTTGATCGCAGAATCTGCGGGCTCTCTCCCTGGGGCGTGGATCTGCCATGAGTACAGTTGCTTCAGTCCTCTGGCTCCTTCTCCTTGACCTGCTGCTGCTTGCTGAGGCAGCTGCACAGCAAGCAAAACTGAGAATGAGGTTCTGCAGCATCAATGAACCTCCCCTTTAAGAACTGGAAAAAGCCTGTGGCAATCATGACTTGCGATTAGACTGCACCTGATATTGGTTCCCCCTTTGAGTGTAACACCAATGCGCTTGGGATTTAAGACTTAAATAAGTGCTCCTATCATTTCTTTGAGCAGTGAGCATAGATTTTTCGTACAGTCTAAAGCATTAGTGTCTGGCGCTAATTCTCCAGCTTTTCTAATTACAATGCCCATTCCTGAGCTATAATGAATTTCTAGCCCTAAGAATTTATGTGGTCCAGGTTTTTCAAATGATGAAGGCATGTATAATGAATTTAAAAGCAAGCCAGTTAAATTAAGCTGTGATATGTTATTCTGTCATCGCAGAATACAAAGGCACAAATATGAAATTGGAAAACTTCAAGCAACTCTAGATATCTGAAGATTTTTTTCCTCTAAGGAGTTCACATAAATAATCTTTTAGAAACAGTTGGATTAAGTGGCCTCTCTAGTTCCAGGCTTTGTTGTGTACTACGGTAAGTTCTTCCAGCCAGAAGTACAACTTTAAACTTTAATGTATCAAATTCTGTTTCTAGAGTGCCATATTAAGGATTCTACCGTGCGTAGGTCTACTTGGATCATCTTTAAAAAGGTTTTACATTAACTAGTGTCCGCATGCCCTGCTATCCAGATGGTGACCATGCGGATACACAACGGGGGGGAATTTTAACGCCAAAAAATGGGCAGGTTTGGATCAGATGGGAGGTTAAATTGTTAATAATCTGAATCCTGACCCCAACCCTCCCACTTCTGGTTTTAATGGAGGTGGGGCAGGGGGGCAGGCAACCAACCCACTCCCAGGAGGTGGGTTAGCAATTTAATTGGCCCAGTAATTCCTGTCACAACGCGTGAGTACGGACGGGGTACTCACGCGTGTGACCGGAGGAATTGCCGGTTTTCAGCATGCACAGCGCATGCACTGAAAACCGGCATTTCCTGTCCTCTGACCCAAGGGGTTAAGAGGCAGAACGTGTGCGACTGCACAGGCAGCGTGTGCGCAGTGAAATTCCTTTTTTTTTTCCCAGAGTTGCCCGAGTGTAATGGCCTCTGGTTTTTACGCGTGGAAAAACCAGACGTAAGTACTTAGTTTTACAGGTAAGTGGGCTTTTAGTACAATTTAGAAATTTTTTTTCCACAGGTTTATTATTTTTAAAGAATTTACAGTAAGGTAAGTATCGTTTTAGACCCTATTTTTTAAAAAATTATTTTTTTCAAAAAATTGATTAATTGTTTAAAACATTTTTTAAAACTTATTTATAGTTAATATAATCAGTGGGATGTTTTTTAAAATTTTATTTAAAGTTTAAGTAGTGTTTTGGCAGCCCATACTTTTCATGAGTTTGACAGTTCTTACTGTCAAACTCATGAATGAGTTTCCCCTCCCCTGATTGGCTGCACAGTGCTCACCTGATCCCAGCCGGCACATCGCACTAACTATGCCACTGGATCAGGTAAGCACAGCGTGCCGACATCTGAACCGGGCCAGTGACAGGAAATGCAAGCAGGCCCGGGCTTCAGATGTCGGCGCGCAGGGTGAGTGCACATCGAGGGCTTGCACGCGCGGCAAGCTCCCGATCCTAATTTCAGGGCCAACATTTAAATAGGGAGGTGAGGACAGCTGGATTCAGGATGTAAGTGCCTTTCCACTTAGCTAGCCGATCCAGCTTACCTGCTTCACCAATCCTGTAACGTGCTGACTAGAACTGTACACAGTACTCTAGCTGCGGCCTAACTAGTGTTTTATACAGTGCAAGCATAAACTCCCTGCTCTTATATTCTATGCCTCAGCTAATAAAGGAATGTTTCCCACATGCCTTCTTAACCACCTTATCTACCTGTCCTGCTACCTTCAGTGATCTGTGGACATGCACTCCAAGGTCCCTCTGTTCCTCTACACATCTCAGTATCCTGCCATTTATTGTGTATTCCCTTGCCTTGTTAGCCCTCCCCAAATTGCCTCACACTTCTCCGATTGAATTACATTTTCCACTTTTCTGCCCCTGTGTTTACACATAGAATGTTTTTATTAGTTCTCGGGACGTGGGCATCACTGGCAAGGCTGTTGCCCATCCCTAGTTGCCCTTGAGAAGATGGTGAGCTGCCTTCTTGAACTGCTGCAGACTGTATGGTGAAGGTACTCCCACAATACTGTTTGGTAGGGAGTTCCAGCATTTTGACCCAGTGACGATGAAGAGATGGCGATATATTTCCAAGTCAGGATGGTGTGTGACTTGGAGGGGATCTTGGAGGTGGTGGTGTTCCCATGCGCCTGCTGCCCTTGTCCTTTTAGGTGGTGGAGATCATGGATTCGGCAGGTGCTGCTGAAGTAGCCTTGATGAGTTGCTGCACTGCAGTTTCCCAACAACACAATATAGAACAACAGTGCAACGCAACTGAAAACAGCACACAATACAAAGCAGTACAATACAGCTGCAATGCCAAGATAGTAACACAAAATAACAGCAACTTTCACATGGGGTGAGGGGTAAATGGACACAAGGAGGAGTTAGGGGAAGAGCTAGGGGAGATGACCAAAGACGTAGTCAAAGGGATAGATTTTCTGATGGTTGATGACAGCCAGAAAACCTGAGCTGCATGCATCAAATCTTCTGCTGGAGGTCGAGGTTAGTGACTTCCAAAATAGGTTTCCGTTGTGAGAAACAAAGGTGTCACTAAAACTGTAGGGCGCGATCTTGCCAGCCCTGGGGAGGCGGGTATGGAGGCGGGACTGCTGGGAAAATGGCAGAATTTGGGGGCGGGTGCCCAACCCCTCCCCAACCCGCCTCCGTGCCATCTTGTCAGGAGGTGGGTAGCCGACAGGTAGTTAACAGGCAGATAAGAGGATTTTCCCTATTTTGCACACACAAGTGCGGGCTTCCCGAAGGCTCCGAACTCTGCCAGGGTCACCGAGGCAAGTAGTGGGTCTGCAGGGGTCGGAGGGGTCCAAATGTGTGCTGTGGAGGTAAGTGATGGGTGTAAGTATAGAGAGGTGAATATGTGAGGTAAGTGGAAAGTGTTAAAAAAAGTTTACTTACCTTTGTTTCTTCCTGCAGGCTTCAAGAGTTGGGTATGCGGAGAGTCTCGCACCTCCGCGGCAGAGATGACAGATGGCCATTGCATTCTCCAATGCAACAACCATCTAATTTCTGCAAAAGAAAGAGGTTTGATGAGGTCTTGAATTCAAGAACTCATCAAACTACAGAGAATGTCAGTGTTTGACAGCTTCACAGAGCTGTCAAATGATGACAATTCATCTGTCAAAAATTTTTGACAGATGAAACGTCATACATTGAGGTTCTCTGCAATCGGCTTTCCCTTAATTGGCCTGCTAAACTGGCTGGGCTGGCTTAACAAGGTCAATCAAGGGAAAATAGCGTGGGTTGTCCAGAAGTTGATGGAGGCGGGACTGAAACCCGACAAGTGGGAGTTCCGCCTCCAAAAGCTCCCCATTGGCAAATTCCAGCCCGCAGTGTTAACAGCTGTCCATTAATTTTTTACTTTGCATGAACATTTTTAGTATTTCAGGCCCTAATAACTTCATTCAACTCCAAAGTTACTTCCAGTAATTTGTACCCTCATTCGGTTTTAATTCTAGAGGCCCCGATTTTATTTCTAGGTGGATTCCCCGCTCAGGCCTGAGTTAAAATTAGTCGGGTCTCAATTATGTCATCGGGCCCGCAACATGCATATGTAAAGAAGGACCCTGCTGGCTCCGGGTGCCTGTCCTTGCCGCCTGCTCAGGAGAGCAGGTTAAAATTGCAGATGTTGCGATCATGGCGGCTTTCGGACAGGCGAGAGCCAGGGCGATTTTAACTGCCCACCGGCCAGGTTTCTGCTGAGCGCATAGGGTTAAAACCGCCATTGTTTCTCAGAAAATATGTTGGTATTTGTTTTTCTTCATCATTGTTCAGCTCACAGGACAAGAATTTTTTGTTTTGTCAGTTTAAAATAAAATATATATGTGCCTGCAGGGGAAACACTGATAAACCATAACAGGCACCTCAGACCTATTCCTTGGCTGAAGCTTCCATTAAATCTTACCTCTGGTTCAATTTCAACTGCAATTTAAAAAAATGTTTTATTTAAAAAAATCAATACACTCTTTCCAAGAGAAGATGATTTTGAGGCACAGGGCAGGGAGCTGGATAATAAAGTTATATTCTTAGACACAGTGGTAAGACTGTGTTGATCTATGCAGGTTTGAGTGTAAAGGTGAAAACATTGAACTGAACAAAGCCCTTGAGCAAAGGATACCTTTTGGGGTAGATTTCCCTCCGATAGGCAGTTTGGAAATGAGGCGGGACTTCCATATGTGATTCCATAAGGAATTCACAGCATTTTCCCGGAGGGTGCCTTACTGGATATACATGGTATTGGTTTACATCGGTGTCCCATCTAACATTCCTGCCACAACCAACATCAGCAAAAACAGATTAGCTGGTCATTAATCTCATTGGAACAGCAACTTGCATTTATGAAGTGCCTTTAACATAGTAAAAACAATCTACGGCACTTCACAGGAGCATTATCAGAAAAAATTTGACACTGAGCCACATAAAGAGATATTAGGGCAGGTGACCGAAAGCTCGGTCAAAGAGGTAGGTTTTAAGGAGCGTCTTAACGAGAGGTGGAGAGGTGGAGAGGTTTAGGCAGGGAATTCCAGAGCCTAGGACCTAGGCAGCTGAAGGCACGGCCGCCAATGTTGGAGTGATTAAAATCGGGGCTGAGCAAGAGGCCAGAATTAGAGGAGCACGGAGATCTCGGTAGGTTGTAGGGATGGAGGAGGTTACAGAGATAGGGAGGGAACTTTGCTGTGCGCAAAACTGTTGCCCTCATAACAATAGTGACTGTACTTCAAAGTAGTCTGTCATAAATTAAGTGCTTAGGGGTGACCTGATGAGATGTTATCTAACCGCAAGTGTTTTCTTTAGGTTGGTTGTGAGTCAAGGAATGAGGAACGCCTCTGATCCAGAAAAAAAAGTAGAAATCATAGATAAAAATAGAATTGAATAGCAATTTAAAAGGGGATTACTGGGCCTTTAATGTGTTTGAGTTTCATTAACTTTAGAGGGCTAAAACTATCTTTTATTACGCAGGCTGAGAATCAAATATGGGAACATGTGTAATGAATCATTCCAGTGTTGACAGATGGTGACATTCTTGATGGCACATGTCCCCTTTGTAAGGGAATCCAATCATTTTGACAGAATGGCCCGGATTTTGCGGTGGTAATGATGGCAAAACTGTCAGCATTCGCCATTATTACCCCTCTGAAACTAACAGCAAGTTCTGGAGACAGCACATGCGTACATAAATGCGGAAATGTAGAAATTGCTGTCAGTGATTCTATGCTTCTCCATAGGGTGCGCTGTTGAACTCCCCGGAGCTGGCAATCTTTGAGAAATCACTGAACTGACGAGACCTTCAGCTTTTACCTTGTCATATCACTCTTAAAAAAAACCTGAAAAAGTTAAGCTTTGTTGAATGAAGTTAAACTGTGTTTTTAATGATGTACTGATTCATAATTACGACTGAACAACCGTTCTGGCCCTGAAAAACAAATTTTATATTTGTGGAATTTTAAATTTTAAAAATTCCATGTTTTTTAATATCATTTTTTTTTAAGTTTGCTTATGATATTTCAGCTTCTTCCTTAATCCCACGTGTATGTCCCAATCTTTATTTCACTCTCTAAAATGATTAAAAAGTGCTTTTTACTTCCTGGTTTGCTCTCTGTGAGAATACTTCAATGTGATTGGCTGCTTAGCCAGCTTGATGACATCACTGTTGTTGGACGCTGGAGATTCTCCTAGACTTGACGCCAGCATGAAATTAACATTGGGAGAGCTGAAATTCACGCCATAGAGATCGCTAGATTTTTGTGGGCATTTTTCTTCGAGGTCAGTGGTGAGCGCCGTCGCTTTGCCACTGACGGCAAATTCTGAGCCATTGCTTATTTCTTTGAAAAGTGATTTTTTTTTAAGCCCATAAACAGTTCTGCAAAAACTCTAATAATAAGTCACTAGCTGAATGGATCCTTCATTGAAAGTGCTATCAACACTGTAGTGTATGTGCTTTAAGTCAGAACTACTTTTTACAGCTCCTGTATACTGTAGTACCGGCAGTAACCACACCGGTATATAAGCTGTGCGCATGCCTCTGTACCCCAGTCTAGAGATGACCCTCCTCCAGTAAAGACCTGTTGTTTGTTTATGTACAGCATCCGTGTAATTATTTATCCACTGAACCACGGATCTAACAGTGGCGACGAGTGTTGATGCGAATCTACCTGCAACATAAAAAAAAATAAAAAAAATAGTCGAGTCCAGGAACACGGGCGTCGACCGTGAGCAACTGCCCAGCAGTCAGGCAGAGATCCAACTTCGCTGGGGAGGCTGTGGAGAGCCGGGCTTGGTTCCCCAGCCACAACAAGCAGTAAGAGACCGACGACAGGTCCAGAGCAGACACTTCCCGAGCAGCGGCGGCTGGAGCCGACCGACGGCAGAGAGAGCCGGGCAGCGTCGACGGGGTAAGAAAGAGGGTGAAGAGAGCAGGGTGCAGCCAGGGAAAAATACTGCAAACCGGAGAGAGAGAGGATAAGAAACAGCCAGGTTCTAGACTGAGTGGCGTCGACAAATATCAAGAGAAGAACATGCAGAGCACAGCCAGGGATCACGGGCTGATCAGGGTCCGCGGGGCGAAGGAAGGGGAGACGCCATTGAGCCACGGAGAAGCAGGGAGAGCGCGGGAGGCGCCATTGAGCTGCGGAGAAGAAGGAAGAGCGCGGGAGACGCCATTGGGGATAGTTAACGCACAACCAAGGATGCCGAAGAGTGGCAGTATCTCTACATTCGACAATGAAGTCGAAGATTGGGCGACATATGTGGAATGTATTGAGGTGTACTGCAGGGCAAAGGAAGTGCCAGATGCTAATAAAGCACTGGTTCTGTTAAATTCCATGGGTGCAAAAGCTTATGGGTTACTGCGAAATCTAATAACCTCAGAGAAGCCGGTAAACAAGGATTTTGGAAGCATAGTAGAAATCCTACAGGACCACTTAAGCCCCACACCACTGCTGATAGCAGAACGATTTAAGTTCCATAAAAGGAACCAACACAAAGACGAAAGCAATGCTGAGTACCTAACGGAACTGCGCAAGCTATTGAAATACTGCCAGTTTGGAGCGGGACTAGCAGACACGTTAAGGGATAAGTTTGTGTGTGGGCTACAAACTGAAGGAACCCAGAAACGGCTTCTATCAGAAAAGGAACTTACGCTGGACAAAGCTTTCAATATGGCAGTATCACACGAAGCAGCCGCAAGGGGCGCTGCAGAGATACAACGGAGACCGCAAGAATACGGCACCAACGAAATGACCTATGGAACAGGGAAGTGCTATCGCTGTGGCAGAACAACACATGACCAGAAAGATTGTTGGTTCAAGGACTAAGTGTGCAGACAGTGTGGGAAAGCAGGACACATAGCAAGAGTCTGCAGGTCTGGGAAGAAAACCAACAGTAAGAAATCTCCACAGGAGAAGTACAAAAAGGTACACCAGGTGATGGACAGTGGTTCAGACGAACAGAAAAGTGACACAGACTTCGGAAGCAAGGAGCTGGGTTGTCTGAAACTACATAATGTAACCGAAATAGAGGATCACCAGACTATCTGGGTTACACTCAAGATAGACGGAGTCCAAGTGGAAATGGAATTGGACACAGGGTCAGCTCCAACAGTCATAAATCAAAGAGACTACAAGCGGCTATTTTCACACATACCCTTGAAAGCTACAGAGATTGTCTTGAAGACGTATACGGGGCAAAAAGTCTACCACAAAGGAAAAATAAGGGTGAAAGTGACATATAAAGGTCAGGAAATACCTAAAATGGATATATATGTATTGCCAAATGGAGGACCACCACTGCTAGGACGTGAGTGGATCCGGAAGATACATTTAGATTGGCATTCCATACAGGCACTGAAGGTGGAGGCCAAAAAGGATGACGACGTCACACCTGGACGACTGTCAAAAATGCTAACTGACGCAAAAGAAGTGTTCCAGGAGGGACTAGGAACACTAAAAGGAATAACAGCAACAATTAAAATAGAGGATAATGCAAGCCCAAAGTTTCTTAAGGCCAGACCAGTGCCTTATGCGATCAGACCAGCGGTTGAAGCAGAGCTGGAAGGGTTGGAACGTTCAGGAGTACTGTCCAAAGTGGACTGG
This sequence comes from Somniosus microcephalus, assembly GCF_052327205.1. NCBI lineage: Eukaryota > Metazoa > Chordata > Chondrichthyes > Squaliformes > Somniosidae > Somniosus > Somniosus microcephalus. The sequence continues at coordinate 39,789,192 of NC_140993.1, read as the reverse complement.
AGCGAGTGGGCTACACCCATCATCCCTGTAATGAAGAGGTCGTTGAGTAATACGCCTGGGGAACCAAAGAAGGTCCGCATCTGTGGGGATTTTAAGGTGACAGTGAACCCAGTCCTTCACACGGTGCAATATCCGCTTCCACGAATTGAGGATATTTTCGCCTCGCTATCTGGTGGTAAACGCTTCACCAAAATTCATCTAGCCCAGGCGTACTTGCAAATGGAGGTAGAAGAAGCTTCGAAACATTACCTTACGATCAACACCCATAAAGGTCTCTACCAATACAACCGGCTGGTGTTTGGAGTAGCCTCGGCTCCAGCTATCTGGCAAAGGGCAATGAATCAGGTCCTGCAAGGGATTCCAGGGACCCAGTGTTATTTGGACGACATCTTGGTCACGGGCGAAAATGACAGTGATCACCTTGTTAACTTGGAGAAGGTGCTCGCCAGATTAAAGGAATATGGGCTACGAGCTAATCGCCACAAGTGCGAGTTTTTCCAGAAACAGATCTCGTATTGTGGCCACGTCATCGATGAAGAGGGGTTACATAAGTCCCCTGACAAGATTGAGGCAGTAGTCAAGGCTCCAGCACCGGAAAATATGTCACAACTGAGGTCGTTCCTTGGGCCGGTAAACTATTACCACAAGTTCTTACCAAATTTGTCCATGGTACTACACCCGCTGAACACCCTACTGCAAACAGGGGTACCATGGAAGTGGGATGATGAACGTAGACGAGCTTTCCAGAAGTGTAAAGAATTGATCACATCAAAAGAGGTGTTGGCCCATTTCAACCCAGCACTACCAATTCGTTTGGCATGTGATGCATCACCCTACGGCATTGGAGCGAGCGGTGCTGTCGCACAAATTTCCAGACAGGTTGGAGAGGCCAGTGGCCTCTGTGTCTCGGTCACTAACCTCAGCCGAGCGCAACTACGCCCAGATTGACAGGGAGGCCCTCAGCCTAGTATGGGGAGTAAAAAAATTCAACCATTATCTGCATGGGCAGAAGTTCACCTTGCTGACTGACCACCAACCACTTGTCTCCATCTTTAATCCTAAGAAGGGCATGCCAGTAATGACTGCACAGCGGTTACAAAGATGTTCCCTGTTTCTAGGGGCGAATCAATATGAAATAGAATATAAAGGCACGAAACAGCATGGGAACGCTGATGGGCTATCGCGCCTGCCACTGCCTACGGTGGAGGAAGCACCAGCTGTGGACCCTATCGAGATATTTTATTCGCCGATAATTGAAAGATTGCCAGTAACAAACGCGGATATAGAGAAGGAGACCCGCAATGATCCGACGCTGTCACGGGTATATGAATTGACGGTGAGGGGATGGCCAACACATGATGACTCACTGTTGCCAGCATTCTCATCCAGAAGAGAACAGCTGTCAGTATGCCAGGGGAGAGTGATGTGTGGATCCAGAGTGGTGATTCCACCCAAGTTAAGGAAGAGAGTGCTAAAGGAGCTACATGAAGGTCATCTGGAGGGAGTGAAAATGAAAAGCCTTGCTAGGGCTTATGTGTGGTGGCCGGGAATTGATCAACAAATCGAAGACCTAACTAAGAGCTGCTTAGGATGCCAGAAGGTCCAAAATGCACCACCACATGCCCCTCTACACCCATGGGAGTGGCCCTCCTCTCCATGGCAATGGGTACACATTGATTTTGCTGGTCCATTCATGGACTCAATGTTCTTAATAGCAGTGGATGCTCATTCAAAGTGGCCTGAGGTGATAAAGATGTCTTCAACCACTACAGAGAAAACGATTGCAGTCCTACGGACCATATTTGCCAGAAACGGTTTGCCAGAGCAGATCTGCTCTGATAATGGACCACAGTTTGTGTCCGACGAGTTCCAAAAATTCATGAAAAGGAATGGGGTAAGGCATTACACATCCACCCCGTACCATCCAGCCACCAATGGATTGGCTGAGAGGTTCGTACAAACCTTTAAGAAGACGATAAAGGCCATGTGCGACGAGGAAATTCCACTACAGCATAAGATGGACAATTTCTTATTAGCCTACCGAAACGCGACACATGCAGTTACCAACCAGACCCCGGCCATGATGTTCTTTAACCGAAGGTTGAGATCTCGTCTGGACTTGCTCAGACCAAATGTGCGAAGAAATGTTGAGGACAAACAATTCCAGCACATCAACGAGAAACCGACAAGGAGCTTCAATGTAGGGCAACCAGTCTTGGCCCGTAACTATCGAACAGAGAAGTGGCAACCCGGAACGATATGTACAAGGCAGGGGCCATTAATGTACACAGTGGATGTCGGGGAGAACAATGTGAGACGCCACGTCGATCAGATCTTAGCGTTACAGGAAGGCGTCAACCCCATGTCTCGAGTACATGGGGATGAACCCGACATACCGGTAGCATCTACTTCAGACCCAGTAGCAGTGGAACCCGATGAACTACCCGATGAAAAGGGGCCAGAATCGCCTCTGCAACAAGAACAAGAACCTCCGGAAAGGCGCTATCCCGAAAGTGTCAGGAAGCCGCCCCAAAGCCTGAATCTATAAATGGACTTTTGTTATTAAATGTACATGTAAAAATGTAATTGTTATTTGAATATTAAGGGGGTATTATTAATCTAAAAAGGGAGGAATTGTAGTGTATGTGCTTTAAGTCAGAACTACTTTTTACAGCTCCTGTATACTGTAGTACCGGCAGTAACCACACCGGTATATAAGCTGTGCGCATGCCTCTGTACCCCAGTCTAGAGATGATCCTCCTCCAGTAAAGACCTGTTGTTTGTTTATGTACAGCATCCGTGTGATTATTTATCCACTGAACCACGGATCTAACAAACACTAAAATGGAGAGTCAAAACATCTTCCCAATTGCATGATGGGAGCATTCGGACAACATTTCCAAATGACAGCCATTGTTTGTTTCTGGACAGTTCCAAAACGTAATAGAATTAATTTTTAAACATTTTCAATATAACAATGTTTAAGAGCAAGTAGGTGATTGCAGGCAGAAAGTACAGTTAATTTTTCATAAATTACTCAAAGGCATTCTTCACTTCATCGATTTTTGTTCCATGCAGAATAGAAGGATTTGTGAAATCGGCTCTCAACTAAAGCAGTAAATGCTGTGTTAATTAACACCTTTTAAAAGTGAGTTGGTTAGTAGCAGGATCGAAGGTTATAATGATAAATAGAAATAGAGCAAGAGACAGAGCATGATGATTCCTGAGCTGCTGGAACCATGGAACTGTCATGTCTAAGTCAGCAGCTGAAGGATATAGAAGGCAAGGTTAGGACAACTATTGTGGAGTTTCTGTTTCAGTTACCTCACTACACAACCTGTTCTCAGGAGATTAGAAGGGTTATGTAGAGAATAGGTTTGAGCAGCTTGTACGTGTTCTTTCTTGTTTCTACTTAGTACTCTTCCCAAGTCACAACTATAATGCTTGTGTTCCAGTACTTATTTTGGCCATTTTGCATCTGTTATTTCGATGAAGTCTACTTATTTTTAACTGTGGTTAAAGCGTCTTATTAGAAAGCACTAACAAAATTATTTTAGAATCATTGCTCAAGTCCCTGTTCGGGGATGCCATTTCCATAGAAACACAATACGTCACACCAGTGTACAACATGTCCTATATTTAGAGGACATTAAAACATGCATGAAGATGCACAACTAATTCACCAGGGCAGTTTTAACAGCAAGGTTTGTGGAGGCAAATGTTAAAACTGTCTAAAAGCCGGGGAGGTAGGTTTTGTTGGTCTCATTGCTACTCACTTTATGATCTTTAGAAAAAGTGAGCAAAAAAAATAATTAAAAAAAATAAAATCTGGTAATTGTTAAAGCCAAATGTTAATGACTTGCTCATAGGAATTTGTAGTGTTTTGGCCTGATCAGTTTGACTATGACCAGGGTGCACTGTGCTCACCTACTGAGCTGTAGCTACTTTGGCAACAATGGCCCTGAAATTAGGCTCGGGAGCTTGCCGCGCGTGCAAGCCCCCGATGTTCACTTACCCGGCGCGCTGACATTTTAATTCTGGCCCGCATTGCATTTCCTCTGATTGGCCCGCTTGAGGTCCTGCCGCGCTCTGCGTGCATGACCCAGCGGCGTACTTAGTGCGATGAGCCGGCTGGGATCACGTGAGCACAGGGCAACCAATGGGAGGTTGCAAAAGTTCATTCATGAGTTTGACAGTAAAAGCTGTCAAACTCATGAAAACTCCTGGCCCCAAAACACTACTTAAACCTGAAAGAAAATTTAAAAAAACATTGCACTACTTAAATGAACCATAAAGAACTCTGAAAAACGATTTTAAACAATAATTTTAAAATTAAAAAAAAAAGTATATAAAAAATCAGGGCTAAAACTAAACTTACCTTACTGTAAATTCTTTAAAAATAACAAACCTGTGGGAAAAAAAATTCTCAATTGTATTAATAGACCACTTACCTGTAAAACTAAGTACTTACGTGTGGTTTTTCAATGTGTAAATACCGGAGGCCTTTACACACGCTCAACTCTCTAAAAATAGAGGAAATCCAAGTCGCACGCGCTGCCCGATACCACGAACGCGTTCAGCCTCTGAACCCCTTGGGTCAGAGGACAGGAAATGCCGGTTTTCAGCGCATGCGCTGTGCATGCTGAAAACCGGCAATTCCTCCGGGCACATGCGTGAGTACCCCGTCCGTACTCACGCGTTGTGCCCGGAATTACTGGGCCAATGTCACTGAGACATTGAAGTAATATCGGCACTGATAGTATGAATGCTCAGGGGTAGATATGCCATGTATAAAGAGCTGAGGTGGGAGTGGGGGAAGTTACATGGTCTTAAAAGCTGTGCAAATAACAGGAGACTCAAGTTTTGGTCTTTTTAATACATATATGATGAAGTGGTGATCTAATTGAGGTGTTTAAAATGATTAAAGAGTTTGATAGGGTAGATACTGTGAAACTATTTCCTCTGGTGGGAGTGTCCAGAACAAGGGGACGTAACCCTCAAATTAGAGCCGGGCCATTCAGGGGTGATGTCAGGAAGCTCATCTTCACACAAAGGGTCGTGGAAATCTGGAACTCTCTTCCCTAAAAAAGCTGTTGAAAATTTCAAAACTAAGATTGACAGATTTTTGTTAGGCAAGGTTATTAAGGGTTACAGAACCAAGGCGGGTAGATGGAGTTAAGCTGTAGATCAGCCATGATCTAATTGAATGGTAAAACAGGATCGATGGACTGAATGGCCTACTACTGCTCCTATTTTCCCTCTAACATGACCACCAACCAGACTGGCCAAAATAGTTAACTAAGTGGTTAACTTAGAAGGACTAGGTCTGGCCATTCCTATCAATCTCATTCTTAAAATAAAACAGTTGACATATTGATTGATTTCACGTGTGAAGTCATTACCCGGAGGAATGGAACAACAGCAGTAACAGCTGGCAAAACGTACTCCAGTCCTCGATGTTTTTGATAGTGAAATGGCGAGTCTTCCTGAAAACTCCCAACTGTAATACAGGCCATCATTGTCTGAGTTCAAGTCTCCTGTTCCTTGTCTGTCCCAGATTTAAAAATCAAAATGTGGGAACCAGAACTTCCATCCGGACTGAGGAGAAAGTGACTGAGGAGCGGAGTGACAACTGGTCGAAACCAGCAGCGAAAGGCCAAATATTCAATGAGTAACTGCACTTGATCGGCCAGTTGCTACCCACTCACTCCAGTCAGATGCCAAGCTGGCCTAGAGGTCAGGGCTTGTAGTACGGTCACAATGAGGAGGGAATGGCAAAGGCAGGGGTGACTTCAGTCACATTGGTAAGGGGGGATTTCATTAAAGAATTTTCTAGGCAGTGTATTTTTGGGGGGAAAAAAACTCAGCTGGTCTAACTCAATCCAAACCAACCTTAAGCCTAAAGACCTGAAGCTACCATCCATTTGCAGTGCAAACTTCCTGTACTCATGTTCCACCGGACTGGAAGTTGTTAGAGAACAAATAATAGGCAGAGGTCCAGTGAGCATTATCTCCGCCCAATTTCCAACCCCTACTGAGCTCACTATGCCATTAGCTATCGAAAAAATACTGCTGCAGTGTTTCTATGGAAACACAAAAGGCTTATACAGTCATTTCTTTGACCTTCTAAAATGAGACACTTATAACAGCAATTAACAGTAGATGCCCTTTCAAATAACATTGGTTTAAAATACAGAGCATGAAGAACAAGTACTAAATATTATTCTTTATCTATTTTGTGGAAAATGCTTGGGCAGATTCTCAAATTATTTCATCCTCAAGCGCTCAGAATTCACTAATGTTAATTTTACCAAAGATTGGTGATAGCCACTGAATAATTACAGTTTAATATTACATGTACTAGTGAATGTCCTATGGCATTTCTCACGAGCTAATGGCAGCCCTGAAATTATGCTAAGTTAGGAGTATGAAAAGCAATCTTGACCTGGTTCCACCAGGTCTCTGCCGCATTTTAATGTTCATATGGAGGTGAGGATGGGTGCCCCTTGTGCTCACTTCTTCATCCCCCCTTCAACCCCATCCAATCCTCCGTGCTTAGAGTAGGCTGGACTGGTGGCATGGCATCACCCAGCACCAATCCTGCGAGTTCCGCCACCTCTGCCCCCCATTGAAGGCACACTTTCATTGCCAAGGTATCATGCTGGCAAAAGTGAGGCCCACAATGATGATTTCTCCAATATATGGAGAAGTTTCAATGTTATATTCCAAGTTCAATGTGCATTAGGCCACGGCTTCCTTCAGAATTCCCAGGGAAGATAGGGAGCAGCGTCGAAACGCTCCCAAATTGGTGCCCTGATGTAACAGAATAAGCAGCAAAAACTCCAGATTATTTCAAAAAGAAAGAAAGAAAGACTTGCATTTAAATAGCGCCTTTCACGACCACCGGACATCTCAAAGCGCTTTACAGCCAACAAAGTACTTTTGAAGTGGAGTCACTGTTGTAATGTGGGAAACGTGGCAGCCAATCTGCGCACAGCAAGCTCCCACAAACAGCAATGTGATAATGACCAGATAATCTGTTTCAGTGATAAGTATTGGCCAGGACACCAGGGGAGAAATCCCCTGCTCTTCTTCGAAATAGTGCCATGGGCTCTTTTACGTCCACCCTAGAAAGCAGACAGGGCCTCGGTTTAACGTCTCATCCAAAAGACAGCAATCTGACAGTGCGGCATTCCCTCAGCACTGCACTGGGAGTGTCAGCCTAGATTTTTGTGCTCAGGTCGCTAGAATGGGACTTGAACCCACAACCTTCTAGTCTCAGAGGTGAGAGTGCTACTCACTGAGCCACAGCTGACAGAAGCACAATTTGTTGGGCTTCTTAAGTCAGTTGGAAACACTTTGCATTAGTTCTGTACCAAATTCTGCCCCACCCCTTGTTGGAATTACCCTGAAATTGCACCAAAATGATTGCGTAGTTTAGAGATTGCAGCTTCACTTTTGGAGGACAATAGATAAAGAGATGAAGACTTTCACAGCTTTAGGACATCCCAAAGAATTTCACAGCCAATTATTTATTACTGAAGTACAAACATTGTTGTTTTGTCAGTAAATGCAGCAGCCAATTTGCACAATGCAAGGTCCCACAAACAGCAATGAGATAATCTGTTTATCTGAGGGATACATATTGGCTAGGACACTGGCCGAAAAGGGAGAAAGGGATAGACCGAGAAATTACAGGCCAGTCAGCCTAGCTTCAGTGTTGGACAAATTATTGGAAAAAATTCTGAGGGACAGTATTAATTGTCATTTGGAAAGGCACGGATTAATCAAGGACAGTCCAAGGGATGACAGTGGATAGGCAATGGCAAACATTCAAAGACCGCATGGATGAACTACAGAATTTGTTCATCCCAGATTGGCATAAAAATAAAACAAAAAAGGTGTCTCAACCGTGTCTAACAAGGGAAATTAGGGATAGCATAAGATCCAAGGAGAGGACATATAAATTGGCCAGAAAAAGCAGTAAACCTGAGGATTGGGAGCAGTTTAGGATTCAACAAAGGAGGACAAAGGGATTAATTAAGAAGGGGAAAATAGAATATGAGAGTAAGCTTGCAGAGAACATAAAAACTGACTGTAAAAGCTTCTATAGATATGTGAAGAGAAAAAGATTGGTGAAGTCAAGCGTAGGTTCCTTGCAGTCAGAATCAGGGGAATTTATAATGGGGAACAAAGAAATGGCAGACCAATTAAATACATATTTTGGTTCTGTCTTCACAAAGGAGGACACAAATAACCTCCCAGAGATGTCGGGGAACATAGGGTCTGATGAAAGGGAGGAACTGAAAAAAATCAGTATTTTTAGGGAAATGGTGTTAGGGAAATTGACAGGATAGAAGGCCGATAAATCCCCAGGGCCTGATAATCTACATCCTAGGGTACTTAAGGAAGTGGCCCTAGAAATAGTAGATGCATTGCTGATCATCTTCCAACATTCGATGGAATGTGGAACATTACCCATGGATTGGAGGGTAGCTAATGTTACACCACTATTCAAAAAAGGTGGTAGAGAGAAAACGGGGAATTACAGACCGGTAAGCCTGACATCGGTAGTGGGGAAAATGCTAGAGTCCATTATAAAAGATGTAATAGCAGAGCACTTGGAAAACAGTGACAGGGTCGGACAAAGTCAACATGGATTTACAAAAGGCAAATTGTGCTTGACTAATCTACTGGAATTTTTTGAGGATGTAACTGGTAAAATAGATAACGGATAACCAGTGGATGTGGTGTATTTGGACTTTTAAAAGGCTTTCGATAAGGTCCCGCATGAGAGATTAGCGTGTAAAGTTAAGGCACATCGGATTGGGGGCAAGGTATTGACCTGGATAGAGAACTGGTTGGCAGACAGAAAGCAAAGAGTTGGAATAAACGGGTCTTTTTCCGAGTGGCAGGCAGTGACTAGTGGGGTACCACAGGGATCGGTCCTTGGACCCCAGCTATTCACAATATATATTAATGATCTAGACAAGGGAACTGTCAGGGCGAGGCTGGTTCTGGACCCAAGTGCAGACAGACGAGGTGAGAAGCAGGTATGCAGTCTTAAATAAAAGTACTTTACTAGAATCACACAGGTAAACAGTTACAAACATAGGAGCTCAAGACAAGCTACCACTAGGCAAACGGCTTGTCAAGACTGAGCACAGAGGGAAGAAACCACAGAACATAAATACAAGCAAAAACAGGTGAAACCAATAAACCTGATAAAAGGCAGTTAAGTAATAAACACAGGAGAAACTAGTAACAATTAGCAAAGGGAAAAAAACAATGAAGGTGCCATCTAGGGGTTACTGAGGGAACTAACCGGCACCCTCACAGGACCCCCTCCCCTAGTAACGGCTCCTGACGTTCCTCCTGGACGATCAGGGTGGCGACGGCGAAAATCCCTGATGAGTTCAGGATCCAAAATGTCCCGGGCCGGAACCCAGGAACGCTCTTCAGGACCATAAGCCTCCCAGTCGACCAGGTATTGAATGCTCCTCCTAACCCAGCGACTATCAAGGAGGCGACGGACAGTGTAGGCTTGCTGACCGTCAATCATGCGGGGCGGGGGGGGAGGTCTGGAAGCAGGAACCAAGGGACTGGTAAGTACCGGCTTGAGGTGAGAGACGTGTAACGTGGGATGTACCTTCATCGACCGAGGAAGGAGGAGCCGGTAGGCCACAGGGTTTACTTTTTCCAAAAACCTAAAAGGTCCAATGAACCGGGGTGCCAACTTGCGGGACTCCACATGGAGCGGAAGATTCTGGGTAGACAGCCAGACCTTCTGTCCGGTCCGGAACCGAGGAGCTGGGCGGCGGTGTCGGTCAGCCTGCACTTTCTGCTGAGAAGAAGCGAGCTGCAAGGCAGATCGGACCCTCCTCCAGGTACCGTGGCAGCGTTGGACAAACCCCTGGGCAGCCGGGACTCCTACCTTCCTCTCCTGTTTAGGGAAGAGTGGCGGTTGGAAGCCATATTGACATTCGAAAGGTGAGAGGCCAGTGGAGGAGCTCTGAAGGGTATTGTGCGCGTACTCCGCCCAGACCAGGTACTTGTTCCAGGTGGAAGGATTGGAGGACACAAAGCTTCTTAGCACCCTCTCTAGATCTTGGTTGGTTCTCTCAGTCTGGCCGTTAGACTGTGGGTGGAACCCAGAGGAGAGACTGACGGAAGTGCCCAGGAGGGAACAAAAAGCCTTCCAGAACCTGGATGAGAACTGGGGACCACGGTCAGAGACGACATCCAGGGGCAAGCCATGGAGGTGGAAGACATGCTGGACAACCAGCTGGGCAGTCTCTCTGGCAGAGGGAAGCTTGACAAGAGGGACGAAGTGAGCAGCCTTGGAAAAGCGATCGACCACAACTAGGATGGTAGTGAATCCCTCAGATGGAGGTAGCCCGGTGATGAAATCCAGGGCGATATGAGACCAGGGACGGCTGGGGATGGGCAAGGGATGCAGGAGACCAAGCGGAGGTTGTTGGGATGTCTTGTTCTGGGCACAGACGGGACAAGCGGAGACAAAGGCCCGGGTGTCGGCTTCAATAGAGGACCACCAGAACCTCCTCTTAAGGAACTCGAGAGTCCGACGGGTCCCAGGATGACCAGTCAATCGAGAAGAGTGCCCCCATTGAAGGACCTGGGCGCGCACCTGACTGGGAACATAAAGGCTATGAGGAGGGCCTCCTCCAGGGTCAGCCTCCTGACGTTGGGCCCCTCGCACCAAAGTCTCAATCTCCCATGCGACGGGAGCAACGATGCAGGAACTGGGGATGATAGGTTCCGGGGTCCGCTCCTTTTCCGAGGGGTCAAACTGGCGAGAAAGGGCATCCGGTTTGAGGTTCTTAGACCCTGGGCGGTAAGACAGGAGAAAGTTGAACTGGTTACAGAAGAGAGCCCACCTGGCCTGCCGAGGGTTGAGGCGCTTGGCGTCCTGGATATATGTCAGATTTTTATGGTCGGTCCAGACGACAAAAGGATGCTCTTCTCCCTCCAACCAGTGTCTCCACTCCTCCAAGGCCAACTTAACTGCCAAGAGCTCCCTGTTGCTGACATCATAGTTACTCTCTGCTGGCTTCAGGCGACGGGAAAAGAAGGCACAGGGATGTAGCTTTTGGTCCTTAGGGGAGCGCTGGGACAGGACAGCCCCGACTCCAATATCCGAGGCATCCACCCCTACGATAAAGGGCAGGGTGGGGTCAGGGTGTACCAGAATGGGAGCAGAGGTGAAGCATTGTTTGAGCTCCTGGAAGGCCTGTTCCGCTTCAGAAGACCAACTGAACCGTAAAGACGAGCCCTTGGTCAATGCAGAGAGGGAGGCGGCAAGGGAGCTGAAGTTGCGGATGAAGCATCTGTAAAAGTTGGCAAATCCCAAGAACAACTGAATCTGCTTAACCGACGTGGGATGCGGCCAGTTCAAGATGGCTTGAACCTTGCTAGGATCCATCTGGACGCTTCCACAGGAGATGACGTAGCCCAGGAAGGTGACCTTAGAGACGTGGAATTCACATTTCTCGGATTTGACAAAGAGACGGTTCTCCAAGAGCCTCTGCAGCACCCGTCTGACGTGTTGGACATGCTGCTGGGGGGACTTTGAGAAGATGAGAATGTCATCCAAATAAACAAACACGAACTGGTTCAGCAGATCCCGGAGCACGTCATTGACCAGAGCTTGGAGACTTACCATCCCGGGAAAACCTGCAAAAAAAAAACGTAAGTTCGATGCGCACGCGCAGCCTCTCCTGCGCACGTGTTTGACCTCTGAACCCCTTCGTTCAGGGGAACGGAAGTGCCGGTTTCCCGCGCATGCGCAGTGCATGCAGGAAACTGGCACTTCCATTGGGCCTACGGGTGAGTACCCCGTGTGTGGGGACCCAAAGTTCTGGGCCGATATGTTTGATTCAGGCTACAGAGCCGTCACAAAACTGCGCAATACAGCCTCTAAGCATACATTTACAGCGATTCTTCAAAATGAAGGAAGCAGTTACACTTACCCATGAGGGACATAACTAGGATGAGTATCAGAAACCTAGTAAAAAAATGCTTGTGCTACATTACCCAACTACCTTCTATCAAATATTTTATTGCAATTGTACTATTCTACAAATAATTATACTTAAAAGAACATCTCGCTACGTGGTATCTCCATTAGTGAAAGGTGTAGCTTATGGCCTGATTTCTTTCTCCTTGTTTTAATGCGTGTTGAATTGTTTTTATTCAATCCTTCTTGGCAATTAAGCTGATTATCAGAAACACGGAAATAGATAATCTTGCAATACAAATTTTTCATTTCCTTCCCCCTCATTCATAATTAATGAGAACAATCTGCCGTGGAAGTCTCTTAATTAAGTTTGTTTAAGATGTTCATTATATAATTGAGCTGAACCAGTAATGGACACACATAAGTATTCATTCCAGTGTACAACGTTTTGAAAATAGAGGCTCTGTTTAGTGGCGATGATGTTAACACTGAGGCAAATACCAAAATGAAGTGCTTTTGAATCTAAGCTAAAAAGGTACGTTCTACCTCAATGCTTTGAGTTTAACATCTAGTCGTGTTTTTGTACCTTTAAAGCCATTATCATGATACTTCAATCAATGCTTCCCATTATACTCTATGGGCCTAACTTAACATTGCTTCGTCCTTCGGGTGCAAAATGTGTCCACGACCTACCAATTTTTGTCGCTGGTCACTTGCGACCAAAATGCATAGCAAGTGCGTCGGTTGGCTTATTGGATAGGGTGAACCTTAGCTGTCCCGGGTGCCTCTGGAACAAGTTTGGGTCCATTGCTTATGGAAATTGAGGTCCTAACGCCCATTTCAGGCCCCTTTGCTAAAGTGGATCGCGTCTGACCGGGGCCTCCAACGCGGCATTGGAGAACCGGGGTGCCCTGCCTGGACCTCTTCCAGCCATCTGCCTGAATCAGACCATATTGTCTGCAGTCAGAGTGCACCTCCCCTTTAAGAGGTGCTTGCTGCCTTTAAGTGGTGTCAGAGATGCCCGATTTCTTTCCCCCGCCGCGCCCCCCCTCCCCAACAAACAGGCAACAGCCAGCGAAGGGCCTGGGTAGCACTGGCTGCACATTTGAATTATTTTAATCAGGTCCTAGCATGAATTTAACGTTCTACCTAGCCAGCCCCCATGATCAAATTTCTGGGCCATAGTTTCCAAAAAGCGTTATCAGGCAGCAAAGGGCTGCAAGAAGGTTAAAAAGATGGGAGACTTTAGGGAGAGGAGGCTGTGCCCTGGGCTGCAGAACAGAATGCAGAGGAGTCAAGTAAAATGACCCACTGATGTGGGAAAGTAATGCATGTCCTTTATGTTGTGTCAATACACAGATATATGTACAACCAATTGAACTGATAGGGCTGGATTTTACCAGCCCTGAGGAGGCAGGTTTGGAGGTGGGACTGCTGGGAAAATCAAAAAGAATGGGTGCAGGTTCCGAACCCGCTCCCAACCCACCTCCAACCAATCTTCCCGGGAGTCGGGTCACTGATTTGTGCAGGGTCCCAATTCCTAGAGGTGGGAAGAGGATTACAGTCACTTAAGTGCCTGTTAACAGGTAGTTAACAGGCAATTAAGAGGCTTTTTTCCATTTGAGACTTCTGCTGCGGGCTTCCTGACATCGGGAAACCCTGCCAGGGTAAGTGAGGTGTGATGTGTGTCTGTTGTAATGTTTGTGTATAGATGACAGTTGCAGAAGTGGTGTGAAGGATGCAATGGGACACTGGTGAGTATCAGAGGTAAGGAAATGTTGGGAAAGTCATTTTTAATGTGTTTAGATTTTTCTGTAGGTGACAAGCTTTGAAGTGTTTGTGTGGCCTCACCTCATTGGGAGAAGTGACAGATTGCTTCTGTCCCTCACCTGCAGCTGCCATCTGTTTTATCCTAAGGAGAGAGTCATTGGAGAGCCTTGGTGCAAAGGCTCACCTTTGTACAGTGATTGTCAGTGTCTGACAGCACCTCAAATCATCTGTCAAAAATAAATGCTTCATGTCCCTTTTTAAGAAAACCGGCAGATGAAGCATCATCAACTGACGTCATGTGACACCGGCTTTCTTAATTGGCCAGCAAGCCCACAGGACGGGCTTAACCAGGCCAATCGGGAAAATAGCGTCTGTGCATCAGACATCACTGGAGGTGGGACTAGAACCCGGAAGGCAGCAGTCCCGCCCCCAACTCAGCTCGGCAGGTAAAATTCAGCCCATAGACTCTGATAACTGTTGCTCTGTACGCTTTCATATTACTGTGAAATAAAGATGCTTAATGATTCAAAGCAACCTCCATCTCATGTAGGGTCTGCCTTCAGAGAGATTGGAGAAATAAATGTGCGAAAGAGATGGAGATTGGTCCAGATCTGAAGAGACTTCATTGTTATACCCACCGCGCCCCCCCCCCACATCGGTCCTGAAAATAGATATGGGGGGCGTGTGAGTCACCTGCCGTTAAAAGGAAGACTCTTAAACCACTTGGGGAGAGACTGACACTACTGAACCCGAGGAGGTATCTACAGCAAACCTGAATTTGTAAAAGTAGCCTTTCTGATGAGGCTGATATGTTAACCTGTTTGTTCTCTTTCTAGGTGTTGATCTGTCTGTTCACTTTCTAGGTGTTGATGGACCTGAATTTCAAGCATTTGTGATTGTCTTTCACACAGCCAGACCTGCACCTTATTATTTTCACTCTCCGGAGAAATTCCCAAGTTTATACTTGGCCTATTGTAACACCTGTCCATGTTTGATGCCAATAATAAAATACCACTCTAATCCCAGGCTTTACCTTCACTTTAGATGCTACTAGGAGATAAGTGGATCAAGACTAGAAAATCAAAGGCTTGCTATGTGTCTTTGTGATAAATGGGGCTTGACTCTTTATGTTAACATCATGCTTGTCAAGCTGGAAGTCTATGGCAAGGGATTTAATTGATTATATTTAGCTATCAAAAGAAGCTGTAGAAAACACACCGACAGTGAATAAATGCAACCTGGCACACAAAGGGAAAATGCAACTCTATGAGCTGCTTATGAAGAACTCTCTTGGAAAAGAGTATTGGTTGTTTAGTTCTTTACGTTTCAGGGTAATCTTTGTGGGGCTTTAATCTCTGATCATTTTAATCTCCATGAAATCAGCAGCCTTGAGAATCAGGCTTGCTGACTAAGTATTCGATTTATATCAAGCGGGGTTCTGCATCAGGAAAAAAATTTACAAAAATTGCTCCCATATTCAGATAGATTTTTTTCTTCAATTTCGTGCCCTTCTGTCCCCTCTCTTCCTCTTCTGAAGCTGTTGATTGCTCTGCTGGGGTGCTGTTCTCCAGGCAGCGGTCAGTTTCTGGTACCTTGTCAAAGTGACTATTTTTCATGAGGCTTGAAGGTCAGTGTCGGCAGACTATTTGACTAAGAATGCCAAGAGATCAAGGCTATTCTCTACAGCCATGGCTGAGGAAACCTGTGCCTTTTCCAAGGACCGCAGCTTATCAGCACTACAAAGAGGTTCATGTATTTAGAGTACACTATAGGCATGTCGACCCCTCAGCTACTGGAAGCAGTCTGCTTTTTAACTGACCTGTACCATCCTTTCATAATTTTAAACACTTCTGTTATATCTCCCCATAGTCTGCATTGTTCTAATGAAAAGCAAGATGATTTAATATTCTTTCATTGCATTTGTATTTCCTCATATCAGGCAGCATCTTTGTGAATTTGCATTTCACGCTCTCTAAAGCCTCAATATTCTTCCTATGGTGTTGAGCTCAATACTGTACATAGTACTCAAACTGAGATCTTATAAAGGTTTTCTATAGGCTCAATATTACCTCTTGGCTTTTAAATTCTATGGCCTCGATTTTCCTTGGGCCGTGAGGCGGGCTTTTAGGCGTGCGGGGGTTAAAATTGCAAAACCTAGGGGTCGCGACCCCCCCGCCTGGTTCCCGCCTCCACGCCATTTTAAATAAGGTGTGTCTGATCGACCCGAATCAGTCCCACCGGACTGGTCTTTAGGGCCGTTAAACAGCACTGATTGGCCTTTATAATCCCATTTAACAGGCCCTTGCCTGTTTAACCCTTTTCCCACGTAAAACACGCCTGGTGGGGATGAAACCTGGCGTGAACACTATTGGCTTGTTGACTATCAGCTGCAGGTCCAACATTAAAGAGGATATTTGAGCAGTCATCATTTGCAGGTGGCAGGACTTTGTTGTCTCAGGTCTGGGGGAACTTTTACCAGGCGTAGCCACACCTGTGGAAGGTTGTAGCCTTACACACTTCTCCAGTGTGACCTCCTGCGAGACCCCTCGCGCCACCCTCACTCAGCGCTTCCTCAACTGAGGCATCTACCAGAAGCATGGCAGGCCTTTTTTCCTTCCCTTCTTGGCATTAGAGGATCTCCAGCACCAGGCGCGCCAGCAGCAGAACCAGGCACAACAGCAGTACCAGCAACAGCAGCAGGAGCAGCAGCAGGAGCAGAAGCGACAGGCTGCTGCTCACCAACCTGAGGCAACACAGGCCAGAAGGGGCCATCGCATGGAAGCCCGTCGGCGCAGGAGATACCCCCCAAACAGGGTCTACAGACACAGGGTCAGCTACCTCAACATGACTGAGCAGCAGTGCCAAAGGCAGCTCCGACTTTCGCGACAGGTGGTGACTGACATCTGCGCAATGATACAGCAAGACCTGCAGCCCAGAGGGCCAGGTGGGCACTCCTTACCAGTGGCCATCAAAGTCACCACCGCACTCAACTTTTTTGCCTCAGGCTCATTCCAGGGATCAGCAGCAGACATCAGCGGCATCTCCCAGTCGGCCGCACACACTTGCATCATGCAGGTAACGGATGCCCTCTTTGCCCTTGCGCACAATCACATCCATTTCACCAGGGATCGCGCAAATGTGACGGCGCGAGCGGTTGGATTAGGTCATCTGGCAGGCTTTCCAAGGGTGCAGGGTGTCGTTGACTGCACACATGTGGCCCTTAGGGCACCCTCTCGCAATCCAGGTATTTCTGTCAACCGCAAGGGCTTCCACTCCCTTAGCGTTCAGCTGGTGTGTAACCACAAGAAGGAGATTTTGCATGTTTGTGCCAAGTACCCTGGCAGTTGCCATGACTCCTTCATACTGCGCCAGTCTAGTGTGCCTCCGTTATTCAGCCCACCAGACCAACTTCACGGATGGCTACTTGGAGACAAGGGCTATCCCCTGAGGACTTGGCTAATGACGCCATTGAGGAGGCCAGCCAACGAAGCTGAGGAGCGCTACAACTGCAGCCACATTTCCACCAGATCCATAATTGAGCAAACCATTGGCTTGCTGAAGATGCGCTTCAGATGCCTGGATAGATCCGATGGAGCCCTACAGTACTCAGCAGCCAGGGTCTCCAAAATCGTTGTGGTTTGCTGTGCACTCCACAACATGGCACAGCGTCGTGGCTTGCAGATTCCTGAGGACCAAGTGGCTCCTCTCATACCCTCCTCAAATGATGATGAGGAGGAGGAGGGCGAGAACGAGCATCCTGCAGAGACCTATCAACCAGCGGCAGCATTACGCGAGAACATTGCTGCCCGGGATGCAAGGAACACAGTCATCCTGGCCAGATTTGCTTAGCCTAGTAAATCAAACTCTTTTGCCTCGCAGCTTCTTACCTGAGCATCGACAATGGCCAAACCCTGTGGATTCCGAGCTATTTGACCAGCATCCTGACAACTGCAAGTAATCCTAAGCCCTCAATGTGAAAGCCCCATTCGCAAAATGACACACGCCAGAACTGCAGCAGTTGCCATTCCGAATTTTTATGAAACACACACAACTGATGGCATTTTTCCAAAATACACAGCATTTCACCCAAGTGACTACCCTTGTGACTATTTGTGCTTTATTTTCCTCTTATGCGTGCTCCTACGTAGTGGTTTCCCTGCGGCTTCAGCAGATGTGGAGGCCCTTGCTCACTTTCCTGCTGCTCCTGTCTTGACACCTTTGGTGGGCATCCTCTGGGGTGGTGAGCATGCGAGGGCTCGCCAGCAGTCTGCTGCTCCTGCGGCTGTGCAGGAGTTGAGATGTCTATCTCCGTTGGGTGTGGACTCCGGCAGTGCTCTGACCGAGGGCTCTGCAGTGGCAAGGAAGTGTGAGCGCTTGGAGAGGAGCCCCCACTTCCTTGAGGTCTGCCACCAACCTCCCTCCCATGGGTCAGGTCCTCCTCAGTGCCTGCAAGTGGCTTGAGAGCAGCTTGCTGCACATCAGGGGGGCCATGGGGACCCGTATCTGCAATGGCAGTCCTACTCAGAAGGACTTCCATGAAGGTCTGGTTTCTCTGTTCAATAGATGCCCATCGCTCCTCAAGAGATGTCATTCTATTCTGAACACTCACCATGTTTTCCATACCCTGGCGACTAACCTCCTCCATGGCCGTAGCCCTCCTCTCCTCTACCGTAGCCAGCCTTACCATGGAGGCAGCAATC
Source organism: Somniosus microcephalus (assembly GCF_052327205.1). Taxonomy (NCBI): domain Eukaryota; kingdom Metazoa; phylum Chordata; class Chondrichthyes; order Squaliformes; family Somniosidae; genus Somniosus; species Somniosus microcephalus. Next base: position 39,770,745 of record NC_140993.1, on the reverse strand, counting down.
ATTTCCACGTAGGTAGCCATCCTTTCCGTGTTGATGCGTTCATGAGCCACTGATTCCACAAAGGCTCTGCTCATGTTCGCTATGGACTCCTCCATTCGCTCTACACTCGCACGACCCTGGAGACAAAACCTGCCAGAGACTCCTGCATCTGTGCCTGGAGTTCCATCACCTCTGATCTTATGGATGGACCCAGAGGCAGAGGGTCGACATGCAGCTGAGCCCAGCTGGCAGTGTCCTGTGCCCACCGACGAGGACTCTCTACTGCTGTTCCTGTCTCCACAATCTGCTGATGCTCACTTGTGAGCTGTGATACACCAGGTGCTACTCTACTCTATGTCCCAAAGGTCCCACCGAGGTGTGAGTGTCTGCGCTGGTGCTGGGTACGCATAGTTCTGATGACGCTGTGCCCTCAGAGGTTGCAGATTCCTCTGAGGAGTCTGGCTGCTCAGGCTCTTCCTCCTACAGAGTGGGGACGGGGGCTCTCGATGGTCCTGTGGGGGAGTCAAGGAAAAAGTTAGAGATGCGATGCCAAGGTTACATGCACATTGCATTTTGCAGATGATGTAGCTTCAGTATCATTATCAGCGACTCATGCAATGCCAATGAGAGAGATTGAAAACTATTCTGTCACTAGCTTGCGGGGATGCTCCTGCCTGTCCTTCCCCAACGTCCACATCTCGGTCAGCCCCGGAAATCTCCAGGACACCTTCCACCCAGGGGGTGAGCTGGGCTAATGAGGGCGGCCCTCCTCCTGTCCTGGGTCGCTCTCTCCTGTTGTGAGCTCTCTTTTCCTGCAATGAGGGAGACAATTGGAGGTTGAGTGAGAATGAAGGAGTGAGTGCAGAGATTGCATAGCATAGATACTTAGAAGGAGACAAAGATGGAGTGAGGTTGCAGGACCAAGGGCCCTCCCTGTGTGTTGTCAGTTGTGTTCAAAGCATCAGAGTGAGTAGGGGTGTGAGGGCTGCATGGTGGAATAGTTCTGTGAATGTGAGCATAGAGAGAGAGGGAATGGCTAAGGGTGCATGGATGTGAGTGTCTAGTGGGATGTGCAGGAAGAGATAGCTAAAGCTGAGTGCTGGTGAGGAAAGGCAATGGGGATCAGATTGTGGGTGAAGGAAACTTCATACAGTACTTACTTTTCCACTGCGAAGAAGGTCATGGAATCTTTTCCTGCACTGCAACCACGTTCTGCATGTAAGCCCCAAGGAGTTGACTTGACCTACCACCTCTAGCCACACAGCCTTGGTCTGGCTAGGAGGCCTCTTCCTCCCTGAAGAAGGGAAGAGGACCTCCCTGTGGGCCCTAGCACCATCCAATAATGCCTGTAGTGAAGCCTCATCAAATTTGGGCGCAGATCTGGCCCTCCCGCTGGCCCTTCCTCCTGTAGGCTCCTGTGCCATCTTAATGTTGAAGGTTGGAAGCCTGCAGAGGAAGCAAAGCTTGCTGTGGACCTTAAAAGCAGCAGCAATGATGACATCATATTCTGCGGCTTTCTGACTGGAAATACTCAATTGCCAAGGCTTCCCACACGCTGGAAATCAATTGGCCAATTGTGTTAAATTTGCATCAATCTCATTGACACATTTACAATCGTGTCAGAATCACTAAATTCGGGGAACCCGCCAATTCCCCGCACCTGAACTAAAATCGAGGCCTATATCTCTGTGATAAAACTTAGAATCCCATTAACTTTTTTTCGTGGACTCATGAACCTGTAAATCTATATAGCTCAAAATCTCTGCTTTTCCACAGCATTCAGTCTACTTCATTTTAAGGTTATTCCCCCCTTGTTCTGGACCCCCCCACCAGAGGAAATAGTTTCTCTTTATCTACCCTATCGACTCCTTTGATCATCTTAAACACCTCAATTAGATCACCCATTAATCTTCTTTATTCAAGAGAATACAAGCCTAGTCTATGCAACCTGTCCTCATAATTTAACCCTTTGAGCCCCAGTATGCCAATGAAATCAATACGTTACACTATAAAAGTAACGGTAACAACAGCTAAGGTTGTGCACTCAAGCACCACTCCAGAAACCTGAGTACAACAATCTAGGCTGACACTTTAATGCTGTACTGAGGGAATGCTGCACTCTCAGAGGTGAGGTTTTTCAGATGCCCTCTCTGCTGAACATAAAAGATCCCATGGCACTATTTGATGAAGAGTAGGTGAGTAGTCATAGACTCATAGAAATTTACAGCACAGAAGGAGGCCATTCGGCCCATCATGTCTGTGCAGGCTGAAAAAGAGCTATCCGGCCTAATCCCACTTTCCAGCTCTTGGTCCGTAGCCTTGTAGGTTACGACACTTCAAGTGCATATCCAAGTACTTTTTAAATGAGATGAGGTTTTCTGCCTCTACCACGCTTTCAGGCAGTGTGGTCCAGACCCCCACCAGCCTCTGGGTGAGAAAAGTTCTCCTCATCTCGTTTCTAATCCTTCGACCAATTATTTTAAATCTATGCTATGCAGAGAGGCCAATCTAAGTTATAAGTCCCATCCACTCTATCTAGGACCCTCATAATTTTATACACCTCAACTAAATCTCCCCTCAGCCTCCTCTGTTCCAAAGAAAACAATCCCATCCTATCCAATCTTTCCTCATTGCTACAATTCTTCAGCCCAACCAACATCCTCGTAAATCTCCTCTGCACCCTCTCTAGTGCACTCACATCTTTCCTGTAATGGGGTGAACAGAACTGTACACAGTACTCTAAGCTGTGGCCTAACTAGTTCAAGGATAACCTCCTTGCTCTTATATCCTATGCCTCTGCTAATAAAGGAAACTATCCCATATTTCTTCTTAACCACCTTAACTACCTGTCCTGCTGCCTTCAGGGATCTGTGGACATGCACTCCAAGGTCCCTCTGTTAGAATCATAGAATAATAGAATGGTTACAGCACAGAAGGAGGCCATTCGCTCCGTCAAGCCCGTGCTGGCTCTCTGCAAGAGCGCTTCAGCTAGTCCAACTTGCTCATCCTTTCCCCATAGCCTTCAGGTACTTATCCAATTCTCTTTTAAAAGCCATGATTGAGTCTGCCTCCACCACCCTTTCAGGCAGTGCATTCCAGATCATAACCACTCGCTGTGTAAAAAAGTTTTTCCTCATCTCGCCTTTGGTTCTTTTGCCAATCACCTTAAATCTGTATCCTCTGGTTCTCGACCCTTCTGTCAATGGGAACAGTTTCTCTCTATCTACTCTGTCTAAACCCCTCATGATTTTGAACACCTCTATCAAATCTCCTCTCAACCTTCTCTGCTCCAAGGAGAATAATCCTAGTTTCTCTAGTCTATCCACGTAACTCGTACAATTCTCGTAAATCTTTTCGACACCCTCTCTAAGGCCCTCACATCCTTCCCAAAGTGCAGTGCCGAGAATTGGACACAATACTCCAATTGAGGCCTGTAGGGGTGGTGTCGTGCGGGCGCGCCCAGTCAGCTTTGCCTCTGACTGCCCCTTGAGCGGTTTGAATCGCTCCCACACCCCTGGGTTCTAGACACCGGACTTAGGTACAGGCGGCGATACAGAAAATCGAGTAGACAAGTGCCTTGGTGTAAGAAAACCAACATTTTATTAAAGCAGAATACAACAATCTTAAGGAAAATTACTGGTATGAAAAATACAGGCATAAACAATTACACTTATATGGGAATGGGGAACACACGGCACATCGAGGGAAAAACAACTACATTGACAATCCCCTTATCCTTAATCCCACCCCCTATACCTAACTAGATTAAGCTATGAGGGGCCAGGAATTCATGCTCACCAATCCAGAACCTGTTGCTTTAACGGGTTGTGAGTTTTTGAGGTCTGTTCTCCCTGTCTTTTGGGGTACCCCGTCGCCACGTGGTCTCAGGGTGCGGCGCTGAAGTTGTTGATGCGAAGCACCCTCCCTTTTCCTCAGCTGCCGTCGTCATCTCGTAGTGATGGGTTTTCTTCTTCTTCTCCCTCGGGCGGTCGTCGGCGGTAATGTTACGGTCAGGGGTCGGTTGGCGGGTCTCACCGCTTAGATGATTTTACTACCCAGGCTTCGAACGCTGGTTTATTCATCACGGGCGCTGCCACCCACGTTTAACGCCAGCTTATTCATAGTGTTCAAACGCCAACTTATTCTCACTGTCCATACATACACTGCCAATTTTCTTCACCAAACACCAGTTTATAACTAGGCGTTTGGTTTTTACCCATGCGTCTTTCACTGCCCTTCTCTGCTCTTATCGGTTTACCTTCTTCTTCGTCTTGTCTCACCTCATCTCGTCTCGTCTGCCCCTTTGTGGCCTGTGTGTCCTGTATGGCTTTGAACTCGGGTCTCGTTCTCCTCCCGCGTTTGACCCCGGTGTAATGGGCGCCCTTGGTTGTTGAGCGGTGCGGGGAGCGAGAAGAGAACCCGCCACGAGGCCAGGGCGCGAGCATGAGCGGCAGCAGGCCAAAGGCCACAGACAAGAGGTCAGAGTCAAGAGTCAAGGGAAGAGAGAGCGATTGCCACTGATGGGCCTACAATTATACCCGTTCTTCTACTCCTTATCTGCACGCCAAATCAGGTCAGTCCATTGTTTAATTTTTGGCGGGCTTGTATAAATGATTACAACCATTTATTTTAATGACTTTTTGGAGTGGTTGTCTCCGGGTCTAATGGCCCCGATGTCCTGGTTGTTTGTCATGGATAAGACCTAATTGTCCCCATCCTGACTTGATGGCTACTGTGAGCTGTTACTGATTAAACATGCAGAAACCTAATGGCCACGATTATAGGCCCATTCTAGCTTGATTGGATTCAAGTCGAATGAATGCATATTCTGTGTTTACTTTGTCTGGCTGGCTCCAGAGAGTCCTGTTCTCAGAGATTCCTGCATTTTAAGTTTCGTCTCCGAGCCTACTTGTCTGCAGAGCCTTGCTTAAAAATCCTGCCAGTTTTGGTCACGAGGTTTACAGAAGCCACTTTGGGTACCCTGCTTTTAATAATTTGTCCAAAACAGGGTCCCTTGATCCATAACTTGGGGAGTGCGGGAATTTTGAGAACCCTGCAAATTACAGGCCGAACCAATGTTTTATAAAGATTCATCATAACTTCCTTGCTTTTGTAATCTATGCCTCGATTTATGAAGCCCCAGATTCCATATGTTTGTTTAACTGCTTTCTCAACCTGCCCTATCACCTTCAACGGTTTGTGCACATATACCCACAGGCCTCTCTATTTATGCACCCCTTTAGAATTGTACCTGTGAAGTCTGTAGGTATTATGACGAATTAATACACAGACTACAAGAGTAACTTTAACAGGACTTTACTATTCGAAGGTCAGGGCGAATCTGCCCAATAAATCCTGACATAGCACTTATATACCGGTGTGGTCACCGTCGGTATTACAGTATACAGCAGCCAAGATCAAATAGTGCCACACCTAAAATAGTTCTCTTAAAGGGGGACGGTTACATACAATAGTTCTCTTAAAGGTAGAACAGTTACATACACTACAATCCTCCCTTTTTAGCTTACAACATACTTATTCCCCATTAAACATAACATATATTCACTTCATGTTAAAACAGTTCACAGATATAGTCTCTGCGGAAAACAGTTCACAGATTTAGTCTCTGCGGAAAACAGTTCACAGATTCAGTCTCTGCGGGAAACAGTTCCTTGTGGTGTAGTCGGTTCACGTTGCTGGAGTGACTCATCCAATAGTCCTTCCCTAACTTAACAGCTTGAACTTCCGTCACTTCTGAACCAGCATTGTTGACTTTTACAAACAGCTAGATTGCCTTGGGAAGTTTCTCTACTTCCCAACTGATTTGGCTCCGTTCGGAGGGACCACGTGCGTGATCTGGTAGAGGTGATAATGGTTCAGATGGTCATCGTCTTCTGCTTCGTCTTTTCCTTTTCTGCTTCCTGGAGACTCTCTGGGCTCCACTGTCATCCTCCTTTTCCCGTAGTAGCGCCACCATCTCCCGATGTTCCTTAGGCTTTAGGTGGTTCATCATGGTTTCGGCACTTTGGGAGTTTTCAGCACAAGCTGGGCAGACCAGGTCATCGTAATATTCAGTGTCGCTCAACAGGTCATGGTAATATTCGGTGTCGTCCTGAGCTAGACCAGCGAGAGGGTCTTCTATTTCCTCCTTACCCAGCTGGAAGTTAGCCAACTTTTGTTCCAAATCCAGACATCTTTCCTGAAGAGACTTCTTCATGCGTTCAGCTTCATCCCGCTTTTCCTGGGCTTCCTGCAAGTCTTTTACTAATGACCTCATTTGTGATTTCAATACTTCAACTTCATTCGGAGATTGATTGATCGGACTATTCAATCCTTCTACTGAAGTAGCTGTTTCAGCATTCCGTTGTTCTACATTGACGCGAGTCAGCGTACTTTTGGCATCCAAGGGCTGCTCTGCTGCAGTCTTCTCAGTCTGTGTTGCCACCTCAGCTATTTCAATAACTTTTGAGAGCTCCGAACCCCTTTTCTTTGAAGATTGAGGCTCGTGTTCCAGTTTTTTCCATTTTAGAGTCTTGTCCCTCAGCTTATGAAGGAGTTGGCTGACTGTTAATTCTTCTGCCATCATCCATTTCCCATTAGCTGCAGGGCTGTTTATAACCTTGCCCTGGGGCTCCTTTGCTGTTTCTACTTCGCCATCATCCGCAGCCTCCAACATTCGAATTTCCACAATTGAATCGTCCGGTGATGCTGCACCCAACTTCAGTAGGAGCTCGGAAGTCATGTCGACCAACTCAGCCTTTTCTGCCTGCAACCTGCTAACAAGCGCCTTCAGTTGCTGAACATCATGTTCCACCAGATTAGAGCAGCACCTTCAGAACCCGAATCAGCTTTGATTCATTTGGCCTCCTCGCGCAGACGGTTTGTGTGCTCCTGCTCCCTTTTCTCCCTCAGCTGCTTCTGTTGTCTTTCCAGATTCTCCCATTCGGTGTCCAAGAACTTTTGCATTGCTTTCATCTCTTGCTCGAGACGGCAACTCAATTGTTCTAATTGCTGTCGTAATTTGCAATGGAGTTGAGTTTGAGCTCGGTGTTCCTCAGTAATGTATATGTCTGTAACCTGGACAGACTCAGAATTTGCTGTCAAACTATGTTGTTGTTGTTCAGTGGAATTCTGTTCTGCAACTTTGTTCTCCTCTGGAGCATAAGCATTTATGCACGCCTTCGTTCTTCCAACCTTAGTCAGCAAGTCCATTTTAGACTTGTCTTTCGTACTTGGGCTGGTCTTATCGTCATCCGTTTCAGAGTCTGAGCTGATTGGCTGCACCGAGTCCTCACTCGTTAGGTAGTGCCATTCCATGTTTATTTTCTTGATCCACTCCCATCCTAGAAGTGGTGGTCCTCCCTCAGGTAGTACATATAAATCCATTCCTGGGTGTTCTTTGCCCCTGTCTCTCACCTTGACTCTTATCTTTCCCATGGGGTATACTTTATGCCCCGTATATGTCTGCAATACAAACTTAGTATCTCTCAAGGGTATATGTGAGAATAGCCGGTTGTAATCCTTTCGATTTATGACTGATAGGGCTGATCCTGTGTCCAATTCCATTTTCACTCGGACTCCGGCTATTTTTAGCATGACCCATATAGTTTGTAGGTCAGTTTCTTTACTCACATTGTGAATTCTCAGACTACCCAGTTCCTGGCCGTTTGGGTCTGAATCCGAATTCTGTTCATCTGAACTCTTCTCAGCCACCTTGTGTACCTTGTTGTACTTTTCCTGCGGTGACTTTTTTTTGTTGTTGTTGGTCTTCTTCCCTGACCGGCATACCTTAGCTATGTGACCAAGCTTGCCACATTTTCTACATTCCTGGTTTTTAAACCAGCATTGGTTCTGGTCGTGTGTTGTCTTCCCACAACGATAACATTTCGATGTACCCGAAGTAATTTGATCCACACTGAGTACCGCTGCCTTCAGCTGCATTTCCGCTGTGCCTCTCGCTGCGGCTTCATGCGATGCTGCAATAAGGACAGCCCTATCAAGTGTAAGATCGTTTTCTTCGAGCAGACGCTTTTGTGTTCCTTCCTTCGACAACCCGCACACGAACTTGTCTCTCAATGCCTCTGTCAGATTTTCCCCAAACTGGCAGTATTTCGCTAGTCTACGCAGTTCGACCAAGTATTCCGTGTTGCTTTCCTCTTTCCGTTGTGTTCTCGCATAGAATTTGAATCGTTCCGCCAACATCAGTGGTGTGGGGTTCAAATGATCCTTCAGGGCAGTAACAATATTAGCGAAAGTCTGATCCGTCGGTTTAGCTGGTGATAGAAGATGCTTCAATAGCCCGTATGTCTTGGCCCCCATTGCGTTTAATAAGGTGAGAGCTTTATCATCATCTGCTATTTTATTGGCCTCACAATATATCTCAATACGTTCTACGTACATGGCCCAATCTTCCACCTCGGAATCGAAGTTGTTGATGTTACCATGCTTAGGCATCTTCACTATCTCTCACTATCTTTCTGCGAAACAACAACAAATTTGTTCGTTAACTTTTTTTTTCCAAAATGGCGGTTTCCCGCGCTTGTCTTCTTCCCCGCCTACTGGCAAAATGGCGTTTTCCCGCGCTTGTCTTCTTCCCCGCCTACTGGCAAAATGGCGGTTTCCCGCGCTTGTCTTCTCCTGGCGGGAGGGTAAGCTTTTCCCTCGGGCGACGGCCGCTGGCTTTCGGGGTTCGCAGCCTGCGTGTCGGCTTCAGTGCGTTCTTTGTTCCCTTTTCTCGGCAGGGCAACTGGCGCTGGGGACAACCCGTTGACGGCGAACAGTTCCAGCCGCGGGCTGGATCTCGCTCAGTCTCCCTCGCTCAGGCTCTGTCTCTCCCGCTCGCTCGGGCTCTGTCTCTCCCTCGGCGGCTTCCAATCGCGCCTCCCAGCCCTCTCGCAGTCCGGTGCTTTCCTCCCCGGCTGCGGCTGAGTTCCCCGTGATTTATTTATTTTTATATCTTCCCGCGCCTTACGATCCCGGTCGCAGCGCTTCGTGGCCTCGGTCGCTGCCCGGCCTTTTTCACTCCAATCGCGCCTCCCAGCCCTCTCGCAGTCCGGTGCTTCCCTCCCCGGCTGCGGCTGAGTTCACCGCGGTTTATTTATTTTTATATCTTCCCGCGCCTTATGATCCCGGTCGCAGCGCCTCGTGGCCTCGGTAGCTGCCCGGCCTTTGTCGCCGGTCGCGGTCTAGCTGCCTCACGACGCCGTTGCGTCTCCCAGCCCGCTTGTACCGTGGCTTCCGTGCTCCACGCTGCCCCAGTCTCAGCGCCTCTGGGCCCGACTTCTGTCCGGCTCCTTTCCCCCGACCGTGGTCGAGTTCACCGCCCTTATCCTCCGTTTATTTTTTTATTTTCCCTTTACTCACAGTCACCGTGGCCGACTTGCTTCTCGTGCTGATCGGCTCACTCACCACTGTGGCAGAAGGGACAATCAGTGCCTGTTGCTGATGGAAGGCTTCGTGTCTGAATTCTTCCTTCTTCCTTGCTCTGCAGACTCGAGTTTTCTCTCAGCAGAACGACGAGGGCGGGTGCCTCTTCTCGACGCTCGTTAACTGCTTCGGAAGTATTGTTGCCGCAGGGTAAGATTGAACTCGTCGCCACTGTAAAGTCTGTGGGTATTATGACCAATTAATACACAGACTACAAGAGTAACTTTAACAGGACTTTACTATTCGAAGGTCAGGGCGAATCTGCCCAATAAATCCTGACACAGCACTTATATACCGGTGTGGTCACCGTCGGTATTACAGTATACAGCAGCCAAGATCAAATTGTGCCACACCTAAAATAGTTCTCTTAAAGGGGGACGGTTACATACAATAGTTCTCTTAAAGGTAGAACAGTTACATACACTACAGTACCTTTTAGTTTATATTGCCTCTCCTCATTCTTCTGACCAAAATGTATCATTTTGCACTTTTTTGCATTAAATTTCATCTGCCATGTGTCCGCCCATTCCACCAGCCTGTCTACATCTTCTTGAAGTGAATCATTATCCTCCTCACTGTTCACTATACTTTCAAGTTTTGTGTCATCAGCAAATTTTGGAATTGTGCCCTGTACATCAAAGTCCAAGTCATTAATATATATCAAGAAAAGTAGTGGTCCTAGTACTGACACCTGGGGAACACCACTGTATGTCTCCCTCCATTCTGAAAAACAACCGTTCACCACTATTCTCTGTTTCCTGTCACTTAGCCAATTTTGTATCCATGCTGCCACTATCCCTTTTATTCCATGGGCTTCAACTTTGCTGGCCAGCCTATTATGTGGCACTTTATCAAATGTCTTTTGGTAGTCCATGCACACCACATTAACCCTCTCTGTTATCTCATCAAAAAACTCAATCAAGTTAGTTCCTCTACACTTCTCAGTATCCTACCATTTACTGTGTATTCCCTTGCCTTGTTAGCCCTCCCTAAATGCATTAACTCCGGATTGAATTCCAATTACCACTTTTCTGCCCACCTGACCAGTTCATTGATATCCTCCTGCAGACTATAGCTTTCTTCATCACTATCAATCACATGGTCAATTTTTGTATCATCTGCAAACTTCTTAATCATGCCCCCACATTGAAGTCTAAATCACTGATATATACCACAAAAAGCAAGGGACCTAGAACTGAGCCCTGGGGAACCCCTCTGGAAATAGCCTTCCAGTCACAAAAACACCCATCGGCCATTACCCTTTGCTTCCAGCCACTGAGCTAACTTTGGATCCAACTTGCCACTTTCACCTGGATCCATGGGCTTTTACTTTTCTGACCAGTATGCCTTGCTAAAATCCATGTAGACTACACCAAATATGCTACCCTCATCGACCCTCCTTGTTACCTCCTCAAAACATTCAATCAAGTTAGTCAGACATGATCTTCCCTTAAGAAATCCATGCAGACATAGAAACATAGAAGATAGGAGCAGGCGTAGGCCATTCGGCCCCTTGAGCCTGCTCCGCCATTCAATGAGATCATGGCTGATCATCCAAATTCAGTACCCTGTCCCTGCTTTCTCCCCATATCCCTTGATCCCTTTAGCCTTAAGAAATATATCCAACTCCTTCTTGAATATATTTAATGAATTGGCCTCTACTGCCTTCTGTGGTAGAGAATTCCACAGGATTACCACTCTCTGGGTGAAGAAATTCCTCCTCATTTCTGTCCTAAATGGCTTACCCCTTATCCTTAGACTGTGACCCCTGGTTCTGGACTCCCCGACCATCGGGAACATCCTTCCTGCATCTAGTCTGTCCAGTCCTATCAGAATTTTATAAGTTTCAATGAGATCCCCTCTCATTCTTCTAAACTCCAGTGAGTATAAGCCTAATTGACCCAATCTCTCCTCATACATCATTCCTGCCATCCCAGGTATCAGCCTGGTGAATTTTCGCTGAACTCCCTCCATGGCAAGAACATCCTTCCTCAGATAAGGTGACCAAAACTGCACACAATACTCAAGATGTGGTCTCACCAAGGCCCTGTACAACTGCAGCAAGCCATCCTTGATCCTGTACTCAAACCCTCTCGCTACGAAGGCCAACATACCATTTGCCTTCTTAACCGCCTGCTGCACCTGTATGCTTACCTTCAGCGACTGGTGCACAAGGACACCCAGGTCTCATTGCACTTCCCCTTCTCCCAATCTATTGCCATTCAGATAATAATCTGCCTTCCTGTTTTTGACACCCAGGTGGATAACCTCGCATTTATCCACATTATATTGCATCTGCCATGCTTCTGCCCAATCACCCAACCTGTCCAAATCATCCTGGAGTTTCTCGGCACCCTCCTCACAGCACACACGCCCACCCAGTTTTGTGTCATCTGCAAACTTGGAGATATTACATCTAGTTCCTGTGAGGGTGCCGGTTAGTTCCCTCAGTAACCCCTAGATAGCACCTTCACTTGTTTTTTTCCCTTTGCTAATTGTTACTAGTTTCTCCTGTGTTTATTACTTAACTGCCTTTTATCAGGTTTATTGGTTTCACCTGTTTTTGCTTGTATTTAAGTTCTGTGGTTTCTTCCCTCTGTGCTCAGTCTTGACAAGCCGTTTGCCTAGTGGTAGCTTGTCTTGAGCTCCTATGTTTGTAACTGTTTACCTGTGTGATTCTAGTAAAGTACTTTTATTTAAGACTGCATACCTGCTTCTCACCTCGTCTGTCTGCACTTGGGTCCAGAACCAGCCTCGCCCTGACAGCAAGACTGAGCCAGTATGGACCCAGCAGTGATGGAGGAATTTCGTCCTATTCTCCACCATCAAGGTGCTTTCCTCGGCCGCCTTGAGCAACTTCTCCAAAGCATTTCGGACAAGGTAAATACGTGGACTCAGACCATTCAACACCCAGCCGCTGTGGCTTCTGCTCAGGATGTTCCTCCTCAGTCAGTTCCTTTGGGTACTACCCCACCGGTCGCCGCCCTCCAGACTCACCGAGAGCCTCGCCTACCCATGCCAGAGCGCTATGACGGTAATCCGGGCAAGTGTCGCGGCTTCTTGACCCAGTGCTTCCTAGTTTTTAAACTCCAACCCTCCATGTTCCTATCACCCCGCTCTAAGGTAGCGTTCATCATATCACTACTCTCTGGAAAAGCTTTCACCTGGGCTACCGCTATCTGGGAGCAGCAATCTTTCATCTGCTCGGACATTCTCCTTTTCACCGAAGAGCTGAGCAAAGTCTTTGACCGTCCTGTGAGTGGACGGGAGGCAGCTAAGAGACTTTTGAATCTCTGCCAGGGCAACTGCAGCGTAGTCGACTTCGTCATCAAGTTCCGCACACTCGCTGTGGAAAGCCGCTGGAACACCGAGGCTCTTCTCTCCATGTTTCTTCATGGCCTTTCCGAATCTATCAAAGATGAACTGGCGTCCAGAGAGGTTCCGGAGGACCTTGACACGCTCATCTCCCTTGCCATCAGTGTGGATAACCGCCTCCGGGAGCATGGTAGAGAGAGGAGATTCACTACTTCCACAGAGGTGAGATCTTCCGGTGTTTTGAATCTGACCAAGAGTTTCCAAGTACCCCCGAGTCCACCTGTTAGCACCGAAGAGGAACCTATGCAACTCGGCAGAACTCGGCTCTCCCAGTTTGAGTGACAGAGGAGATTGAGAGAGGGGCGTTGTCTTTACTGTGGCCTGTCTGGCCATCTCAGAGCCACATGCCCTGAGCTTCAGGAAAAAGCCAGGAGGATTGGGAAAATACTAACAGATCAAATCCCTTCTCCTACCCCTTCTGTCTTCCAAACCTTGCTTCCCGCTCGTCTCTCTTGGGAGGGACAACAGTACAACCTCCAGGTGTTTGTTGACTCCGGGCCCGCTGGCTGTTTTATCGATGCCACCCTTGTGCGCAGCCTGAAAATTCCTTTCTCCCGCCTTGACAAGCCTTTACAAGTTACCGCCCTCGACAGCAGGCCCCTTGGTTCTGGGCGCATTCACCGGAGTATTGCATGTCCAAGTAGGGGAGAGACATCAAGAGTTGCTGCAATTTCACCTTATCGATTCACCTGAGCTCCCTCTCATTCTTGGACATCCGTGGCTCTCTCTTCACAACCCTCACATTGACTGGACTACCGGGACTGTGCTGGAGTGGGGTCCCTCATGTCTAGCCAACTGTCTTAAGGTTTTCCCTAGTCTGCCCCGTCCTTCCTCTCCCGAGCCTACTTTTTACAACGTAAGTGGTGAATTAATTAAAATTAAAACATTTTTTCCACAGGTTCATTATTTTTAAATACTTTAAAGAAAGGTAAGTTTATTTTTAGCCCCGTTAGAAAATAAAGTTATTTTTTTTCAAAAATTTAAATTATCGTTTAAAATAGTTATTTCATGTAATTTATAGTTTATTTAAAAAATGTGATGTGTTTTTTTAATTTATTTAAAGATTTAGTGATGTTTTGGGGCTCGTAGTATTTATAAATTTGACAGCACTTCCTTTCAAACTTATGAATGAAGCATTCCCTGCTCCGATTGGCTCCCCATGGCCACGTGATCCCAGGGGATGCTGCGAACTAACTGCGCCCCTGGGATACGCAAGCACTGCATGCCGGCAGTTGGAGGAGGCCCAGGATCGGAATCCCACGCGGGCCCACTGCACAACAGCAGGCGCATTAGGTAAGTGCAGGTCGGAGGCTTACACCCGCGGGAAGCCTCCAACCCGAATTTCTGGGCCAATTATTCCAAGAGTGGTTGCCTTATTGTAGAAGTAATTAATCATTTTCCTGAACTGCTGAAACAAAAACAGCAGGGATAGCTGGTTGTCAGCATGATTTCAGTGCGTAAGTCAAGAAAGCTTCACGCGCGCTTCCGCATCATAGATCAGGGGGTAGAAATTTGTTTGCACAAGCCTGCCAGAGCGATTGTGGTGCAGTGATCGATTCTGGCACCTGGATGAGTAGGCCCAAGGCACACCTGATATTGGGCCTCGAGCCTCATTTAAATTACACCGGCCATTCGAAGATCGGGTAGCTGCGACACCAGCAGTGGCCATCAGGTAAGTGGTTAAGGCAGATCAGGAAGTGGGGGGGTGTAGTGGGTGACCAAGAAGGGGCACGAGTGGGTCAGGAGTGAGGGCAGAGACCAGGATCGGGGCCGGTGGGGGGAAAGCAGTTGTCAGCAGCGGTCCATGTGGATTTAATGTGCTGTCGGGAGGCGTACTCCTCGCGGCTTCACATTCAGGTAAGTATTTTTTAAACGCTTAACGTTTTGGTGGTGGCCTGCAGCAGTCCCTTCATGGTAAAGGGAAATCAGGTGGGGTATTTTACAGGCAGCCGATCTGATCCGATATTGCCTGTTTTATGCCCTCACCGGGTTGAATTAAACAAGTTGAAAGATACGCTTGCATCACCAACCGATTGCACTGAATCTGGCCCACGACCCTGACCCTTCTGACTCTCCAAGTGTTTCACTAACTGTTCTTCATGAAGACAATCCCCCTTTAATAGCTGAAATAAGCCACATGGCCTATGCAAATGACTTCAGCCCTCATTCTACATAGGTAATGAAGGACAGATGATAGCATAGAGACATGGCAGAAACTAGTGCTAAAAATTGTTCTCGAACACCTTGCAACTACAGCTTCATTTCTAGGTATCAAATTAACATTTTTATCAAATATACCTAACTTTCAGTCACAAAATGACAGGACAGGTTTGGAAGAGGTCCGTTCGCCCCATGTAATCTCATCAGAATACCAACGACTAATCCTCCTTGTTGCAGCATCAAGTTGTTCCTTAAAAGAGGATAGTATCTTGTCCTCAATCGCCCTTCCTGGAAACTGAATTCAGTTGTTAATCAGTCATTGAAAGTGGTGATTGTGATGAAATATTCCATTCATCACTGCCTGTGACTGTGGTTGGTTTCAGGTTCCCCCTTACCATTGTATTGCCTGTGACTGTGGTTGGTTTCAGGTTTCTCCTCACCATTGTATTGTGTATTGGAATGTATGGAATGTGTTGTGTGTAGGGCTCCGCCCATACCTGGCCTCTATGTAAGCCAGCTCAGTCTGACCTCACAGCCAGTACTGCAGACCTCCAGGGAAGATACCTCTCTCCACTGCGTGTTATCTTCTAAGTTAATAAAAGCCTTGTTGTTTCGCTAACATCGAGTCTCGGGATTATTGAGGCACATCAATTTTATTAACTTATTTTTCAACACAATGGACCAACTCCTGAAACCCGAACGTTTGGATTTGGATCAGCATGCTCCGGACACATCAGCACGCTTCGGACACTGGTTTATGTGTATGGAATTCTTCCTGGACAATTCCGCAGCCGTCAAAGACGCTACAGACGCTGCGAGTATGAAACTCGGAATTCTGCGGAATTGGGTAAGCCACCGGGTTTACCCCCTCATCCAAGACGCCGACACGTACCTGGCCGCCTGCGACATCTTAAAGGCGCATTACCAGCAGCCTACGAATGAGGTGTATGCTAGGCATCTGCTCGCCACTCGCGCACAGCGACCTGGGGAATCAGTGGAGGAGTTCCTAGGCACCCTGAAAATGCTTGGCAAAGACTGCAAGTGCCGAGATGTAAAAGCCGCAGTGTACACCGACGAGCTTGTTCGCGATGCCTTTATCACAGGCCTCAGCTCCACTTACATCCGGCAAAGACTGCTGGAAAAAACGGGATTGGACCTGAAACAGGCTGCGGACACCGCGCGATCCCTGGATGTGGCCCAGAGAAACTCGGACGCCTACTCTTCAGCCCGTGCCGTCCACGCCACCACGTGTGCACCAAGGGCGCCGCCATCTTGGAAGGCATCTTCCCCGCCCGGCAGCCCGACACCGTCGGGGCCCCGCTCTCCCCCCAGAAGTCCTACGACAGCCGCGACGCGTCGGGGACCCAACTGCTACTTCTGCGGGCAGCCAAAGCACACCAGAAACCTGTGCCCGGCGAAAGGCACCACCTGCTTTAAGTGCGGTAAGAAGGGGCACTTTGGGAAGGTGTGCAGAGGGAACCCCGCTGGAAAACCAAAACCCGCCACCGCCGCGTGTGCGCCGTGGGAGCGGCCATCTTGGACGCCATCTTGCCCGACCTCGTGGGGTCCGCCATCTTGTGAGCAGACAGCGCGGACGCCATCTTGTCTCGATCAGGGCCCTACAGTGGCATCGGTCACAGTGGACCAGACCAGGCCCCACCCGCTATCCAAATCAATGGTGGACATCGAGGTAAACGGGTGCGGGGTTAAATGTTTAATTGACAGTGGAAGCACGGAGAGTTTTATCCACCCGGAACTGGCACGACAACTCTCCCTAAAGGTGGTCCCTACTCGGGGTACCATCTCTATGGCTGATAAAACCCAGACATCGACCATTCTGGGTTACTGCACGTTACAATTGTCCGTTAACGGGACTGTATACGATAATTTTAAAGTATTAATCATGAAGAATCTATGCGCGAGCGTGATCTTGGGCCTGGATTTCCAGTGCAACCACCAAAGCATCACGCTCAAGTACGGTGGGTCCCAGCCACCCCTCACAGTGTGCGGCCTGGCTACCCTGAAGGTAAAGCCGCCTTCGCTATTCGCGAACCTTACCCCTAACTGCCGGCCAATAGCGACCAAAAGCAGGAGGTACAGCTGGGAGGACAGGCGGTTTATCGCAACCGAGGTAGACAGGCTCCTGAAAGAGCGCATTATTGAATGCAGCAATAGCCCGTGGCGCACCCAAGTGCTGGTGGTAAGGGGTAGCGAGAAGAAACGGATGGTGATCGACTATAGCCAAACGATCAACAGGTACACCCTACTAGACGCCTACCCGCTACCCCGCATATCAGAAATGGTGAACCAAATCGCCCAATACCGGGTGTTCTCCACCATCGACCTCAAGTCAGCGTACCACCAGCTCCCTATCAGACCAGAGGACCGCCCGTACACCGCCTTCGAGGCGAGCGGACGCCTCTACCAATTCCTCAGAGTCCCCTTTGGGGTGACGAATGGGGTCTCGGTCTTCCAGAGGGAGATGGATCGCATGGTCGATGACCACCACTTGCAGGCAACCTTCCCCTACCTCGACAACGTCACCATCTGCGGTCACAACCAGCAAGATCACGACTCGAACCTCGAGGTTCCTGAAAACCGCACAAAAACTCAACCTCACCTACAACGAGGACAAGTGCGTTTTCAACACCACGCGCCTCTGCATACTAGGCAGCGTGGTGGAGAATGGGGAAATCGGACCAGACCCCGACCGATTGCGCCCCCTACGGGAGCTGCCCCTGCCCAACACTCCCAAAGCCCTGAAAAGGTGCCTGGGGTTATTTTCTTATTATTCCCAATGGGTCCCCAACTACTCCGACAAAGCCCGCCCCCTCTTGAAAGCATCCTCTTTTCCGCTCTCTGCTGAGGCCCACGCCGCCTTCAAAAGCATTAAGCAGGATATTGAGCGGGCCACGCCATTTCAAGTGGAAAGTGATGCGTCTGACTTCGCCTTGGCGACCACCCTCAACCAGGCGGGGCGGCCCGTAGCTTTCTTCTCGAGGACCCTCCAAGGGCCCGAGATCAGACACTCCTCCGTGGAAAAGGAGGCCCAAGCCATCGTGGAGGCAGTGCGCCACTGGCGCCACTACCTAGCCGGCAAACGCTTCACCCTACTTACCGACCAGCGGTCGGTAGCGTTTATGTTCAATAATAAACAGAGGGGGAAGATTAAAAATGATAAGATTCTTAGGTGGCGGATCGAGCTCTCCACCTTCGAGTACGACATCATTTACCGGCCAGGGGCCCTTAACGAATTCCCTGACGCCCTCTCACGAGGGATGTGTGCCAGCGCCACCGGGGATCGGCTACAGACCCTCCACAACGACCTCTGCCACCCAGGGGTCACGCGGCTGTTCCACTTCATAAAGTCCCGCAACTTACCCTACTCGATTGAGGAAGTTCGGTCTCTGACCAGGAACTGCCGCACTTGCGCTGAGTGCAAGCCTCGGTTCTACCACCCTGATAGAGCCCACTTAATCAAAGCTACACGGCCCTTTGAGCGGCTCAGCTTAGATTTCAAGGGCCCCCTCCCGTCCGTCGACCGCAATGTTTACTTCCTGAACATTGTGGACGAATACTCCCGGTTCCCATTCGCCTTCCCCTGCCCAGACATGACCAGCGCCACGGTCATTAAATGCCTCAACAGCCTGTTCTGCCTGTTCGGTATGCCGAGCTACATCCACACGGATAGGGGGGCATCCTTCATGAGTGAAGAGCTACGCCAGTACATGCTGTCCAGGGGTATCGCCACGAGCCGTACCACCAGCTACAACCCCCGGGGTAACGGTCAAGTGGAGCGAGAGAACGGGACAGTATGGAAAGCAGTCACTCTAGCTCTAAGGACCAAGGGCCTCCCTATCTCCCGCTGGCAGGAAGTCCTCTCAGATGTGCTCCATTCGATACGGTCGCTATTGTGTACTGCCACTAATGCCACGCCTCATGAACGAATGTTTAGCTTCCCCCGGAAATCCACCTCAGGCGTATCCATGCCGTCATGGCTCTCCACCCCGGGTCCGGTATTCGTGCGAAGGCATGTGAGGGGCCATAAGACGGACCCTCTCGTGGAGCCAGTGCACCTACTCCACGCCAACCCCCAATACGCGTATGTCCGGCACGCCGACGGAAGGGAGGACACCGTGTCAATAAAAGTCATCGCCCCAGCCGGTAACGACAACAACCACGGCAATAGCAGCAACAACGACCACAGCAACTCTTACCCACCCACTACTCTTTCATCACCCCCGGAAGAACATCGACCAACGGCACCCCCACCAACTACCCCTTCAACAACCCTGGCGGCACCCCCGGCAGAGACCCAGGAGGCCACCGGGGACACCCAGCCGACACCCGCGACACCACAACAGCCACGTCGGTCGCAGAGGACTACCAAACCCCCGAACAGACTAAATCTATAGAAGGGGTGAATGTGATGAAATATTCCATTCATCACTGCCTGTGACTGTGGTTGGTTTCAGG
Organism: Somniosus microcephalus; assembly: GCF_052327205.1. NCBI lineage: Eukaryota > Metazoa > Chordata > Chondrichthyes > Squaliformes > Somniosidae > Somniosus > Somniosus microcephalus. The sequence goes on along the minus strand of NC_140993.1, from coordinate 39,751,329 downwards.
TTCCCCCTTACCATTGTATTGCCTGTGACTGTGGTTGGTTTCAGGTTTCTCCTCACCATTGTATTGTGTATTGGAATGTATGGAATGTGTTGTGTGTAGGGCTCCGCCCATACCTGGCCTCTATGTAAGCCAGCTCAGTCTGACCTCACAGCCAGTACTGCAGACCTCCAGGGAAGATACCTCTCTCCACTGCGTGTTATCTTCTAAGTTAATAAAAGCCTTGTTGTTTCGCTAACATCGAGTCTCGGGATTATTGAGGCACATCAGTGATCATCCTCTATGTAACTAAGTTAAGCAAAATCTCTGACCAACAACCAGAATGGTAGAAGGCAAACTAGCTGGACGTTGGTCTTTTTTCAATCGAGCAATTCCTATGTTGTAACGATGTATACTGAAAAATGTGGGGCAGATGAGAATTTGCATGTATGGCGGGTGTGGGCTTGAGCAGTTATCGCTAAACTCTGGTTGGAAGTCTTTGCTAAATCAGATGAAATATTTGGTATTACTGCTTGATATCCTTTCAGATCAGCTGTCTTGGGGATACTGGAGGGCAGGGAATCCAGCTCAAAACAGTTCATATATTTTTAATCGCTCACTCACCATTTTATTACTCGAGTGCACAATTACTGCAGCACTGGGATCCATATCAGCAACGCCAGGGCTGAGCACATTGCATTCAGATTCAATTCTATTTCATATAAAAGGAGATGTGTGAATTAATTAGGGAGTTGGTCAGGATTAACTGATGCATAACTATGGCTCAGAGTCAAACCAACAACAGGTTAATGATTTGAACTCCTAAAAGGCAATCTTTGGCTGGGAAATCCTAAGCATTTTGCTCACGGCATCTGACATTTCTCAAGGAAGATAATATATCAATATTCTAGACACAGTCGAGAGGAGGCATTTGAATATTTATAAATTGGTATTGTTCTAATGATGTAGCAACTTTTCTACAAAATGCCAAAACAAACCCAAGTACATTTTAATTTTAAAAAGTTAAGATTTTATTTTTATCTAATTATTGTTGCATTCCTTGACTACGATTTTCTCTTCCTCCTACAATCAACAAACTTTTAGAAACCAAAGCTTGCTAGCACCTAACTAATACTTCTCATTTTATCTTGTTTCCTTTCTTACCCTTTTGAACATCAGTGCTGTGCACCTTGTCCCCTTCAGGGCTGATAAAACATAAATACAGATCTTCCTTGTTGACCAGAAACTACAAAGCACATGTTGCAACAAAAATAAAAACAGCAAAACACATCAAATTCATAAAGTAAAGAAAAATTCCACAAAGTACCCAATGTTGCACGATACAATTCACCAAGGCGCTATGAATGAACGACAAGTCAATGTGATGGAACACCAGGCAGTTTAGAATGAAATGCCAGTCACATTCCAGAAAATCATTTGGGAAGCCAGTTCACGATGGCAATGTTATAATGATCCTCAAAATGGGTGAGACTGCAGAACCAGATAAGGAGTCGTCAACAGAACTAATTTACTGAACTAGATGCACCTGCAAGAATGTACTGACAAAAACATAATTGGCAGAGCTAAGAATGAATCTGTAATACTAATAGAAATAGTTAGCATATCAAAATCAACAGAACATGATAGATCTGGAAGAACTGACCCCCAAAACTAATCTACAGAACCAAATAGAACCAACAAGAACATAATGTCCTATTTGCTGAAAAATGATGTTGTTTCTTGTTATTGGGTGCAAGCTAAGTGGTATTTCATTCAGAGTTAATCCTCCCTTGCAAATTAACCTATGAGGTAATGTTGTTTCATATTTACTTAGTGCTTTGTGTAGCATAATTTTGCATTTTCTATTTGATTTTCATCTTTTTTTTAACCTCCCTGTATTAACCTACTCAAAATTGCTGGCAAAATCTGTAAAAGTTAATTTAGACTGAGTGATTTGGTTTCACTTGACATTAGCTGCAATTTACTACAACAACAACTTGCATTTATATAGCACATTTAACGTAGTAAAACGTCCCAAGGCACTTCGCAGGAGTGTTATGAAACAAAATTTGACACCGAGCCACATAAGGAGATATTAGGGCAGATGACTAAATGCTTGGTCAAAGAGGTAGGTTTTAAGGAGCGTCTTAAAGGAGGAAAGAGAGGTAGAGATTTGGAGGGGTTTAGGCAGGGAATTCCAGAGCTTAGGGCATTGGCAGCTGAAGGCACGGCCGCCGATGGTGGAGCGATTGAAATCGGGGTGCTCAAGAGGCCAGAATTGGTGCAGCGCAGAGATCTTGGGGGGGGGGTGTTGTAGGGCTGGAGGCGATTACAGAGATAGGGAGGGGCATTTAGAGGTAAGTAACATGCATACAAGTTGGCTAAGCAATACTTTCCCTTGCAATTTGAATTCCTTCTGAAATTATAAGATCCTCTTTAACCCCTTCTGTCACTTTTCCATGCAATTGAGGGAAAGCAAGATGATTTATCACAATCTAGATATTCATTGAACTGGGTTCCTGAATATGGCTTGTCTTTCACTAAGAATTGTCCTCTTGTGTATATCCCTTTTAGCTTGCACACTGATGTAAATTTGCTTGATCAAATCTTGTGTGTGTCAGTTACTGTATCTTTAAATATTGGTGGGTTTTCCTTGGAGCTGCTCCTGCTCCGCCACTGTAATTTTCCCAGAAGTGCAGCTGAAACCCCGTTCCCTTGTGCAATTGGGATTTCCCCCACACTTAGATATGTTGGCGGATTGGGGGCAGCTCCAAGGAAATTCCTGGCTCACAGTGTTCCAAAATACTGGTTGAGTTTTCAGAAAATGTGTTTGTAGCCATATTCGGGGCCGTACATTGATACCACTCATCACTATAAAGGCTCACATGTCAGCTGTGGCTCAGTGGGTAGCACTCGTGCCTCTGAGTCAGAAGGCTGTGGATTCAAGTCCCACTCCAGAGACTTGAGCACAAAATCTAGACTGACTTCCAGTGCACTACTGAGGGAGTGCAGCACTGTCGGAGGTGTTATCTTTCAGATGGGCCGTTAAACCGAAGCACCGTCTGCCCTCTTAGCTAGATGTAAAATGTTCCACTGCACTAGTCGAAGGAGAGCAGGGGTGTTCTCCCTGGTGTCCTGGCCAATGTTTATTCCTCATTCAACATCACTAAAAGCAGATTATCTGGTCATTATCTCATTGCTGTTTGTGGGACCTTGTTATGCGCAAATTGGCTACTGTGTTTCCTGCATTACAACAGTGACTACACTTCGACAGTAGTGAGTGACTCATCACCTGACAAGGCACAAGTCAAGAGTGTGCTGGAATACTCACCACTTGCTTGGATGAGTACAGTTCCAACAACATTCAAGAAGTTCGACACTATCCAGGACAGAGCAGCCCGCTTGATTGGCACCCATCCACCACCTTAAACAATCACTCCCTCCACCACTGGTGTACCGTGGCTGCGATGGGTACCATCTACAAGATGAAAAATTCTTGGCAAGTAAAATCAAGGAAAACCCAAATATGTTTTATAAATATATTAAGAGTAAGAGGATAACTAAAGGAAGGGTAGGGCCTATTAGAGATCATGAGGGTAATCTGTGTGTGGAGGCGGGAGACGTCGGTAGGGTTCTTAATGAATACTTTGTGTCTGTTTTCACAAAGGAGAGGGGCGAAGCAGACATTGCTATCGGGGGGGAGGAGTGTGAAATGTTAGATGAAATAAAGATAGTGAGAGAGGAAGTATTAAGGGGTTTAGCAGCTTTAAAAGTGGATAAATCCTCAGGCCCGGATGAAATGTATCCCAGGCTGTTAAGTGAAGCAAAAGAGGAAATAACAGAGGCCCTGACCATCATTTTTCAATTCTCTCTGGCTTCAGGTGTGGTGCCGGAGGACTGGAGGACTGCTAATGTGGTACCATTGTTTAAAAAGGGAGAAAAGGATAGACTGAGTAATTACAGGCAGTCAGCCTAACCTCGGTGGTGAGAAAATTATTGGAAAGAATTCTGAAGGACAGGATAAATCTTCATTGAGAAAGACACGGATTAATCAAGAATAGTCAGCACGGATTTATTAAAGGAAGTTCGTGTCTGACAAACTTGATTGAATTTTTTGAGGAGGTAACAAGGAGGGTAGATGAGGGTAGTGCGTTAGATGTAGTGCATATGGACTTTATCAAGGCTTTTGATAAGCTTTCACATGGCAGACTGGTCACAAAGTTAAAAGCCCATGGGATCCAGGGCAAAGTGTCAAGTTGGATTCAAAACTGGCTCGGAGGCAGGAAGCAGAGGGTAATGGTTGATGGGTGTTTTTGTGACTGGAAGGCTGTTTCCAGTGGGGTTCCGCAGGGCTCAGTACTAGGTCCCTTGCTTTTTGTGGTATATATCAACGATCTTGACTTGAATGTAGAGGGTATGATTAAGAAGCTTGCAGGTGATACTAAAATCGGCTGTGTGGTTGATACCGAAGAAGGAAGCTGTAGGCTGCAGGAAGATATCAATAAATTGGTCAAGTGGGCAGAACAGTGGCAAATGGAACTCAATCCAGAGAAGTGTGAGGTAATGTATTTGGGGAGGGCTAACAAGGAAAGGGAATACACATTAAATGGTAGGACACTGAGTAGTGTAGAGGAAAAAAGGGGCCTGGAGTCCATGTCCACAGATCCTTGAAGGTAGCAGGCCAAGTAGATAAAGTGGTTAAGAAGGCATACGGAATGCTTGCCTTTATTAGCCGTGGCATAGAATACAAGAGACCTTATTGAGGTGTATAAAATTATGAGGGGCATAGATAAAGTGGACCAAGAGCTGGGGAGTGGCATTAGGCTGGATAGCTCTTTGTTGGCCGGCGCAGACACGATGGGCCGAAATGGCCTCCTTCTGTGCTGTAACTTTCTATAATTCTATGATTCTATGCACTGCAGCAACTCGTCAAGGCTTCTTCGACAGCACCTCCCAAACCCACGATCTCTACCACCTAGAAGGAGAAGGGCAGAAAGTGCATGGGTACACCACCGCCTCCAAGTTCCTCTCCAAGTCACACACCATCCTGACTTGGAAATATATCGCTGTTCCTTCATCGTCGCTGGATCAAAATCCTGGAACTCCCTCCCTAACAGCACAATGGGAGTGCCTTCACCACACAGACTGCAGCGGTTTAAGAAGACGGTTCACCACCACCTTCTCAAGGGCAATTAGGGATGGGCAATAAATGCTGGCCTTGACAGCAATGCCCACATTCCATGAACGAATAAAAAACATTTTTAAGTACTTCTTTGGCTGTGAAGCACTTTGTGACATCCTGGGTTATGAGAGGTGCTCTATAAATACAAGCCTTTCTTTCTCTGGTGAGAAAATGGAGGTTTTATTTTGCACTGGGTTCAGGACTGTTCTCTCAATCAATATGCTGCTACTCCAAGAAAGAAGGAATCACTGCTTGCGTTGGTTCTGGGTAACAAAATGGAGATAACCTAAGCAGAGGGGGAACATTTGGGAAGCGATCAACACAATATAATTAGGTTCACTGTTAGAATAGAAAGGAAAAGGAAAAGCTGCAGACAAGACAACTGAGTGGAAAAAAAGTAGAATTTTTTGAGACAGAAAAGGACCATGTCCAGATTAAAAGAAAAAAAGAAAGACTTGCATTTATATAGCGCCTTCCATGACCACCGGATGTCCCAAAAGCTTTACAGCCAATTAAGTACTTTTTGAAGCATAGTTACTGTTGTAATGTAGGAAATGCAGCACCCAAAAATGCGCACAGCAAGCTCCCACAAACAGCAATGTGATAATGACCAAATAATCTATTTAAGTGATGTTGATTGAGGGATAAATATTGTCCAGGACACCGGGGATAACTCTCCTGCTCTCCTTCGAAATACTGCCATGGGATCTTTTACGTCTGCCTGAGAGAGCAGACGGGGCCTCGGTTTAACGTCTCTTCTGAAAGACGGACTAAGCAGAAGGAAAGATGGTGAACAGAATGCAAATACTTAAACAGGAGATGGAAAGGGCGCAATTTAAGGATATTTCAGTAAAGGAAAAAGGGAACATATCGAAAGCTGAAGTTCCATGGATGACTAGGAAACTTAAATGAAGTTTGAAACTAAAAAAAGGAGTATTTACTGCTCCAGCTTAGAAATCCAGGGCAAACATATTGGGCTGGATTTTCATTGAGGAGGCGGGTAGGAGGCGGGACTACAACTTTTGGGGTTGTAGTCCCGCCTTCATCGAGTTCTAGCCAACCCATGCGATTTAGACTTGATTGACCTTGTTGAGCCCACCCAGCGGGCTCAGCAGGCCAATTATGGGCCACCCGGCAACAGGTGACGTCACAGATTGAAATTTCATCTGTCAAGACTTTCTGACAGATGAAATATCAGTGTTTCACAGCTGTTTGAAGCTGTCAAACACTGGCAATCTGTACTCCAGGTTAATTCCTTCCTCTCAGGATGATTTAGAGATCTCCCCAGAACAGAAAGCAGAGGCTGCAGATTTTGACAGATCGCAGCCATTCTTTCTGTGCCGGTGAGATGAGGGACTCCTGAGACCTGAAGGAAGGAAGGCTGTTAAAGTAAGTAAAGGTTAGTAGAACTTCTTTAAACACTTTACACACACCAAACACACTTACCTCTGCACTCATGCACCCATCACTCACCTGAACACCAGACACCTCGAACCCTCCAAGCCTTTCATCCTGGCGGCCCGCCTCGCTAAGTTGGCGTGGTTTGGAGCTGTCGGGAATCCCACATTTCACCAATGAAAATAGGGATTAGGCTAAAAACTGCCTGTTAACTACTTGTTAACAGGCAATTAATTGCACTAATCCCCTTCCCGCCTTGGGGAGGCAGGTCCCAGTGCGGGGCGGGTACCTGCCTCCTTTGAAACTGGCATGGAGGTGGGTTGGGGGAGGGATGGGGTCGGGACCCCCAATTTCAGGATTTTAAACCCCCACACGCCTCCAATCCCGACTCTACACCCCAATGAAAATCCAGCTCAAAGAGTATAGGAAAGCTACAGAAAAGGAGTTTAGAAAGAATGAAAGGTCTTATGAGAAAATATTAGCAAAAACTGGAAAATAGTGTTAAAAAGGATTCTTCTCAGCCAAGGTAAAGGTAGGGCTGCTAAGAGATGCAGCAGAGATTGACGGAATAGCAAAAATACTAAATATACATTTTGCTGCAGTTTTCATAGAAAAGGTGGCTATTGGGTTGTAAAACCAGCAGATGTGGATATAGAAAGGTTAGTGGAGGTCACTATTCAGAGAGGAATGGTACTAAAGAACTTACTCAAACCGAAGGTAAATAAATCACTGGGATCTGATGGCTTACATTCAAGGATTCTGAGGAAAGTTAGGGAAGAAATATCAAAACTCCAGCTATAATTTTCCAAAATTTTCTGGGAAAGAAAATTGTGCCAGAGGACGAAAGGGTGGCAAATGTGGCCTCAAAAATCAATATAGGAGTCAATGGGCTGGGGTACCTCCAGTTATGTATACACCACGCAGAGTTACCAACATAAGGCTGCTGAGTGGGACAAGGACCTGGGGATTGTAGTTAACAAAACATTGAAGGTCCTTGGCCAGTTTTGCAAGGCTGTTATGAAAGTGAATCGGATTTTAGGGTGTATATTCAGAACAATTAATAATACCGCCACATCTCCAACTTCCCTTTCCTCTCCAAAGTCCTTGAACATGTTGTTGCCTCCCAAATTCATGCCCATCTTTCCCACAACTTCATGTTTGGATCTCTCCAATCAGGATTCCAGCACTGCCACAGCACGGACACATCCCTAATCAAAGGGAAGTACAAAGGGATCTGGGGGTCCTGGTGCACAAAACTCAAAAGGTTAGTATGCAGGTGCAGCAAGTGATTAAGAAGGCCAATGGAATGTTGGCTTTCATTGCTAGGGGGATAGAATATAAAAATAGGGAGGTATTGCTTCAGTTGTACAAGGTATTGGTGAGACCGCACCTGGAATACGGCGTACAGTTTTGGTGTCCATACTTAAGAAAGGACATACTTGCTCTCGAGTCAGTACAAAGATGGTTCACTCGGTTAATCCCGGGGATGAGGGGATGGACATATGAGGAGAGGTTGAGTAGATTGGGACTCTACTCATTGGAGTTCAGAAGAATGAGAGGCGATCTTATTGAAACATATAAGATTGTGAAGGGGTTGGATCGCGTAGATGCGGGGAAGATGTTCCCGATGATGGGTGAAACTAGGACTAGGGGGCATAGTCTTAGAATAAGGGGCTGCTCTTTCAAAACTGAGATGAGGAGGAACTACTTCACTCAGAGGGTGGTAGGTCCATGGAATATGCTGCCCCAAAAAGCTGTAGAAGCTACATCATTACATAAATTTAAAACAGAAATAGACAGTTTCCTAGAAGTAAAGGGAATTAAGGGTTACGGGGAGCGGGCAGGAATTTGGACATGAGTCTAGGTTCGGATCGGTCACGGCCCTGTGGGTAGCGGAGCGGGCCCAGGGGCCGTGTAGCCTGATCCTGCTCCTATTTCGTGTGTCTAATTCTGTTAGATTCAGGAGATGGTTCTGTGATAGTGGATTGGCGGTTAGGATCAGATCAGCCATGATCTTATTGAATGGCGGAGCAGGCTCGAGGGGCCGATTGGCCTACTCCTGCTCCTATTTCTTATGTTCTTATGTTCTTATGTTCAAAGTCACAAATCACATCCTCTGTGACTGTGGTGCAATTCCTCTCCTCATCTTTCTCAACCTCTCTGCAGCCTTTGACATGTTCGACCACACTATCTTCCTCCCGCACCTTCCTATTGTCAAGCTCAATGGGACTGCCCTCTCTTGGCTCCAGAGCATCTCCAGAAATGCTCTCTTCCTCCCCCTGCATCATTACTTTTAAAATCTCCTCAGCATCGCTCTGTGGCCCTCTATTTTTCCTCATATGCTGCCCCTTGGTGTCATTATTCAAAGACATAGGGCAGGATTTTCATTGGGCCGTGGAGGCAGGATTGGAGGCATGTGGGGGTTAAAATCTCGAAATCAGGGGGCACGAACCCATCCTGCCCCAAACCCGCCTCCATGCCAGTTTCAAAGGAGGTGCTGGGAGCCGCCTCCCCGAGGCGGGAAGGGGATTAGTGCCAATTAACTGCCTGTTAACAGGTAGTTAACAGGTAGTTTTTAGCCTAATCCCTATTTTTATTGCTGAAGTGTAGGATTCCCTACGGCTCTAAACTACGCCAAGTTAGCAAGGTGGACCGTCGGGCTGAAGGACTTGGAGGGTTCAAGATGTCCGGTGTTCAGGTGAGTGATGGGTGCATGAGTTCAGAGGTAAGTGTGTTTGGGGTGTGTAAAGCGTTTAAAGAAGTTTTACTTACATTTACTTACCTTTACAGTCTTCCTTCCGTCAGGTCTCAGGAGTCCCTCATCTCACCGGCACAGAAAGCAGAATGGCTGTGAGCTGTCAAAAGTTGCAGCATTCAGCTTTATGTTCTGGAGCGATCTCTAACTCAGCCTGAGAGGAAGGAATTAACTTGGAGTACAGATTGTCAGTGTTTGACAGCTTCAAACAGCTGTCAAACACTGATATTTCATCTGTCAAAAGCTTTTGACAGATGAAATGTCAATTTGTGACATCACTTGTTGCCGGGTGGCCCTTAATTGGCCTGCTGAGCCCGCCCAGCGGGCTCAACAAGGTCAATCAAGTGAAAATTGCGTGGGTTGGCCACAACTCGATGGAGGCGGGACTACAGCCCCGAAAGTTGTAGTCCCGCCTCCTACACGCCTCCTCAATGAAAATCCAGCCCATAGGGTCAGTTTCCATATGTATGCCGACGACACCCTCTTCTAACTCTCCAACACCTGTCTCGAGCACACCCTCCTTCTGTGCTGTCTGACTGCTTGTTCGACATCCAGTCTTGCATGAGCCACAATTTCTTCCAGTTAAAGACTGAAGCCACCGTTTTCAGCCCCTGCCACAAACTCTGTACTATTTCCACCGATTCTATCCCCATTCTTGACCAATGCCTCAGGATGAACCAGACTGTTCACAACCTCAGTGGCCTATTCAACCTTGAGCTGAGTTTCCAACTCCATATTCCCTCCATCACAAAGACCGTCTGCTTCCACCTCCATAGCATCACCTACTTCTGCCCCTATCTTAGCCCATTTGCTGCCGAAACTCTCATCGATACCTTTGTACACCTCCAGACTATTCCAATGCTCTCCTCGCCAATCTTTCAACCTACATGCTCTGTAAACTTCAGCTCATCCAAAATTCTGCTGCCCATATCCTGTCCTGCACCAAGTACCGCTTACACATCGCTCCTGTCCTTGCTGACCTACACTGTCTCCCTGTCCCTTAACACCTCCAAGTGAAAGTTCTCATCCTCCTGTTTAAATCCCTTCATGATCTTGCTCCTCCCTACCTCTGCAATCTTTTTCTGCCCTACAATTCCCCCCAGGTCTCTCTGTTCCTCTGACTCTGGCCTTTGCTCTACCATTGGCAGCTGTACCTTTAGCAAGCTAATCCCCCCTGGAATTCTCTCCCTAAACGTCTCCACTTCTCCAGCTCCTTATCCTCCTTTAAGCCGCTCCTTAAAACCTACCTCTTTGTCCGAGCTTTTAGCCAGCCTTCCTAATCTCTCCTCCCTTCGTTCAGCAATCACTTTTGTTTTGATTACTCTGCTGAGTCGCCTCGGGGTTTTCCCTATGTTAAAAGCGCTGTATAATTGTAAGTTGTTGTAGTTATATGTTGATAGCTAATTTAATGTAATCTGATCCACCTGGTGCAGTTCATGTCTCTCTAGTTATCTCCTCAGTAAGTGTTGGCTGTTTGTAATTGACAGACAGCTCATTAGATAGAAACAAATACAGATTCTCCCCTCACTCAATATATTGGCTAGATTGTGCACTTGTGGGATTTCTCATTCCCCGAGTTATTCTGCTGAGTTAGTGGTTTATTAATCGCAGCTGACAGGTAGGATCTCTGGGGCACTTGAATAAAACTTTTCTTGTCAGTCCATATTTAGGCTAGGAACAATCAACATGCTGAAGTTTTTCCTGTTTGGTTTTCTGCAATTTTAAATTCTGAGCTTAAATTGGGCCGCTTAGCACCTGTTTTTCAGGCACTGCACGGCAACCTAGGTTTCAAAATGGAGTCCAAGATACGCGCACACACATTTCCGACGGAAGTGGACAGGACGCCATCTTGGTAAAGGGGTTTGCGCATGTGAAAGGACTGGTGGCAGCTCTACACTCCAACTAGCACATGCCTTGCACAGCTGAACACGATGTTAAACGACATGAAGCACCCCCCTCCTCCCCCCCGCCCGCCCTGCCCCCACCAGTGCTATTTCAAAGGATCATGAAGTACTTACAGGTTAGTTGCTAGATTATTTTTTCTGGCTGCTGGTGCAATTGTATGTGTTTTGGAGTGGCCTGGCTGGTCTTGCAGTCCTTTTTGTGTCATTTAAAATATTCTGCTGAAAGAAGTTGCTTCCAGACCTGGGTGGCCTGGTAGGGCTTTCTCTGAGAATTGAGCACGACTGTGAGAATGAAGAGAGGCCACGCAGAGCATGACAAGCTGCTAGAAGAGGGAGGAGGAGGAGGAGGGGGAGAAGGGCATTCAGCAGGAGGCCATATCCACCATGGGCCTTTAGGGAACAGTTCTCTGACCTCAACTTCAGCAAGGATCAATGCATGAGATGTCTTCGATTCACAAAAGAGGTTGTGACTGAAATCTGTCAACTGCTGCAGTCACAACTGCAGCCTTAAGCAGAGTAAGGACAGCTGAAATAAAAACAGAAAATGCTGGAAATACTCAGCATGTCAGGCAGCATCTGTGGAGAGAGAAACAGAGTTAACGTTTCAGGTTGACGACCTTTCGTCGGAGTATTAGAGTAAGGACAGCATTGCCTGTGGCTGTCAAAGTGACCGTGGCTCTTATTTTTTATGTATCTGGCTCCTTCCTGGCTGCTGCTGCAGATATAAGCAGCAATTTGCATTTTGCAGTGCACTGCTGTATAAGGGTGATCACTGAGGCTCTCAATACAGTGAGAAATACATACATCTCATTCCCTCTTGCCAGAGGAGCAAGCACGAGGCATCCCCATGGTGGGTATCAAGATTTGTGGTAGTATGCTACACGCTGCATAACCTGGCCATTATGATGCAACAGCCCTTGCCACCACCTATCAGGCAAGAAGCAGAAGAGCAGGAGCACGAGGAGGAAGTGCAAGAAGAAGGAGCAACATGGTGGCATAGTGGTTAGCACTGTTGCCTCACAGCGCCAGGGACCCGGGTTCGAATCCGGCCTCGGCCGACTGTCTGTGTGGAGTTTGCACATTCTCCCTGTGTTTGCGTGGGTTTTCTCCGGGTGCTCCGGCTTCCTCCCACAGTCCAAAGATGTGCAGGTTAGGTTGATTGGCTATGATAAATTGACCCTTAGTGTTAGGGGGATTAAATACGTGGGGTTACGGGGATAGGGTGGGATATGTGTTGGTGTAGGGGTTACGGGGATCGGGTGGGATATGTGTCGGTGCAGGCTCGATAGGCCGAAATGGCCTCTATCTGCACTGTGGGGTTTCTATGATTCTATAAGTGGAAGGGAGGCTACAATGTAGACAGTCCCTTTCTGCTCAGGCTCTACGTGATCAGATTATTAATGAGCGATACCAGTAACCTCAACTACACATTCCCTATTTATCAACAGTCCCACAATCCTTACCTTTGTTGTCTCACTGACCATCACATCGTTCGCTTTCTGAATACATTTATTGGTTTTTCCCTCAGTTCACTGCAGAAATAAGAACAACCAACAAATCCAAAGTCAAATCCAAATTCATCAATTCAATCATTAAATAATGCTTACGAAATGTAACCAATTACCCTTGTGCATTCCCTTAGCGCCTTTCCCTTTCCTAGTGCTCCTACGAGGTGCTTCCCCAGTGGCTGCAGCATGGGATGTGGAAGGCTGCTAATCGCCAATTGAGGAGACTACAGATGGCCTTGGAGGGTGACCTTGAGCAACTCTTGACCTAGAGGGCCCGGCTTCAAACTGCACCATCACGGTCTAGGCTGCAGCAGTCTGGGCTGGGCTGGTTGACAGGCAACCACAAGGGCACTGGCAGAGTGGCAGTGGTGAGAGTATGATTGCTGTCATCCTGAGAGAGGACAGCAAGTTTGTGTTCCATGGTGCCACTGCCACCATCCTGGGGCGGTGCCTTAGTAATCCTACTGATCTGTTGGAGAACAGATTGTTGAACTGCTGTGATACCCATGAGTGTATAACAGTGGTATCCAGATCCATGATGGAAGCAGTCTGAGCTTGCAAGGCTGAAGTCTGAAATTCCAATACAGCAGTCTGAGCTTTGATGGAAGCTGCTTGTGCTGCAATGGAAGCTGTGACATCGGCCATCAGAATTTGCATCACAGTGGGTCCCACAGGTGTGCTGATGCAGGTGACCACCAGTTCCATGTTGGAAAGGAAGGGCTGCAAGCTTTGCACAAAGTTCTGTGGCAAGTTGAAGGTGAACTCCTCTATGCTCCTTGACATTGTGCACAGGCTTTCATGCAGGCATTCCAGTACACCAAGCATATGGTTGTGTCAAAAAAAATGCCCACCAGCTTTCTTCTGTAGCCTGGCCCATCAAAGTCTTCATCTAACTCCTTTGCAGCAGAACTATTGTATGACCTCGCCCTCCAGCGTATGGCACCTGCGCTATCCTCCTCCCGCACCCCAACCCCCCACTCCCCTCACTGCCTTGGCTCCTGCACACTTGTGTCCGGTGTCTCACCACATGCAGATCCCTCCTCTATCCTATCCTCCAAAGTACGCGCGGTGTCAGTCTCTGAGCTGGTGGCTGCGAGTGTAAGATTGCTGCCTTCTTCCTTTGACTAGGAAGGTTCCAGTACTTGGGTATCTGAAATAAAAAAGGGACAAGGGTTGGGTTGTGGTGAGGGGAGAGGAGAAAGTAATAAGTGTGTGCTTACACCATCTGCAGCTTGTGAGTCATAAGAGATTGTGGAATGAGGGAGAAGTAGGATGAGTGAAGGAGGATTAGGACTGCAGAGACCCTCATCAATCAATCCAGTTCCACCAGTGGCTACATACTCAGTGCTCCTTCCAATGATGGCCAGCACTGTCTCCTCCATGGGGGTTAAAACATGCAGGACAGCTTGTCCCCCTCCAGTATTTTTGCTGCTGTCTCCTGTTGTGCGCCACCTTCTCCTGCAAGAAAGAGGTAAGTGTGTTAGTGAGTGTCATACAATATGTTTGGGTGATGTGGCTGTCAAGGTTGAATAGCTGCCTTCATTATGAGCTGTGAGTTGTGGGTGTGAGGTTGCAACAGTGCTAAATCTGTGGTGACTTTATTGCAGGGTGTATAATGGGCAGCCGATTAGTCCGCTACCGCCTATTTTGTGCCCTGCCAAAGTTGAATTATCTCCCATAATTGTTGGAGAGGGAAAGAGGCAGGTAGAATAATTCAGCTGGGCTCCGATGACAGCAGATGCTTTCCTGAAATAAAACAATTCATTTTAGTGTGGTTGAACTGATAGTTGCAATATGATTAAAGATCAATAATTTACCAACGTGTGATTAAAAATGTTAATTGCAATGATGAAAACATGATAATTATGGTGTGCATAATATTAATTGCAGTATGCCTAAAATCAATCATTCAGTGCAGTGTGATTCATGGGCTGTGATTAAAAACAAAGCAACAGCTCAAATGCGAGGTTACTTTACAAAAGCTTCAGCCACACAAAATCAGATGGAATCCCTTACCCAGCCATGCCCATCTCCACTTTACAGCTCGTAACCTGCCCCACCAAGCGAAGGAGCCATGTGATGTGTCTGTGCCTGGGCAGAACCATTGAGCTGCAGTTATGGGCATTTTAAATCCACGCTGACACATGCAGAGAGTTGGACACTGGGTCCGAAACATTAATCGGCTGTGTACCAAATGGATATCATTCGCAATGGAAGGAACCTGATCCCATCAAGTTGTATTTGAGTCTTGAAATCTACTTTACTTTCATTTAAAAAATATCTGTAAGCCAGGATGAATAAAAGTTGTTGCCCGAAAGGCAGATTTAAAAATGCTGGCAAATACATCAAAGTGCCAATGCCTAGAAAATAAATGCTTGCATCGCCCTTTTAGAAATGTATAAATCAATCACTGTGAAACCAGACTGCAGTATATTTTTCTTTCTCTCTGATGGAATGTTGTGTCGACCTGCAGCTTAATTCACTGCAAGCCGGTGTCCTACTGCACTTACAGTGTAACTACTTGTTTTGACATACACGGAGATGTTTTTTAAAACTTTCTGGGATCTCTTGGAACTTCAGCTGATTTTAAAGGTTGACCTGCCTTCTGCCAGGACTCGCTGTTCAGATCACACATGAAGAATAGCCATTTGGAGGAAGTTGCAGGGGGCCATCGGTTCCTGTGGAGCCAAATCACTCCAAGAGAGAAAAAAGGGAAGAAGGCTGGAAGAGCAGATGCTGGAATGAATAGTGGGTTGATCAGCTTTGAAAGAGAAAGGGTGGTTACATCTAAATGCTCATCTTTCATCAGAATTTCCACCTCAAATGCTGACCTATCTTTCTCATGAAGGTTTATACCTGAGACACTAACCTATTTAGATGTGTATTGGCAGAATTTTCTGTTTATATTTCAGATTTCCGCCACAGAATCATAGAACGATACAGCAGAGGAGGAGGCCATTTGGCTCATCGTGCCTGTGCCAGCTCTTTGAAAGAGTTATCCAATTAGTCCCGCTCCCCTGCTCTTTCCCCACAGCCCTGCAAATTTTTCCCCTTCAAGTATTTATCCAATTCTCTTTTGAAAGTTATTATTGAATTTACTTCCACTGCCCTTTCACGCAGTGCATTCCAGATCACAACAACTCGCTGAACAATAATATTCTCCACATCTTACCTCTGATTCTTTTGACAATTACCTTAAATCTATGTCATGGAAACGATTGCTTCTTATTAACTCTATCAAAACCCTTCATGATTTTGAACATCTCTATTTTGAACGCCTGTTGAAGGTTTTTTCCTTTATTTTCCCCCTTTAACTTTTTATTTGAAATGTAAGTTTTTTCTTTTCTTTTAAGGACGCATGGATGACAATAAAATGAGTGCTTACAGTAACAATAAGGGTATAATGTAAGGATCGATTCACCAGAGCATGATACATCAAAATAACTGCATTGGATGGATAAAGTTCTGAGCTAGAGATTGACTGATCATTCACGGTCAAGAGAATGAAGAAGTCACTATAATTAACTTCACCCGTGGTCTGGGCGAGGGTGCTCATAAGGCTGGAGGTGTGAGATTGAAAAAGAATTATTCCTAAACCATAAGCAAGCTAATCATAACTGAATATAAGACAGATCATAGAATCAAAGAATCATAGAAATTTACGGCACAGAAGGAGGCCATTTGGCCCATCGTGTCTGTGCCAGTCGAAAAAGAGCTATCCAGTCTAATCCCACTTTCCAGCTCTCGGTCCGTAGCCTTGCAGTTTACGGCACTTCAAGTGCATATCCAAGTACTTTTTAAATGTGATGAGGGTTTCTGCCTCTACCACCTTTTTAGGCAGTAAATTCCATACCCCCACCGCTCTCTGGGTGAAAACATTTCTCCTCAACTCCCCTCTAATCCCTCTACCAATTACTTTAAATCTATGCCCCCTGGTTATTGACCTCTCTACTAAGGGAAATAGATGCTTTCTATCCACTCTATCTAGGCCCCTCATAATTTTATACACCTCAATTAAGTCTCCCCTCAGCCTCCTCTGTTCCAAAGAAAACAACCCCAGTCTATCCTCATAGCTACAATTCTCCAGTCCTGGCAACATCCTCGTAAATCTCCTCTGTACCCTCTCTAGTGCGATCACATCTTTCCTGTAATGTGGTGACCAGAACTGTACGCAGTACTCTAGCTGTGGCCTAACCAGTGTTTTATACAGTTCAAGCATAACCTCTCTGCTCTTATATTCTATGTCTTGGCTAATAAAAGAAAGTATCCCGTATGTCCTCTTAACCACCTTATCTACCTGTCCTGCCACCTTCAGGGATCTGTGGACATGCACTCCAAGATCCCTCTGTTCCTCCATATTTCTCAGCTCATACACCCTTTACTCTTTCATCTGTTTAAAAAAATGTCATGCGATATGACTACAAGGCTACCCTTACAAAAGCGACAGTAACATTATAGCAGATTTAGGGCCATAATGTAGATCAGCACAGCCCTGACCATGATTAAATTAGACAATGCCTCAGTGCTCAGCAAACAGCATGATATCCATGAAGTAAAAGAATACAATTCTCCGAATACATTAATCTTCACAGTCCTCACAGCACAGTTGCAGGAGCAGGCAGCCTAATACCCCATTTATACTTTCAGCGCTTTAGAGTTTATAATGATGGCTGCAATTGAGTCAGGTCAAGCACAGGGAAGTAATAAAAGGCCTGGCTTGATGCATTCATTGACTCGTGCTTTTTGGTTGGTAGATTTTTAATCTGTACTGAGAATTCTTGAATTTGACAACTTAATTGAGCCTTAATGAATAATTTAAAGCTGCAGAAGTTTGTGGTTAATCACAATTCTCTAGTGAAGTATTCAAAACCATCTAATTGTTGTGTTCTGTTGTGTGATTTTGTTCATGAATGGAATGGTTATTGGCCCTCTCCAGTGGTGCATTTTGGGAATTCTGACATCATTGTGCCTTTATTAAATACTAATTCTGTAGCAAATTAAATATTTAACAAATAAATAATTGAAAATGTTCATTTGTTGTCAAAGCATGCCATTTCCGTTTAAAAATAAAAGGAGCTTTAATGTCATTAGTTATTATTTTAATGCTGTAGGTATTGTAAGAAGAAGGTAATCTTCTACATATCATGACCTGGTGTTTGAAATCACACAGCCAAAGCCTTGGAATTCTCATCTTCTTTCTATGGTGCTATTTAAATATCAGCAGAAGTCAAGGCGTATGAAGGAAAGTATTGACCAGGAGAAAAAAAATTATAAAAATACAAAAGAAACTAGAAAATACAAAAAAAAACACTTCATTAATAAGAGTGTGTTATTAACCTACCTTTCAGAGTCCTACTGAAACAAGCCAAGCTCCAGGATCCTTGATGCCCCCTATTTTAAATGGGTGAGGTGCACAATCATAGAATCATACAGCACAGAAGGCCATTCGGCCCATCATGTCTGTGCTGACACTTTGGAAGCGCTATCCAATTAAACACTGAGAGTGCAGCACCAGACAAAGGCAGAACATTTAACATGGGACCTGATACATATGGAATCCATAAGAATTCTAATTAAATAAGGGCCAAATTCCTCCAGTGCCAAAATTCGCGCCTTGAAAAATTCAACACAAGATTCAGGTCATATGAGCTCAGGGGTCCAATTTTTTTCAAATCCATGGCCACTGCCAATAGGGCTTGCAGAATTAGTGCTCATAAATCAGCCAGATTGTCGTAAAGCCAATCTGGTGACCAAGGTAACCTATTATTGTGATTGAGATATTGAAACATCTCCTCATTCACTATGGTTTCCATGGCAGTAGGTGATAGTGATGTTGCAAGGATTTGACTTTGTGGACAGAGATAATTTTGTTGCTTTGCACTTGCATGAATCAACACAATTTAACATAAACAGTTGAAATAGATAAGCTAGGGAATTAGTAAGTTCATACCTGAGTTTGGAAGTTACGTTGAAGGGTTCTTCTGATGATGAGGGTTCTTCTGATCTCCCACATCAGCAGAAGATTGGCGGAAGTCCCAGAGAAACAGTGTAAATGGTGGATGATCAGCCTGGTGGAACTCTGGCAGGATGGTGCACTGAGTGGAAGCAGGGACACCAGCCATCTAATAGTGGGGCCTACCTTGCGGGGGTCAAACCTAGGATGTGGCCTGGACCCTCAGTGCCAGAAGAATTTGGCAGGTAAAATCTGGCTCCCTTACAAAGGAGGCACTTGTATTAGCTTTCTAGGTCAGTGGGTGCTGGTACCCCCTCCAGTCTCTGCTGAGATCCCTGGTCTTCTGGGACATGTAGTTGCCATAGTTGGACCCCCCACCCTCCCTCCCTCCCTCTCCCCCCCCCATGACTTTGGTGCCCTTGCACGCTTTGTAATTAAGATTTTTTTTAATTCATTCTCGGAATGTGGGTGCGCTGGCAAGTCCGGTGATTTATTGCCCATCCCTAGTTACCCTTGAGCAGGTGGTGTAGTTTGATATGTCGGAGTGGCTTGCTAGGCCACTTCAGAGCGCAGTTAAGAGTTAATCATGTTGGTGTGGGCCTGAATCACATATAGGCCAGATCGGGTAAGGACGGCAGATTCCCTTCACTAAAGAACATTAGTGAACCAGTTTCGTTTTTAACGACAATCCCACAGCTTCGTGGCCACTTTTACTGATTCCAGCTTTTTAAACTGAATTCAAATTCTCAAACTGCCATGGTGGGATTTGAACTCATCGTTCTTTGGATTACTAGTCCAGTAACATAACTGTTGCGCTACCATATTCCTATATGGTGACCTTCCCTGAAGCTGCTAACTTTGGCGGGGTCAGTGCCGGAGGTCATTGGCAGGTGATTGCTGGCATTTACACCAAGACGGAAGTCCTGCAGGCTTTCACTCAGTCTCCTCACAATGGGCGGAATTTTCTGTACCTGGGTGGGTTGGGTGTGGGTGGTCGCCGTGGCGGGTCGCGATCCCGTTCCTGATTCCATCCTGCTCCAGAGATCGACTTTCCGTTAATGGCGCCTATTAAGGCCGCCCGCGTGTTACCCGGCCCTATTAATTGGTGTGGGTCTAATGACATCATCGATGGCGCGTTATCAGCCGGGATATTTAAAAGACAGTGCACCCACTACACTGCACCATTGGCATGTTGGAAAGAGTACCAGACATGACTGCTCAGCGATAGAGGGCTGCACCCAGGTTCTCAGAGGACTCCCTCCATATGTTTGTGGAGGCAGTGAGAGCACGCAGGGAGGTCCTCTTTCCTTCCGATGGGCAAAAGAGACCTCCCCAGCAGACCAAAGGAGCCTGGCTCCAAATAGCAGAGGAGGTCAACAGCAGGGATGGTGTGAGGAGGACCTGGGTGCAGTGCTGCAAATGTTTCAATTATCTCATTAGAACAAGAAAGGTAAGCGCATAGCCACACTCAACTTCATCCTACTGTGCCTCTCATCACATCCTCATCACTCTCCCTTCACATCCCTACTCCTGCACATCCTTACTCACACCAACATACCTTGCACGCCCACCCATCCCTCTCTCTCTATCTCCATTATCACATCCCCATCTGGATTAACCACCCCTCAAACTCACCCTCATCCTAATGCAATCACACCAACTAACAACACACAAGGAGGCCACTTGGCTTTGGCACCCCACTCCATCATAGTCTCCCTCTAAAGATGAAACCTTGCACTCATTCCATCGCTCTCACTCAAACTTCTCTTCTTTCCCTCCTTGCAGAAAAAGAGAGCCCACAATAAGAGGGAGAGGGAGGGAACTGGAGGTGGCCCTCGTTCATTTGCCATCTTAATAGCAGCAGAGGAGGTTGGTTTGGAAATGTCCGGAGTCGCCGAGCAGCTGGAGGTGGGCGATGAGGACATCTCAGCAACCTGGTGACATAATTACATCTCATACAGCCACCATGACATACAGCAGCCACTCATATGGTGACTGATGTCAGCAGCCAGTGGATGTTCATCATGTGCATAATGATACCTGTACCCATTCTTGATATGACATACCTAACTCATCTCTTTACTCTTCCACAGGTTCATCAAGAACACATCCCCCTCATCCCCCTCCCACTGTCCAGGGGGAAGAGCAAGATGACTCCTCAGAGGAGGCTCCAGTCTCTGAGGATGCATCATCCCTGCTGTTGACATCCTCTGCTATTTGGAGCCAGGCTCCTTTGGTCTGCTGGGGAGGTCTCTTTTGCCCATCAGAAGGGAAGAGGACCTCCCTGCGTGCTCTCACTCCCTCCACAAGCATATGGAGGGAGTCCTCTGAGAACCTGGGTGCAGCCCTCTGTCACTGAGCAGTCATGTCTGGTACTCTTTCCAACATGCCAATGTCACCAGACAGAAGCACACCCAGCACCAGCGCAGATACGCACACCCCGATGGGTCCCACATGACACGTAGTGTCTCACAAGTCACAAGTGAGCAAGAGCAGAAGGTGGAGACAGGGACAGCAGTGGAGACTCCTCGCCAGAGGGCGCAGGACATTCCTAGCTCTGCTCAGGTGATCCTAGAAGTGCAGCAAGAAGTGCAGGGGCTCTGTCGGGTTTTGCGACTGCGCTGTCTGCAAATGTGCAGAGAATGGAGGAGACCATCGCCAACATGAGCACCACCGTGTCGCAGGCGATGGCGACTGTAGGCTCTTCCATGGGTTGGCCACCTCCATGGAGCACATGATCTCTATGGAGAGTAGATGGCAGTTGCTCATAGACATCCTCTCTAGGAGGGATGTCAACGTAGACGTGGGTCCTCATGGTCCCACTGCTGTGTAGCAAGGTGCTCTCCTGCTCCTTGCTAGCAGGGAAGTGCGGTTGGCCCATGAGAGGGGACATGGAAGTGGGGCTCTTCTCAAAGTGCTCACAATTCTCTCCTGTTAGATCCCCTCCCCCCTCACAGGGGTAGTTTCTCGTAGAAGCACGCATAAGAGAAAGATGAAACACAAGTAGATGCACAAGGGTAGCCATTTGGGTGTTTTATTACATGTTTCTGTAAAGTTTCTGTTACTGTGATGGCACAGATAAAAATATTTATTTTCACCACACAAATTTGTGTGCAACGTTGGAAGTGGCTTAGTGAGTTGGAGTGAATGATGAGACATAACGTTACCTCCAGCAATGGTGGGCAGTATGAAAAGAATGGCTTGGCCATTGTAGGGATGCTTTATGGTGTTGCTGTGGGGTGGTGGGAACCTGGCACAGCATGTGGCAGCCATATGGGTGCAATGCATGAAGCTAAGTAAATTTGGCCATGATGAGGTCATCCCTGGCCTCCCGGATAGCAATATGTTCGGGTGCTGGTGGGATGTGGACTGCAGGTTCCTCCTGATTCTGAGCATGAGGTGGTGAGGAGAAGGTTGATGGTGGTGTTGTTGTTGGTGCTGCTGGTATGTCTGATGCTGCTGGTGTTGGGGCTCATTGTGGTCTGATTCTGAGGACCAAGGTGAGGCAGTATAACTGGCACCCATGCTGATGTTATAGATGGCAGGTCAAGTAGAGATGACAGAAGTGATCTGGCAATGGTGTAATAGGTGGTACCAATGAGGTGGCAAGTGGATCCCGACTTTGCTAAATCTGTGCTGACAATCTGCCTTAGGAAAGTGACCAGTTGTCAGGTGAGAGATTTTATTGTACTTTTCATGCTGTGCCCTAATGAGCTGGATCAATGGCCACTCATCTTCCGCCTTAGGTTCACAGACGTGGTTCCTGAGCTACATGATTCCTGTGCTCATCCAGGGAAATTTGAAAGGCGGGGTTAAAAAGATTCTTAAGGGCCTGACAAGTACCTCATAATCATCTGAATTAACTCGGCCGCCTCTCCCGGTCAGGTCGCTGCCGCGCTGGCAAATGCGCCCGAAGGCAAGGTGCGAGGGGGCGGGATGACAGCGGGTTCCCGACCCGCTCCAACTTATTTCAAACTTCCCACCTGGCCCACCTCCAATCGCGCCCGCACAGATGCCAGAAAATTCCGGCCAATGTCTTTCCCTTTTGCAAGCCCATCTTTAGAACGTCCTTGCACTTCTGCTTTGACAGCAATGTCACACCAGAATTCATTCTCTTGGCCTATTTTCCCTATATAACTCAGTCACTTTTCTTATTGTTTATGACTCCATTTGTACGCTTTGCTTTACCCTCTGTGTTAAGGGCTCATACAGAAACTGAGGCCCGCTATCAAGGTGGTTTTTCTCTGAGTGAATCACCTGACATCCGACCCATGTTATCATGCATCACTGCCTGCATCTCGTACAGTAGGTTGCTGGAAAACAGAGCACCTGTTATCTCAAACAGTCTTAAACATCTTTTATTAATAACAGAGTCGTATAAACGCTGTAAATAAGGCACATAACTCAGGATTGGAAGTTTATCGAAAAAGAATGTAGGTAATTCCACGTCGAACAGGGAACTATTAAAGCACAATGTTATCCAAGGACATCTTTTGACTGTACACTGGTATTGTGGGTCTTTGTGGTCATTGAAAGGACCTTGGTGTAGCAGCTGTACAGACACACCTGCCTTTCTGTAGCATTATAACATTAAAAAAAATTATCTTACTGTAACACGTCAAAAGAAAAGAAAATTACAGAGCCCATTGTGATTTTGTTTGAAAGAAGTACTCTTTACACTCACTCCGGAGAGTTGTGAGGAGCTGTGAGGAGGATGTCGTGAAACTCCAGTACGATTTGGACAGGTTGGGTGATTGGGCAGAAACATGGCAAATGCACTATAATGTGGATAAATGTGAGGTTATCCACTTTGGTGGCAAAAACAGGAAGGTAGATTATTATTTGAATGGCAATAGATTGGGAGAAGGGGAAGTGCAAAGAGACCTGGGTGTTATTGTGCACCAGTCGCTGAAGGTAAGCATGCAGGTGCAGCAGGCGGTTAGGAAGGCAAATGGTATGTTGGCCTTCGTAGCAAGAGGGTTCGAGTACAGGAACAAGGATGTCTTGCTACAGTTGTACAGGGCCTTGGTGAGACCTCACCTTGAGTATTGTGTGCAGTTTTGGTCACCTTACCTGAGGAAGGACGTTCTTGCCATGGAGGGAGTGCAGCGAAGATTCACCAGGCTGATACCTGGGATGGCAGGAATGACGTATGAGGAGAGATTGTGTCAATTGGGCTTATAGTCACTGGAGTTTAGAAGATTGAGAGGGGATCTCATCGAAACCTATAAAATTCTGTCAGGTCTGGGCAGACTAGATGCAGGAAGGATGTTTCTGATGGCCGGGGAGTCCAGAACCAGGGGTCATAGTCTAAGGATAAGGGGTAAGCCATTTAGGACTGAAATGAGGAGGGATTTCTTCACCCAGAGAGTGGTGAACCTGTGGAATTCTCTGCCACAGAGGGCGGTGGAGGCCAGTTCATTAAATATATTCAAGAAAGAATTGGATATATTTCTTGAGGCTAAAGGGATCAAGGGATATGGGGAGAAGGCAGGGACAGGGTACTGAATTTGGATGATCAGCCATGATCTCATTGAATGGCGGAGCAGGCTCGAGGGGCCGAATGGCCTACTCCTGCTCCTATCTTCTATGTTTCTATGTATTAATGGATAATTAACATTTTACCAGGCACTAGTATTCAAACTCAGAAGCTGATGATGGGGAGGGATCATTTTAACCCAACGCACCAGGCAGGAAACTGACGCGATCAGATTGAACTGCCCCACCCCCTCCCCCGCCATTTTATATCCTGCCTGATAAGAACATAAGAACATAAGAATTAGGAGCAGGTGTCGGCCATATGACCCCTCGAGCCTGCTCCACCATTCAATAAGATCATGGCTGATCATCGACCTCAACTCCACTCTCCCGCCCGATCTCCATATCCCTTGATTTCCCTAGAGCCCAAAAGTCTATCTATCTCAGCCTTGAATATACTCAAAGACTCAACATTCACAGCCCTCTGGGGCAGAGAATGCCAAAGATTCATAACCCTCTGAGTGAAGAAATTCTTCCTCATTTCGGTCTTAAATGGCCGACCCCTTATCCTGAGACTTTGCCCCCTAGCTCTGGACACTCCAGCCAGGGGAAACTTTCCTTTCCATAAATTTTACTTTCCATTGACTTCCATTGTCAGTTTCCTACCGGGTCAGTAATGTTAAAATGACCCCTCAGGTGTTTCCATACTGTGACTTGGTATGTACATTCCTTTCGATTGCTCTCCTTCCTTAGGGACTGCGCCTTGACCTGCCAGGAAGGCTTGCATGCTCCTATGACCTGGAGGCGTATGCTGGCGGGAGTATAACACCTGGTAGTGTCACCCAAGCCAAACAGGTTTAAGGGTAGGAGGCAGATCAAAGGCAGTCCACCAATCTCTCTGATAGGGGGGTTGAGTGTCAGGCTAGCTGAAAAATGCCTTTCGTTACAAAGACAAGGTGAGTCCATTACAGACCTGCAAATATAAACATCAACTGTGGAGAACCCCGATCTGCT
This sequence comes from Somniosus microcephalus, assembly GCF_052327205.1. Classification (NCBI taxonomy): domain Eukaryota; kingdom Metazoa; phylum Chordata; class Chondrichthyes; order Squaliformes; family Somniosidae; genus Somniosus; species Somniosus microcephalus. The sequence continues at coordinate 39,726,161 of NC_140993.1, read as the reverse complement.
GAATGCAAGGCAAGATGATACTCTGATGGAGTCAAATGTTCTATTCTGGACAGACAACAGTGGAAGAAATGGGTTGCCTCATGTGTCACTAGGCATAGGAGACTCAAACCAACTAACTTTTGGTTGCGATTGCACATTCTTGATTAGTCAGGAGCGTGATGATGATTCTGCTCCCCTGCCCTGATTTATTCTCTCCTGAAGGCACTAACTCTTGCTGTTCTATGGCCATCTCCCAAGCAGCATGTCTTCAGGCGTTAGGTTGGGCAGTGAGTGCTGGAAGACTATTTACTATGGAGGGCATCACAGCTGATCTAATCCTATCCATACCCAGCATTTGCACCTGAGAAGTGCCCAGCAGTCTAGTTTATGATCAGGAGTGGGAACCCTGATTGATTTTTTTCCCTCCATTTTCCAGATGCACTGAGGCTAATTATAGCACCCCAACTGTCAACTCAACTAGGATCAGCTAAATCAGCACAGACCAGTGATGGAATCACCTGAATGGCACACTACGTTTGCACACCAAGGTATCAAGGGATTACACCATAATTTTAAGGAACAATAAGCATTCACTATTAGAGTCCTGGCCCAATGAATTTAACACTATCCAAGGGCTATTAATCCCATGAATCCTGCTCTATGCGACTCACTCTGCACAATTTTCACTGTCACAGAATCTCCCCAAGTGCAGGCATCTCCCGAGGGAGGTGAATAATCACAAGCATGACTTACCAGGAGAAAACACTCTGTGAAGTTTCTCCCTAACGCCTAAGGGTAATTGAGAGGAAGCTCTTGGATATCCATCTAACATTATAATCCACATCTTCAACCCTGACTGCATTCCCAGGGTCCAAGCAGGACTGAAACCAAAGTGTCCTACATATTATTGCATTGTCTCTGGCTGTACTTATATCCCAATAACTCTCAAATACAACTCGCAATGTCTTAATGTGTTGATTGTAGTGCCCTGGTCGTTATTATACAGGGCAATGTTAATTTACAGTTCCATGAATAAGATGCAAATTGTGTATTGAACAACTTTGCAATGCACTTTTTGATTGGAGATGCTCAATATAAAGCATTAGTTGTCTTTTCTTCTGGTTAGATTCTGGTTGGGATTGAAGTGAACTGAATCGGACACGTTGGACAATGCAAATTTCTAGTGAGCAGACTGTTTGAAATGAAATTGCATGAAACATTAAAAGTAAAGCATTTTGGAAAAGAGTCTTTCAAAGAGTCGATAAATATAGCAGTGCTTTTTCTGAATGTTTCAATGCATAAAGAAAAAGACATCTACTGGGAGGGGCATCATCTTCATGTAAATGTGGCTGGCAAACAATTTTTTGTTTGAACTGAAGAGCCAGAATCAGTATGAATAATTTTCACAGTACTGCCAAATTCTGAAATTGGGCCTCCTTTTATACTGTGTGATAGGGATCATGGAAAAGAAGGCACCTGGGATCAAATTGGGTACATTAATATTGTACATTGAAAGAAAACAAAAGGAGCAAAGGGGCTTATGAAATTAAACTGATTTCCATTAATACTAAATAGATAGAATTATTATACTGATTTCAGGCCAAATTCAAACAACAAGCTTTCAAAAAAGTGTTGAGAAGTTATAATGGGTATGGCTGTACAGGGCATAATATTGCAAACATCAAAATGGGTTATTACTCCCTGGTGTCAGGGTAAGGGACATAATGAAACAGGTAGAAACATTTCTGAAAAGGGAGATAAACTCATGATTCAGTAAGCAATGACATAAATGAGGAATAAAAACAGAAAATTTTGGAAATACTCAACAGGTCAGGCAAGATCTGAAAGTCTTTCTCTTACTACTGTTCGGACCTCGAGAATTACGAATTAGCTTAACAATGAGAGACAAGGATGTGATCAATAAAATTGGTCTTTATTCACACTATAGTTCAAAATTCGAGGGTGCATAGAATAGAAGCACCTTTGGTAATAGATTCAAAGAATTCTCAACAATAAATATGCCTGCAACTTATTAATTCAAACGTATATAAAAGTACCCCCCTTAACAATTCAAATGTACATAAAAGTACCCCTTTAACAACATCTAAGCTTATGTCTGACTTTCATACATACTCCTTTATCTCTGGGTGATCGGTCCAGGGAAATTATAAGTTGAAACATAGACTGGCCAGCTTTCTCCACTCATTCTCCCTCCTGCTCTGTCTTCTGTGTTCCTTCTGTGATCTTGAAAAACTCCCGCCCCTAGGTTATTTCTGTGAAAAGACCTCTTCTATCGTAAATTACTCTTTGCCTCCCTCCGATAGGTCAGTTTCACTCCAAACCTTCCCTGATTGGAGTTCCTTCAGCATGACACGTTCCTGTTCCTATGAGATGTATGGGGGCGTGACTTCGTTGTCAATTATGTTCTCCCATCTTGACCATGTGGCCTCTCAAACAAAGAACACATACTGACCACCAGGCAAAGGACCCCCTCTGACTTCTGCCATTTTGTCTCTTCACAAACAAAGAACACATGCTGATCTCCTACATTTTGAATCCGTCCGTTATCATCTTACAATTCGTTCGTAATTTCGATCTCTACACAGTAGCAGCGGTTTTATTACATTCTTCAGAATCTTACACATCTGTGGAGAGAGAAACAGAGTTAGCGTTTCAGGTCGATGACCCTTCATCAGAACTGGAAAAAGTTGGAGATGGAACAGGTTTTTAAGCAAGTGCAGGGGCAGGGAAAGGGGGGAGGGGAGGAAAGAGCAAAAGGGAAGGTCTGTGATAGGATGGAAGGCAGGAGAGATTAAGAAACAAAAGCGATGATGGTGCAAGGCAAAAGGATATGGTAATGGGACAAGTTAAGACACTGTTCTGGACCGATGGACATTATGTGACATTCTGGACATTTTTACATGCAATAGCACCCTCTGGTGGTGGTTATTGTGTTAACAGTTTGTATGCTGGAAAGGTCATCTGATCTTTCTTCCTGTGAGAGGTCATTTGACCTTCCTACCTTTCTTCCTGTTGACCCCAGGAAGCAGTTTTGCCAGGAAGAACCTGACTTGAGTAATGGAGAATCTGCCATGAGAGGTTCCATTTACAATCCAACATAATCTGATTTCATATGTTAGGCTGTGAGTATCTTTGTTCCTTAGCATAATAGCAACGTTGTCAGAGTAATATTTTGATAATACTATGTTTATAAAAGGTTAATATTTGATAGTTATAGAAGTTAGTTCAAATGTTAGATAGTTATACAATTAGTCTATTCTACTGTTGTAAATATGTTTATCTATATATATAAAGCGGCTCTTCTGTCTGTCTGTCTGTCTGTCTGTCCGTTCTCTATACGTTTGAAAGTTACAGAGCGTACCGACGCGCGCGTCGCCTCAAAAGAAAGCTTGTGATTCCGGACCGGTCATAGGCGTATTTACGTTTCGGCCGCACAAACATCCCGCCCGCGGTATCCGAAAAATGTTCAGCCTTCCGCTCATTAGCATCTCATTAGCGACCGTGTGACGTCGAAGTCGACCAATCGGACGGCGGGTTCCTTCCTACAGTTGAGTGTCGAGTGACTCGACGATTGACCAATCCTACGCTTCGGTGACCTGACCGGTCGACCAATCGGTGCGTGTGTGGGCGGGCCTTATCCTTCTGAACCGAGGTGAGTGGCCGCCATCTTGATTTTTCACGATTTTTTCCCCACACTTTCAGTGTGTTAGGGAAGTAAGGTAAATATTTCAATTATGTGTTAGGGAATTAATTAACAATTTATTTGAGTTTTATATTGTGTTTAGCAACCCCCCCCCTCCTCCTCACCCTCGCGCAGGGGGGACTCGGGGCCTGAAGCTCAAAAAATTTCTCTCTCTGTCTCTCTTTCTTCCCTCTCTCTCTCTCCTTCTCCTCTTCCCTCTCTCTCCTTCTCCTCTTCCCTCTCTCCTCTTCCCTCTCTCTCCTTCTCCTCTTCCCTCTCTGTCTCTCTCTACTTCCCCCTCTCAGGTTCCACGGTGTCGCGGACGGAGCGCGGGCGGGCCGCCCGAAGTTTCCCGCTCGCTAACGGCCGCCAAGCTGCCCTTGCCTGCTCCCCGCGGGCCGCCTCGCGCTGCCCACACTGACCGCACATGCGCCGCCCGCACTGACCGCGCATGCGCCGCCCGCACTGACCGCGCATGCGCCGCCCACCCGCAGCGGCCGTCCATCAGCCGCGCGATATGCGGGGGACCTCAGCTCCGGTCCGTCCTGGCCTCAGAACCCGACCGCGCCTTAAGCGCTAGGCCCCTCACGGCCGCTATCGCAATGGCACCGGACCTCAGGCGCTAGGCAGGGGGAGGGGCCGGAGAGAGGGACAGAGGGGAGTGGGGGAGCGGGGGATGGGAGGGGAGGGGAGGGGTGGGGGTGGGGGAGGGTAGGTGTGGGGGTGGGGGAGGGGAGGGAGGGAGGGAGACAGGGGAGGGGAGGGAGGGAAAGGAGGGGAGGGGAGGGAGAGGAGGGGAGGGAGAGAGGGGAGGGGAGGGAGGGATAGGACAGCGAGAGGACATGACAGGGAGAGGGGGGACACACAAGGGCAGGGAGACCAAGTGCCCCAAAATTGCCCTCGCAACGCGGGGCTCCCCAGCTAGTATCTTATGTAATATCAAATGTATAGTACTCAGTTTATGTACAAAACATACTTTGTCTTTGTTTACAGTTTCACAAATTTGTTCAAGTAAAGCTTCAAAACAGCAAACGGCTTCAGAAGAATTATTTTGAATAGAGTGTTTAACTTGCTGGATAACTAGATAGGAGCACGTCTAGCATGGCCAGTACAGACACAAAAGATGGCTCTAGATGAAGTGTAAATGGCGATGGCAGAATGAAAGACAGCTACCATGTGAGAGAGAGAAAAAAAGGAAAAAAAAGATAGGGGCACAGGTTATGGTCTGAAATTGTTGAACTCGATGTTGAGTCCAGAAGGCTGTAAAGTGCCTAATCGAAAGATGAGGTGCTGTTCCTCGAGCTTACGTTGAACTTCATTGGAACAGTGTAAGAGGCCGAGGACAGTGAGGTCTAAGTGGGAGTGGAGCAGAGAATTAAAGTGACAGGTGACCGGAAGCTCAGGGTCACCCTTACGGACTGAATGGAGGTGTTCCGCAAAGCGGTCACCCAATTTGCGTTTGGTCTCCCCAATGTACAGGAGACCACATTGTGAGCAGCAAATACAGTATACTAAATTGCAAGAAGTACAAGTAAATCGCTGTTTCACCTGGAAGGAGTGTTTGGGGCCCTGGACGATGGGAAGGGAGGAGGTAAAAAGGCATGTGCTGCATCTCTTGCGCTTGCACGGGAAGGTGCCAGGTGAAAGGGAAGGGGTGTTGGGGATGATAGAGGAGTGGACCAGGGTGTCGCGGAGGGAGCGTCCCTTCAGAATGCTGAAAGGGGAGTTGAGGGGAAGATGTGTTTGGTGGTGGGATCACTCTGGAGGTGGCGGAAATAGTGGGGGATGATCTGTTGAATGTGGAAGCTGGTGGGGTGAAAGGTGAGGACAAGGGGGACCCTATCGTGGTTCTGGGAGGGAGGGGAAGGGGTGAGAGCAGAAGTGCGGGAAATAGAATGGACACGGTCAAGGGCCGTGTCAACCACAGTAGAGGGGAATCCTCGTTTGAGGAAAAAGGAAGACATGTCGGAAGCACTGGTATGGAGGGTGGCATCGTCAGAGCAGATGCGGTGGAGAGGAAGAAACTGTGAGAATGGAATAGAGTCCTTACAGGAAGCAGGGTGGGAGGAAGTGTAGCCCAGGTAGCTGTGGGAGTCAGTGGGCATTGTAGTGAATTTTGGTCAATAGCAATAACATAAACGAGGAGTTGGGTGAAGGTCATGCAGACAGATTTTTTGAGTTAGGTTCTAAACTTTAAGTTGAGAACCACAAGGGTAGCTGTTTTTAGATAAAATTACATCGAATTTACACCACAGAAACAGGCCATTCGGCCCAACTGGTCCATGCCAGTGTTTATGCTCCACTCCTTGAGAATACTCCTGGTGCAATATGCTAAACATGTTATGGAGAAACAGATTAAACAGGCTGTTCTTCCCCTATTGGTGCAATTCATGTCTCAAAGGTTAAGAAGTAATGTTAATTCTGCCTGAATGGTAATGTGCACTCAAATTTTCTGGGTCAGCTCACTTGCATCATTAGTTGCAAATTTAGATGTAGACCAAGTCAAGTGTAAGGAGATAGAGTAGTGGTGGGAGTAAGAAATTGCTGATTGCAGGAAACAGATTACGTCATAGAAAAGACAAACTGCGAGGGAATTGAACCTTTGATGTGAAAAAGAACTTGATTATAACGGATATAATAGCAAAATACTGCAGATGATGGAAATCATAAATAACAACAGAAAATGCTGGAAAAACTCAGCAGGCCAGGCAGCATCTGTGGAGAAAGAAACAGAGTTAACGTTTCAGGTCTGGGACCCTTCATCAGAACTGGAAAAAGCTGGATATGTAACAGATATTAAGAATTGAATAGAAGTCCTTCGTAAAAATGGCATCAAATAGATACATCTGTTATAACCATTTTTTATGATAAGTTTTGAACACCTACACAGCAGACAGAATTCTGCAAGCTAACAGCTGAATTGACAGTAAGAATAGAAAGAAGTCAACAGAAAGATGACTAGAGAAAATTAGCTTACATCAGCAGAAAACTTCAAAGGATATACCACTGAAAAAAGCGTATAAAATAGAGAACTTTCAAATAGGAAGTCAGAAGTCGCTGAAAGGGGCAAAGCGATTCTCATTCTTCAGAGGCAGGCTCCATAAGTTTTAAACTCTTTGAGTCTCGGGGATCAAAAGGTACTTTTATTTGATTTTGGTGGATATCCTGGATTAGAAATAAGTAAGAAATGTAAAAATGTAACGAAGTTAAGATTTGAGAATAAGGATCTCTGAGAATAAGAATTGTAAGCTATATTTATTTTGAACTGTTAATGTTGCGATTGAATCACCAGCTGTTAACTACATGTCGGTTCTTTAATAAATCTATATATTTTTAGAATTGTCTCACATAGTACTTCTGTATCAAACTCACAAACTCAATCTCTGTACACTCTGGTGAGGAGTTGCAGAGTTCTGGGGGAGTTTTCTGGACCCTCATAATATCTGGAAGGTTACAGTCTAGTTAAACTTATTAAAAGTGCTATCTGGAGGATGGTAACACCTTCAAGTCATTCCTTTCCTTTAGGGAGAGATAGTCTGGAACTTTAGACCCAATTAAGTGTCTTATAGGATTCGGCTATCTCAAACTTTAGTTGAAGGTCTATGTCTGGGGAATATGCCTGATCCGGGGTAGCCCAAAAAGGGCTAGGATTAGTAATTATCCCTTCAGGTCAAGGGCTTTGTCAACTACAGTAGAGGACAATCCTCGGTTGATGAAAAAGGAAGACGTGTCGGAAGCACTGGTATGGAAGGTGGCATCATCAGAACAGACGCAGCAGAGACAGAGAAATTGGAAGAATGGAATAGAGTCCATACAGAATGCGGGGTGGTTAGAAGTGTAGTCCAGGTAGCTGTGGGAGTCAGTGGGCTTGTAGTGGATGTTTGTCGAAAGCCGATCGCCAGAAATGGAGACGGAGAAGTCAAGGAAGGGAAGAGAAGAGTCGGAGATGGACCATGTGAAGGTGAGGGAAGGGTGGAAATTGGAAGTAAAGTGAATGAACTTATCAAGTTCAGGGCGAGAGCAGGAGACGGCACCGATACAGTCATCGATGTACTGGAAAAAAAGAAGGTGAGGGAGGGGACCTGAGTAGGATTGGAACAAAGAATGTTTCACATATCCCATGAAAAGGTAGGCATAGCTAGGGCCCATGCAGGTTCCCATAGCAATACCTTTAATTTGGAGGAAGTGAGTGGAGTCAGAGTAGAAGTTGTTCAATGTGAGAACAAGTTCAGCCAGGCGGAGGAGGGTGGTGGTGGATGGGGACTGGTCGGGCCTCTGTTCAAGGAAGAAGTGGAGCGCCCTCAGGCCATCCTGGTGGGGGATGGAGGTGTAGAGGGATTGGACGTCCATAGTGAAAAGGAGACGGTTGGAGCCAGGAAACTGGAAACTGTTAAAGTGACGGAGGATATCGGAAGAGTCGCAAATGTAGGTGGGAAGAGACTGGACAAGGGGAGAAAAAATAGAGTTGAGATAGGAAGAGATAAGTTCCATGGGGCAAGAACAGGCTGAAACGATGGGTCTACCAGGGCAGTCCTGTTTGTGGATCTTGGGAAGGAGGTAGAAGCGGGCTGTGCGGGGTTGGGGGACTATGAGGTTGGCGGCCATGGAGGGAAGATCTCCAGAGGAGATGAGGTCCGTGACAGTCTTGGAAACAATGGCCTGATGTTTGCTAGTGGGGTCATGGTCCAGGCAGAGGTAGGAAGAGGTGTCGGAGAGTTGGCGTTCAGCTTCCGCACGGTAGAGGTCGGTTCGCCAAACAACAACAGCACCACCCTTATCATCAGGTTTAATGATAATGTTATGGTTGGATCAGAGAGAACGGAGTGCTGCAAGTTCAAAGGGAGGTAGGTTGGAGTGAGAGAGGGGAGCAGAGAAATTGAGACGGCTGATGTCACGTCGGCAGTTAGCAATGAAAAGATCTAGAGAGGGAACGGAAATTGACCCGCCTAATCTAGTGGATTTTATGAGGGAAAGGAAAGTAATAAGCATCTGGCACAATATCAGGTTAGGAGGAGAGATTTAACTTATGTGAACAAATAGGGGAAACATGCACAGGGACAGATGCTGTTGTAGATGCTTTCAATTGACAAGAGAGACTGGAAAATCTATAAAGGGTGCAATAGGAGTGAGAACATGCTCTTGGACACAATATGCTCTTGGACACAATACTGGATTGTTAACATGGAACATTTGAGGTAAGGAAACCATTTGAGCAGGCATGCTATTAGACCTGATACTGAGTAACAACTAGAAACTGTAGAGCGGGTCAGAGTCAGTGAATAATTTGGAGATCACACTATGGTGGGCCTCAAACACCTTTGGAGCGCTTCAGGGCAGGTGGAGTGGGACCCAGATACACACAGCACCTATCTGGAACTACTAAAACAAATGGAAACTTCAGACAATGTGAAATTATCTTTACTTCCACTATTGCATTTTCCCTCTGTACTGATAGCTGGAAGAATTTAAATAAAGAAAAGTCACCATTGGACTTAGTACAAGGGAATCTAAAGAATTGGCCAACTAATTTAATCATGTCCTTGCCAGTATCCTTAAGGAATCATTAGAAATGGGTGTAATTCTGAAGGAGTGGAAAGAAGCTAACATGGCAGTAATTAATGGCAATAATTTTAAAGCAACAATGTTTTTCAAAAATGACATTCTAAAACACTGCCCGATTGCGCTGGTTCATGGCAGATTTTACATTTGCCAATATGCAAATGATGTTTGAGTGGAAACTCGAGAGAGAAAAAAAACACTTCTCAAAACGAGCACAATGTGTAACTGTATTGATACTGCCCAATCTTCATAGAATCATATAGCACAGAAGGAGGTCATTTGGGGCATTGTGCCTGTGCTGTGTGATTTGAAAGAGCTTTCCAATTAGTCCCGCTCCCCAGCTCTTTCCCCATAGCCCTGCAGCATTTTCCAGTTCAAGTATCTATCCAATTCCCTTTTGAAAGTTATTATTGAATCTGCTTCCACCACCCTTTCAGGCAGTGCATTCCAGATCATAACAACTCGCTTCATAAAAAAAAAAATCACATCATCTCCCCACTGGTTCTTGTAGTGTCCGCGTATCAATTGTAATGATATCAGCAAATAGTGATGTTATTTGCCTGTTCGATTATGATGCCTACCAGCATGATTGCATGTATTGATTGCTTGTGCCTGACCAGCAGAGGTCATGTGACCGAGACAAGCAAGGCAGTCTAGTTTAGTTTCAGTTTCGTTCTAGATGCATCACAAGCATAATGGTGTCTCCTGAATGCTGTATAAAGAGTTGAACAGACTTTAGATTAAAACTCATTCTCTTTCATAAATGTCTCATCATTGAACCCACAAAGAAATCAATACATGGTGTCAGAAGTGGCTGAAAGAGATGAAGAGAAAAAATCGGAAGTTAAATCAGCTCTCCACAAATTAGCAAGCCAAAAGAGAACATCGTTGCTTACCATTAGAGAATAGCTAACGAAGTGAAAAATGGAAGGTTTACTCCCACCGGCGACGCTTCAGTTGACAGGTAATGTGGCTGAAAATTGGAGAAGGTTCAAACAACTTGTGGGGTTGTATTTATCAGCAATTGGAGCTGATGAGAAAAGTAATAAAAGGAAATCGTCACTGTTCTTACATGTCGTGGGTGATGAAGCGGTGGAGGTGTATAATAACTTCACATTCGCTGTTAATGGAGACAAAATGAAGCTAGATAAAATAATGGAACAGTTTGAGGCCTACTGCATACCTAAACGTAACGTGACGTTTGAGAGGCACAGATTTTTCACATGTGTACAGAAAATGGGTGATACTATTGATCAGTATGTGACTGAACTGAGAAACAGAAGCAAATCGTGTGAATTTGGGGGACTGACAGACTCACTGATAAAAGATAGACTGGTGTGTGGTATTCCGAATAATGGTCTAAGGGAAAGACTGCTAAGAGAGCAAGATCTAGACCTGGGAAAAGCCATAGCACTGTGTAGGGCTACAGAGACTGTGAAGTTGCAGGCAAAGGAACTGTTCAGTGACAATAGCTGCAACGTGGATGCAGTGAGAATGAACGGACACAAACCATTTAACAAAAAGAGCGCCAATGTGAAAAAAGAGGCATGGCCAGCGAACGAAAATGAAAGGGACAATCGAAAGACATGTAGTCGATGCGGTACACAGCATCCACCAAAAAAGTGTCCAGCATATGGTAAAACATGCAATAGTTGTAACAAAAACAACCATTATGCCCGTTGCTGTAAGAACCAAATGCAACAAAGCAAGGTCCATACAGTAGATGAAAGTGACATAGAGGAGTTCAATGTAGATGTTGTGCCTGAAAACAAAAAAGAAGAAAGAGACTGGATGTTGACACAAAAAGTGAATGACATACACATTCCATTTAAATTAGATACTGGAGCACAAGTTAATGTGATATCAGAGACTGATTTTAAGAAAATTAGACCCAGACCAAAGATACATGGAATAAAAGTGAAAGTGACAGGATACTCAGGTACTGATATACCAGTGAAAGGAAGATGCATTGTCAAAGTAACACACAAGGACAGAGAGCACACGCTAGCATTAATCGTGGTGCCAAATGATGTGCAAGCCATACTAGGTTTAAAAGCCTGTGAGAGTCCTCGTTGTGGAAAGCGAAGGAGAGACAGTCTATGATGAACTCATGAAAGAGTACAACGACCTATTTAAGGGTCTAGGCTGCATTCCAGGAGGACACACGATCAGAGTAGATAAAAGTATGACACCGGTCATACATCCATGCAGAAAAGTTCTGTTTGCTCTTCAAAAGCAACTGAAGGCAGAGTTGGACAGGATGGAAAGCCTGAACGTGATTCAGAAGATAGATGAGCCAACTGAGTGGGTGAGTTCCCTCGTCGTAGTGGACAAAAAGAATGGAAAGCTCAGAATTTGCCTGGATCCAAGAGGTCTAAACAGAGCAATAAAGAGAGAGCACTTCAAGCTTCCTACACGTGAGGAAATCATGGCACAGTTTGCAAATGCAAAGTATTTCAGCAAGTTAGATGCATCATCAGGATTTTGGCAGATGAAGCTGGACGAAGCAAGTTCAAGACTGTGCACGTTCAACAGTCCATTTGGCAGATACAGATTCCTAAGGTTACCATTTGGCATTGCCTCAGCTCCTGAAGTGTATCACAAGACTATCCATATGATCTATGAGCACCTGGAGGGAGTTGATACATCAATGGATGACATCATAGTATGGGGAACCATGAGAACTGAGCATGATGAGAGACTGAAAAAAGTGCTGGAAGCAACAAGGAAAACAAACCTGAAGCTGAATAGAGAGAAATGCCAGCTCGGGGTGACAGAACTGACATTCGTGGGAGATAACCTTAGCAGTGAGGGCATCAGACCAGATCCCAGAAAGGTATCCGCCATTGAGAATATGCCAAAGCCACAATGCAAAAAGGACGTGCAGAGGTTTAATGGAATGATCAACTACATGGGGGAATTCATATCCAACCTCTCAGAAAAGATGGCGCCACTGAGAAGACTAACTGAAAAGAACATAGAATGGGAATGGAATCATGAGCATGAGAAGTCATGGTGCGATCTAAAGAAACTGCTCACAGAGGAACCAGTTCTGAGGTTTTATGACCCAGCGAGACCCATCAAGATATCATCAGATGCATCACAGAGTGGGCTCGGTGCCGTTCTTCTGCAACAATATGACTACTGGCAACCTATTGCATATGCATCGTGCTCAATGACAGACGCGGAGACGCGATATGCTCAAATAGAAAAGGAGCTGCTCAGCATCACATACGCCTGTGAAAGATTTCACCAGTTTGTGGCAGGACAAGCAATCAGTGTAGAGACTGACCATAAGCCCTTGATTGCATTGTTCCAAAAGCCACTAAATAGCTGTCCGCTTAGAATACAAAGAATGATGATCAGGCTGCAACGCTATACACTGAATGTTGCGTACACACCGGGTAAACTGGTGTATACAGCAGACACGTTGTCCAGAGCTGTAGACCCAAGTGAGCCCGCAAACACCACAATGGATGACAAAGTGAACGCCTACGTGGACATGATCACAAGTGCACTGCCCATAGCAGATGCAAAAATGGAGCTCATAAAGACTGAGACAAACAAAGATGAAACAATGAGATGACTGAGAAAAAGCATCTTGGATGGATGGCCCAACATGAAGCAAGACTGCTCACCTGATATAGCAGAGTACTGGAACTGCAGGGCGGAGTACTGGAGCTGCAGGGCGGAACTATCAGTGGTCGAAGACATCATCTACAAAGGAAGTAAAATAGTTATCCCAAAGAGTCTGAGAAGAGAGATGCTAAAAAAGATCCATGGAGGACATCTGGGAATCGAAAAGTGTAAGAAAAGAGCACGAGAGGTGATGTACTGGCCACGAATCAACCAAGATGTGACAAATGAGGTGTCAAACTGCACAATATGCCTGAAATATCGAGCAAGCAATCTGGAAGAACCACTAAAGCCACACCCAGCACCAGACAGACCTTACCAGAAGGTAGGCGCTGACCTATTCGTATGTCAAGGGAAGGACTATCTTGTAGTCACAGACTATTACTCCCTGTATCCAGAGGTTTGTAGACTGCACACCACCACTGCAGATGCTGTGATAACATGTATGAAAGCCATATTCTCCAGACATGGCGTGGCAAGCGAGGTCTTCACAGACAACGGACCTCAGTTTTACAATGCAAGTTTCCGACACTTTGCCAAGGAGTGGGACTTTGTCCACACAACGTCAAGTCCTCACTTTCCACAGTCCAATGGACTAGTGGAAAAATCGGTCCAGACAGTAAAAAGACAGTACAAGGCAAAAGACAGTGGAACTGACTTCTACCAGAGCATGCTTGTATACCGCACAACGCCGCTCGAGTGTGGTATGTCACCAGCCCAACTCCTGATGGGACGTCGGCTAAGGTCAAACCTACCCATCCCGGAGAACCTCCTGAAAACAAAAGAGGGGGAGAAAGTGAGGAAGTTCAAAGAACAACAGAAAGAAAAGCAAAAGTACTACTATGACAGAGGAACACAAAACCTACCTGAACTCCACACTGGTGACCAAGTAAGGTTCAAAGACAAAACAAACACATGGACTCAGAAGGGAACTGTCCTGAGTGAAGTTCAACCAAGATCATACACCATTCAGACAGATGAGGGTGCTGTTCTGAGAAGAAATCATCGAGATCTTCTCATGGGACCAGCCACATCAGGTCAAGAGACTGATACTGTTGAACAACCTGATCACACAGCTGAGAACCAATCATCTGAGGCAACAACTCAGATTCAAGGACAATCAATCAGAAAATCCTCAAGACACGTGAAGCCTCCTGAGAGACTCATTGAGCAAATTTAAGGACTATTGTTATAGAAGGAAGTAATGTTATCTTATTCTTTCTTCAAGTTCTAGTGTCGTTACATATTTCATGTGAACACACAAAGCAAGGTTAAAAAACCTTGATCATGATAATGATAATGTAAGTTCATTAAGTGTTACAGTTAAAATGCAGATTAATACAAAGAAAACATGTTGTTAGTTAAAAGTAAAATACTTTGTTTTAAGAAAAGGAGATGTAATGATATCAGCAAATAGTGATGTTATTTGCCTGTTCGATTATGATGCCTACCAGCATGATTGCATGTATTGATTGCTTGTGCCTGACCAGCAGAGGTCATGTGACCGAGACAAGCAAGGCAGTCTAGTTTAGTTTCAGTTTCGTTCTAGATGCATCACAAGCATAATGGTGTCTCCTGAATGCTGTATAAAGAGTTGAACAGACTTTAGATTAAAACTCATTCTCTTTCATAAATGTCTCATCATTGAACCCACAAAGAAATCAATACATCAATAACACACGGACTGCAGGAGAACAATAATAACAGGTATTTACTGAACAGAGGGTATGCTGAAACTGAAAGTATAGAAGCCTGCTATGGCTTTATATACAGGTGTGGTTACTGCCGGTACTACAGTATAAAATCAGTTCTCTCTTAAAGGTACATACACAACAGTTCTTTTCCCAATTACCTTAAACCTGTGTCTTCTAGTTACTGGCCCTCCTGCCAGTGGAAACAGTTTCTCCCTATTTACTCCATCAAAACCCCTCATAATTTTGAAAATCTTTATTAAATCTACCATTAACCTTCTCTAGTCTATGGTGAACAATCCCAGCTTTTCTAATTTCTCCACATAACTGAAGTAAACTTTCATATAACTTAACATAACAAAGAACCTTCTTATACTGTACATGGGGCCCTTACAGCTAACAGACAGGTGACTTCCAGCCCATCAATCTGGGTTAGATGTGATCCCAGTCCCTGAGGTAAAAGGACAATGTCCCTCCCATTGCATTATCCAGTAGAAGTTTGTCTATGTTCCAGATATAATTTCAACAAACATAATCGCTGTTTAGATTCCAAATGTTTTTTTTTGCAGCAGCAGCATTGTGACAGATTGTTCGTATTCTACCCTGTAAATGTCCTTAATAGTTCTAGAAATGAAAGAGCTGGATTCAAGCTTTAAATACATTTCCCACTCGTGAAGAATAATTAAGTCGTGGATTGGTCTACAGGTTCATATAACCCCAAGAGCATTATTTTGGTTAGCTTCACATTTCAGGGGTGTCAGAAACATTGTGATAGAATGAGAAATAGAGATACAAAGATTCCCTTTAGAAGTCCTGCAGATAGCAAATGCTCCTCCAGCAATTATAATTTTTGTCGTGCTATAACTAAATCATTAGAGGCTGCCAGTGAGATTCTCTGTTCTCCAAGCTCTAATAGAACAACTTCCCTTATGAGAATAACATAAAGAACTATGGAATGTACGCCGCTTTTTAAATCAGTTGAAAGAGTTCATTTTGAACATTAGTTTTGATAAATCACTTTTGTCTACATTTCAGACATTATCAAGAGGCAGCATCAAACAGTTAAGAATAATTTAAGGGCATTAACCAACGTGCTAAACTTCACAATATGAGGGAACCTGTTAGCAGCTTAAACTGCAGAATGCAGCACTCGGAATCAGAAACCTAATCTTAAAGGGTTGGCATAAAGTTAGAGTCATAGAGGGAAAAATTCAGTTGGTTTGTGCCTCCCGTTAGCACCTTAAGAGGGCGCTAATGGGGTGCAAAGTAACTAGTGCCTGGGCGTGGCGATGTTTGCGCTGCTCGTGAAATTAACTAGACATTTTGCGGCAGCGCTAAACACTACCGCCACGATCTCCTGCGCCGGCAGATCATGACGTCAGTTGAGTGCGCAACGCCCCGGTAGAGCCCCAGACCGGATATTGAGTGGCGCCTCCTGCCTTACCGCCTGCGCTAGCAATGACAGGTTGAGGGGAGCATTTTGCCGTCAGAAAGGGACTGGGGGAGCGCTATTTAAAGGCAACCGCTTCCTGCCTTTTTTTGTTGGTGACATTTTTGCACCACGCATTCTGAGAGAGAGAGAGAGAGAGAGAGAGAGAGAGAGAAAGAGAGACTTCTGGAGAGATTCAATGCTGTGTGAAGGAGTTTTGGGTACTGAGCAGCACTTTGCATGTTCATTTTGATTTGCCCTTCCTTGTATCGATTTAGAAGAGACTGTGGGGGCTGCACTCTGAGCTCTTTCCCTGGGACTCTCCATTGTTCTTTCCAGCAGATTTGATGTACAGGTCTCTCCAGGCCGAGATTCAAGGCTGCAATGAGCAGGATGTGGATGGAGAACAAAATCAACCATCCCCTTTAAGATAAAAACAGAAAATCAAGTCAGTCCCATTGCCCTGCTCTATCCCCGTAGCCCTGCAAGTTTATTTCCTTCAAGTGCCTATCCAATTTCCTTTTGAAATTATTGAGTGTCTCCATTTCCACCACTTCCGCCGGCAGTGAGTTCCAGGTCATTACCACTCGCTGCGTAAAAAAGTTCTTCCTCACATTCCCCCTGTATCTCTTGCCCAAAACCTTAAATCTGTGTCCCCTAGTGCTTGTACCATCAGCTAATGGGAACAACCTTTCTTTGTCTACCTTATCCAAACCCATCATAATCTTGTACACCTCTATCAAATCTCCCCTCAACCTCCTTTGCTCCAAGGAGAACAACCCCAGCTTCTCCAACCTGTCCTTGTAGCTAAGATCCCCCATCCCTGGAGCCATTCTGGTAAATCTCCCCTGCACCCTCTCAAGGTTCTTCACATCTTTCCTAAGGTATGGTGACCGGAACTGAACACAATACTCTAGTTGTGGCCTAACCAGAGCTTTATAAAGACTCAGCATAACTTCCCTGCTTTTGTATTCAATACCTCTATTTATGAAGCCCAAGATCCCATATGCTTTGCTAACTACACTCTCAATATGTCCTGCCACCTTCAAAGATCTATGCACATGAATCCCCAGGTCCCTCTGTCGCTGCACACTCTTTAGAACAGTACCATTAAGTCTATATTGCCTCCCCTTCTGCCAAAATGCATCACCTCACACTTATCTGTATTAAATTCCATCTGCCACTTGTCTGCCCATTCTGCTAGCCTATCTAGGTCCTGTTGCAGTCAATTGGTATCCTCCTCATTGTTTACCACGCCTCCAAGTTTGGTATCATCGGCAAATTTTGAAATTTTATTAATATTCCAAAATCCAAGTCATTTATATAAATCAAAAAAAGCATTGGCCCCAGCACTGACCCTTGGGGAACACCACTGCCTACCATCGTCCAGTCTGAAAAACAACCATTTACCACAACTCGCTGTTTTCTATCCTTAAGCCAATTTCTTATCCAAGCTGACACTGACCCTCCTATTCCATGAGCCTCAATTTTATTTACCAGCCTTTTATGTGGTTCTTTGTCAAACGCTTTTAAAATCCATATAGACAACATCCACTGCATTCCCTTCATCAACCTTCTCTGTTACTTCATCAAAAAATTCAATTAGATTAGTCAAACACGATCTGCCTTTTACAAATTCATGCTGGCTCCCCTTAATTAAATTAAACCTCTCCAAGTGCTTGTTAATTTTTTTCACTGATTATTGTTTCTAAAACCTTATTCACCACTGATGTTAAACTGACCGGCCTGTAGTTACTAGGATTGTCCTTACACCCTTTCTTGAACAAGGGTGTCACATTTGCGATGTTCCAATCCTCTGGCACCTCCCCCGTATCTAGGGAAGATTGAAAGATTATGGCAAGCCCTTCTGCTATCTCCACCTCCACTTCCCTTAGCAACATGGGATGTAAGCTATCTGGTCCAGGGAACTTGTCCACTAAGCATATCCAGCCTTTCCAGTACATCGCGGACCTGCGAGAGGAGAGGCGGGAGAGGCTGATTTAAACCGAGCTCCGAGAGTGGGTGAGGTGGACCTGCGAGAGGAGAGGCGGGAGAGGCTGATTTAAACCGATCTCCAAGAGTGGGTGAGGTGGACCTGCGACAGGAGAGGTGGGAAAGGCTGATTTAAACCGAGCTCCGAGAGTGGGAGAGGCAGACCTGCGAGAGGAGAGGTGGGAAAGGCTGATTTAAACCAAGCTCCAAGAGCGGGAGCGGCGGACCTGCGAGAGGAGAGAGAGAAGTAAAAAGTAATCGAAGTTTGACGTCACCAGAAAGCAGGTAAGTGATTGGTTGGTGAGTATTTCTCTCTTTCTCACTTTTTTCTAAACTTAAATTTTGTGGTTTATAGTTTCTAAGGTCTCTGTTGTGTAGCAGGGACTGCTGGTAAACAAGGGCCCTTGAGTATCTCATTTAATTATAGTGTAATTGGTGGGATTGATTTGATTTAATTTAATTTGAATTAATTAAAGGATAAGTCATGGCAGTACAGCTCGGCGCCATGGTATGCTCCTCCTGCACTATGTGGGAAATCAGGGACACTTCCTGTGTCCCTGATGACCATGTGTGCGGGAAGTGTATCCAGCTGCAGTTACTGGCAGACCGCATTGTGGCATGGGAGCTGCGAATGGATACATACTGCAGCATTCGCAATGTTGAGGACATCGTGGAAAGCACGTTTAATGAGTTGGTCACACCGCAGGTAAAGGCTGCACAGGCAGGAAGGGAATGGGTGACCACCAGGCAGAGTAGTAGGCACAGGCAGGTAGTGCAGGGGTCCCCTGTGACCATCCCCCTCGCAAACAGATATACCGCTTTGGATATTGTTGGGGAGGGTGGCTTATCAGGGGAAGGCAGCAGCAGCCAAATTCCTGGCACCAGGGGTGGTTCTGCTGCATAGGACGGGAGGAAAAAGAGGGGTAGAGCTATAGTAATAGGGGATTCTATTGTAAGGGGAATAGATAGGCGTTTCTGCGGCTGCAAACGAGACTCCAGGATGGTATGTTGCCTCCCTGGTGCAAGGGTCAAGGATGTCTCAGAGCAGCTGCAGAGGATTTTGGAAGGGGAGGGTGAACAGCCAGGTGTCATGGTGCATATAGGTACCAACGATAAAAGTAAAAAATGGGTAGAGGTCCTAAAAGCTGAATAGAGGGAGTTAGGAGGTAAATTAAAAAATAGGACCTGAAAGGTAGTAATCTCAGGATTGCTACCAGTGCCACATGCTAGTCAGGGTAGAAATAGAAGGATATTTCAGATGAATACATGGCTAGGGGAATGGTGCAAGAGGGAGGGATTAAATTTCCTGGGACATTGGAACTGGTTCTGGGGGAGGTGGGACCAGTACAAACTGGACGGTTTGCACCTGGGCAGGACCAGGACCGATGTCCTAGGGGGAGTGTTTGCTAGTGCTCTGGGGGAGGGTTTAAACTAAAATGGCAGGGGGTTGGGAACCTGAGCAGGGAGACAGAGGAAAGGGAAAGAAGGATAGAAACAAAAGGCAGGAAGGAGAAAAGCAAAGGTGGCAGTCAGAGAAAGCAAGGGTTTAAGTCAAACATGGCCACAGTAAATAATAATTCTAAAAAGGTCTAAGAGTTAAAAAAAAACATGCCTGAAGGCTTTGTGTTTTAATGTGAGGAGCATTTGTAATAAGGTGGATGAATTAGCTGCGCAAATAGAGGTAAATGGATATGATATGATTGGGATTACAGAAACATGGCTCCAGGGTGACCAAGGCTGGGAATTCAACATCCAGGGGTATTCAATATTCAGGAAAGACAGGCAAAAAGGAAAAGGAGGTGGGGTAGCATTGCTGGTTAAAGAGGGGACTAACACAATTGTAAGGAAGGATATTAGCTCTGATGATGTGGAATCTGTATGGGTAGAACTGAGAAATACCAAGGGGCAGAAAATGTTAGTGGGAGTTGTATACAGACCCCCAAACGGTAATGCGGAGGTTGGGGATGGCATTAAAAGGGAAATTAGAGATGCGTGCAATAAGGGCACAGCAGTTATCATGGGTGACTTTAATCTACATATAGATTGGGGTAACGAAATTAGTAACAATACTGTGGAGGAGGAATTCCTGGAGTGTATACGGGATGGTTTCCTGGACCAATATGTCAAGGAACCAACTAGAGACCAGGCCATCTTAGACTGGGTTTTATGTACTGAGAAAGGATTAATTAGCAATCTTGAGTGCGAGGCCCCATGGGGCAGAGCAATCATAATATGACAGAATTCTTCATTAAGATGCAGAGTGAAGTAGTTGACTCAGAGACTAGGGTCCTGAATTTAAATAAAGGAAACTACGATGGTATGAGGCACGAGTTGGGTAGGTTTGATTGTGGAATGTTACTCAAAGGGTTGACGGTGGATAGGCAATGGCAAACATTCAAAGATCGCAGGGATGTACTACAGAATTTGTTCATCCCTGTTTGGCATAAAAATAAAACAAAAAAGGTGACTCAACCGTAGCTAACAAGGGAATTTAGGGATATAATAAGATCCAAGGAGAGGACATATAAATTGGCCAGAAAAAGCGGTAAACCTGAGGATTGATGCAGTTTAGGATTCAGCAAAGGAGGACAAAGGGATTAATTAAGAGGGAGGAAATAGAGTATGAGAGTAAGCTTGCACGGAACATCAAAACTGACTGTAAAAGCTTTTATAGATTTGTGAAGAGAAAAAGATTGGTGAAGTCAAGCGTAGGTCCCTTGCAGTCAGAATCAGGGGAATTTATAATGGGGAACAAAGAAATAGCAGACCAATTAAATACATACTTTGGTTCTGTCATCACAAATAACCGCCCAGAGATGTTGGGGAACATAGGGTCTAATGAGAGGGAGGAACTGAATGAAATCAGTATTTGTAGGGAAATGGTGTTAGGGAAATTGACAGGATTGAAGGCCGATAAATCCCCAGGGCCTGATAATCTACATCCTAGGGTACTTAAGGAAGTGGCCCTAGAAACAGTAGATGCATTGCTGGTCACCTTCCAAAATTCTATAGACTCTGGAACAGTTCCCATGGATTGGAGGGTAGCTAATGTTACCCCACTGTTCAAAAAAGGTGCTAGAGAGAAAATGGGGAATTACAGACCGGTAAGCCTGACATCGGTAGTGGGGAAAATGCTAGAGTCCATTATAAAAGATGTAATAGCAGAGCACTTGGAAAACAGTGACAGGATCGGACAAAGTCAACATGGATTTACAAAAGGTAAATTGTGCTTGACTAATCTACTGGAATTTTTTGAGGATGTAACTGGTAGAATAGATAAGGGAGAACCAGTGGATGTTGTGTATTTGGACTTTCAGAAGGCTTTCGATAAGGTCCCGCATAAGAGATTAGTGTGTAAATTTAAGGCACATGGGATTGGGGGCAAGGTACTGACTTGGATAGAGAACTGGTTGGCAGACAGGAAGCAAAGAGTTGGAATAAACTGATCTTTTTCCGAGTGACAGGCAGTGACTAGTAGGGTACCGCAGGGATCGGTCCTAGGACCCCAGCTATTCACAATATACATTAATGATCTAGACGAGGGAACGAGATGTAATATCTCCAAGTTTGCAGACGACACGAAGCTGGGTGAGCGTGTGTGCTGTGAGGAGGATGCCGAGAAACTCCAGTATGATTTGGACAGGTTGGGTGATTAGGCAGATGCATGGCAGATGTCTATAATGTGGATAAATGCGAGGTTATCCACTTTGGTCACAAATACAGAAAGGCAGATTATTATCTGAACGGCAATAGATTGGGAAAAGAGGAAGTGCAATCAGACTTGGGTGTCCTTGTGCAACAGTCGCTGAAGGTAAGCATGCAGGTGCAGCAGGCGGTTAAGAAGGCAAATGGTATGTTGGCCTTCGTAGCGAGAGGGTTTGAGTACAGGAACAAGGATGTCTTGCTGCAGTTGTACAGGGCCTTGGTGAGACCACACCTTGAGTATTGTGTGCAGTTTTGGTCGCTGTATCTGAGGAAGGATATTCTTGCCATGGAGGGAGTGCAGCGGAGAATTTACCTGGGATGGCAGGAATGATGTATGAGGAGAGATTGGGTCGATTGGGCTTATACTCACTGGAGTTTAGAAGAATGAGAAGCAATCTCATTGAAACTTATAAAATTCTAACAGGACTAGACAGACTAGATGCAGGAAGGATGTTCCCGATGGCGGGGGAGTCCAGAACCAGGGGTCACAGTCTAAAGATAAAGGGTAAGCCATTTATGACAGAGATGAGGAGGAATTTCTTCACCCAGAGAGTGGTAAACCTGTGGAATTCGCTACCACAGAAGGCAGTTGAGGACAATTCATTAAATATATTCAAGAAGGAGGTAGATATATTTCTTAAGGCTAATGGGATCAAGGGATATGGGGAGAAGGCAGGGACAGGGTACTGAGTTTGGATGATCAGCCATGATCTCATTGAATGGCGGAGCAGGCTCGAGGGGCTGAATGGCCTACTCCTGCTCCTATCTTCTATGTTTCTATGTTTCTATCCTGCCGCTCATTTTTCACCCCATCCATTATCTCTACCATCACCGCTTCTACTGATATTTTGTCAGCATCCTCTTCCTTAGTAAATACCGATACAAAGTACTCATTAAGTATTCTAGCCTTGCCTGCGCCTCCAAGCATATATCACCTTCTTTGTCCCTAATAATCCCCACCTAGCCTCTTATAATCCGCTTACTATTTAAATGCCGGTAGAAGATTTTTGAGTTCCCTTTTATGCTAACTGCTATTTTATTCTCATTCTCTCTTTGCCAGTCTTATTTGCCTCTTCACTTCCCCTCTCAATTTATTGTATTTAGCCTGGTTCTCACTTGAAGAATTCAGCTGACATGCATCATACACCCTCTTTTTTTTGTTTCATCATATTCTCCATCTCCCTCGTCATCCAAGGAGCCCTGGCTTTGGTTCCCCTACCTTTCCCTCTTGTTGGAATGTACCTAACCTGTACCTGAAACATCTCCTCCTTAAAGATCACCCATTGTTCCGTTATAGTTTTTCCTGTCAACCTTTGGTTCCATTTTACCTGGGCTAGATCCCCTCTCATCCCATTGAAGTTAGCCCTCTTCCCATTTAGAAGTTCTACTTTAGATTGTTCCTTGCTCTTCTCCATTACTAATCTAAACCTTATGATATGATGATCACTCTTACCCAAGTGTTCTCCCACAGACACTTGGTCCACTTGACCCACCTCATTCCCCAGCACCAGATCCAGCAATGCCTCCTTCCTCGTTGGGCCAAGAAAATACTGGTC
This sequence comes from Somniosus microcephalus, assembly GCF_052327205.1. NCBI lineage: Eukaryota > Metazoa > Chordata > Chondrichthyes > Squaliformes > Somniosidae > Somniosus > Somniosus microcephalus. Next base: position 39,702,911 of record NC_140993.1, on the reverse strand, counting down.
AAGGAGGTTCTCCTGAACACATTTCGGAAATTCCTCCCCCTCCCTTCCCTTTATTCTAACATTATCCCCAATAATATTTGGGTAATTAAAGTCCCCCAATATCACCACTCTATAGTTCTTGCACATCTGTGATTTCCCTGCAGATTTGCTCATCTCTCTCTCTCCCTATCACTGTTTGGAGGCCTATAGAATACCCCCAATAGCGTGATCATACTTTTTTGCTTCTCAACTCTAACCAAATGGATTCTGTCCTTGCCCCCTCAAGGACCATCCTCTCTTTCCAACACTACAATGTCTTCCCTAATCGATACTGCTACCCCCACCTCCCTTTTTTTCTTTTCTATCTTTTCTGAACACCTTGGTGGCGATTTTCCCAGCCCAGGGGAGGCAGGTATGGAGGTGGGACTGCCAGAAAAATGGCAGAATCTGGGAGTGGGTACCCATCCCGCCCCCATGCCATCTTCACAGGAGGTGTTACACAACCCGTGCCGGAAGTTAATAGGCAGTTTTTTGGCTAATCCCTGTTTTGATCCCTAAAGTGTGGGCTTCTCGATTGCTCCGAACCTCGCCAGGGTCAGCGAGGTGAGCCGTGGGTCTGCGGGGTCGAAAAGTGCGCTGTGCAAGTGAGTGATGAGTGCAAGTGTGGAGAGGTAAGTGTGTGAGGCGAGTCTAAAGTGTTTTAAAAGTTTTACTTATCTTTGCTTCTTCCTCCAGGCTTCATCCCTTTAGGCTGCGGAACTGCCTCATTTCACCGGCAGATAAAGCAGAATGGCCGCTACATTCTTAAATGCAGCAGCCTTCTGCTTTCTGCTCAGGAAAGCTTTCTAAGTCTTGAATACAAGGACTCACCAAAGAACAGAGATTGTCAGTGTTTGACAGCTTCTGATCGTGATGTAGATCGTGATGTAGAACTGGAATCAGTTCGGGTGGAGCCAAGAAACAGCAAAGGGCGGAAAACATTGGTGGGAGTTGTGTATAAGCCACCAAACAGTAGTGGTAATGTAGGGCACAGTATCAATCAAGAAATTAGAAGTGCATGTAACAAGGGCAATACGGTAATTGGGGGACTTTAATCTACATATTGACTGGGCAAATCAAATTACCACTAAAGGTGTGGAGGACGAATTCTTGGAATGCATGCAAGATGGTTTCCTGGATCAGTATGTGGAGGAACTAACCAGGGAACAGGCTATTCTGGATCTGGTACTGTGTAATGAGAAAGGGCTAATCAATAATCTTGTGGTAAAGGGGCCTTTAGGGACAAGTGACCATAATATGATTGAATTTTACATTAAGTTTGAGAGTGATGTAGTCTAATTTGAAACTAAGTTCTTCAATCTAAACAGAGGAAACTACAAGGGTATGAGGGACAAGTTGGCCATGATAGATTGGGAGACTACACTAAAAGGTATGAAGGTGGACATGCAATGGCTAACATTCAAGGAAATAATGCATAATTTGCAACAAACATATATTCCTCTAGGGCTTAAAAACCCATAAGGAAAAGTGATCCAAACATGGCTATCAAAAGAAATTAAAGTTAGTATTAAGTCAAAGGAGGAAGCTTATAAAGTTGCCAGAAAAAGCGGTCAGCCTGAGGATTGGGATCTTTTTAGAAATCAGCAAAGGGGGACCAAAAAATTGATAAAGAAAGGGAAAATGGAATATGAGCACATATCAGTGAAAAATATAAATACGGATTGTAAAAGCTTCTATAGGTATGTGAAAAGGAAAAGACTGGTGAAGGTAAATGTAGGTCCTTTACAGTCAGAGATGGGAGAATTTATAATGGGGAATGAGGAAATGGCAGAGAAATTAAATAAATACTTTGTTTCTTTCTTCATGGAGGAAGACACAAAAAACCTCCCAGAAATATGAGAAAACCAAGGGTGTGGCAAGAATGAGGAACTTAAAGAAATTAATATTAGTAAAAAAATAGTACTAGCAAAATTAATGGGACTAAAAGTCGATAAATCTCAAGGACTGGATGACCTACATCTTAGGGTTTTGAAAGAGGTGGCCATTGGGATAGTGGACGCATTGGTTGTCATCTTCCAAAATTCTATAGATTCTGGAGTGGTTCCTGCAGATTGGAGGTGGCAAATGTAACCCCGCCATTTAAGAAAGGAGGGAGAGAGAAAATGGGGAACTATAGACATTAGTAGTTGGGAAAATGCTGGAATCTATTATAAAGGATGCAATAACTGGGCACTTAGAAACTAATAGTAATATTGGGCAGAGTCAACATGGATTTATGAAAGGGAAATCCTCTTTAACAAAACTATTGGAGTTCTTTGAGGATATAACTAGTGGAGTAGACAAAGGGGAACTGGTAGATGTGGTGCATTTGGATTTTCAGAAGGCCTTCGATAAGGTCCCACACAAGAGGTTGGTGAGCAAAATTAGGGCACATGGAATTCGGGGTAATATACTAGCATGGATTGAGAATTGGTTAACAGACAGAAAAAAAAGAGTAGGGATAAACAAGTCTTTTTCAGGATGGCAGGCTGTGACTAGTGGGGTACCGCAAGGATCGGTGCTTGGGCCCCAGCAATTCACAATCTATATCAATGATTTGGATGAGGTGACTAAATGTAACATTTCCAAATTTGCTGATGATACAAAGCTGGTGGCAGTGTCAGTTGTGAAGAGGATATGAAGAGGCTTCAAGGGGATCTCAACAGGCTCAGTGAGTGGGTGAGAACATGGCAGATGGAATATAATGTGGATAAATGTGATGTTATCCACTTTGGTAGAAAAAACAAAGGCAGAGTATTTCCTAAATGGTGAAAGATTGGGGAATGCAGATGCTCAAAGGGACCTGGGTGCCCTTGTACATGAGTCACTGAAAATGAATGTGCAGGTGCAGCAAGCCATTAGGAAGGCAAATGGTATGCTGGCCTTCATTACAAAAGGATTTGAGTACAGGAGTAAAGAAATCTTATTCCAATTATGTAGGGCCTTGGTGAGACCACACCTGGAGTACTGTGTACAGTTTTGTTCTCCTTACCCAAGGAAGGATATACTTGCCATAGAGGGAGTGCAACGAAGGTTGACGAGATTGATTCCTGGGATGGTAGGACTGTCGTATAAGAAGAGATTGAGTAAACTAGGCTTGTATTCTCTTGAATTCAGAAGAATGAGAGGGGAGCTCATTGAAGCATACAAAATTATTACAGGGCTTGATAGGGTGAATGCTGGGAGAATGTTTCCTTTGACTGGGGAGTCTAGAACCAGGGGCCACAGCCTCAGGATAAAGGGTAGGCCATTCAGGACTGAGATGAGAAGAAATTTCTTCACACAGGGGATGGTGAATATTTGGAATTCTCTACTCCAGAGGGTTGTGGAGGCTCAGTCATTGGATATATTCAAAACAGAAGTCGATAGATTTCTGACTAGTAAAGGCATCAAGGGATATGGCGATAGGGCCGATGAATGGAGTTGAGGCAGAAGATTAGCCATGATCTCATTGAATGGCGGAGCAGGCTCGAGGGGCCGAATGGCCTACTCATGCTCCTTTTTCTTATATTCTTATCTTCTCAAAGCTGTCAAACGATGACAATTCATCTGTCAAAAAACGCTGACGTTCTCTGTCACCGGCTTTCCCTTAATTGGCCGGCTAAGCCCGCTGAGCGGGCTTAAGAAGGCCAATCAAGGGAAAATAGCGTGGATTGGCCAGTCATCGATGGAGGCAGGACTAAAACCCAACAAGCAGCTTTCCTGCCTCCATCACGTCAACATTGATAAAATCACCCCCCTTGTATCGTGAATATTAAGCACCCATTCCTCACCATTTTTAAGCCACGTTTCCGTTATTGCCACTACATCATATTCCCACACGGCTAACTGTGCTTGTAGCTCACCGACCTTATTCACCACACTTTGTGTGTTTATATACATGCATTCCAAAACTGTCTTTATATTCCTCGTAGACCTTCTTAATCTGCTCCTATCTAATTTGGTACTACTTCCTTCTCTATTACTATCCAACACTCTCCCTTCTTTATGCACCTTATTCCTACTTCTCTATGCTGGTGCCCAACCCCCTGCCAATTTAATTTAAACCCTCCCCAACCACATTAGTGAATCTCCCAATGAGGACATTGGTCCCAGTCTGTTGCAGTGCAACCCATCCCTTTTGAATAGGTGCCTCCTGCCCCAGAATTGGTCCCAATGCCCCAAGAATCTGAAGCCCACCCTCCTGCACCATGCCGCAAGCCACGCATTGATCCTCCCTATCTTCCTATTTCTACTCTCGCTGGCGCGAGGCATTGGGAGTAATCCAGAGATTACTACCTTTGAGGTCCGACTTTTTAACTTCCTCCCTAGCTCCTGAGAGTCTGACTGTAGGACCTCAATACCTGCCCCCTCTATGTCGTTGGTACCAACGTGTACCACAACTTCTGGCTCACTCCCTTCCCCCTGCAGAATATTCTGTACCCGCTCTGTGATGTCCTTTACCCTGGCACCAGGGAGGCAACACACCATGCGGGACTCACGGTGACGGTTACAGAAACGCCTGTCTGTCCCCCTAACTATGGAATCTCCTATAACAACTGCATTTCTACACATTGCTGTTCCCCCGTTCAGTCCCTTGTCCATTGGTGCCATGGTCTGGACTGCACTCCTTCAAGGTGTTGTCACTCCCAGCAGACTCCATTGCTGTGTACCAGTTTGAGAGTGACACACCCCCCAAAGACTCCTGCACTTCCTGCCCCTTCCTACTCTTCTGGATGGCCATTCATTTACTGTCCTGAACTCTCTGTGAGGTAGCCACCTTCTGGGACGTACGGTGCAGGAAACTCTCAGCCTCCATGAAGTGTCCTGAAGTTCCCACATGGCGCAGGAATTACAAGCAACAGGTATCAGTTGCCCATTCATGATCAAAAAAATGTCTATTCCCTCTTGCAGAGGCAAATTAGCATCTTGTTTAAACTATTAGGCCTAAAAATTCGGTTGCTTTGCACCCCATTAGCGCCCTAACGCGAGGCGCAAAGCAATTAGCGCCCGGGTGTGGCGCTGCCAATGCCTCCCGCGAAATTTAGCGGGAGGTTATCGGCGGTGGTAACTGTTAGCGCCCCGCGGCACTGCACTGCCAGCGCTGACATCATCGCCGTGCGCAGCGCCCCGGCCGCGATCTTCCGTAGCACCCCCTGATTTACCACGGACACTATGTCCGACGGTGTCAGGGGGACCTACTTGCGGCCGGGGCAGTGCTAAATAAAGGAAAAGTGCCGGGCGGCCATTTTTGTTGCTGGCCAACTGCCAGCACCTGCCCCCGTTGCCGCTGGGCCCCGGGTCGCGCTATGCAAGGCCCCTCCCCTTTAAGAAGGGGAGGCAGGCCTGCAGTACCATGGTGTGACGTGCTGCAGTGCATGGCGCTGCGGCATGTAGCACCACGATATTCACTCGCAGCGCCTCCAGAGGGAGGCGGGGTGCTTCCAGTAGCACCCCGCTTCCCTCTTGGGGTGCTACCGATGAATTTTGGCTGCGGGGGCATTAATTTTTCAGAGCACTAATAGTAGGAGGAAAAATTGAGTCGCGTCCCCTTTGGGGTGCTAACTTCGCCAAAATTTGCTCCCCCGCGGCCGAAATTCATTGGGGGAGACATTGGCGGCGTCGCACCCGGGCGCTAGATGCTTTGCGCCCCGTTAGCACCCTCTTAGGTGCAAAGCAACTGAATTTTTAGGCCAAAAATGTCTCTAGACTTCAGCTCTCAGGTATCGCTGTCTCACGCTCTCGCTCTCTCGGAGCGCTCCTTCTCTTTTCCAAATACCAGAACAGCACCACTTCCCTCACTCACCAAATTCCTAGTTTAGTAATCTGTAAAACCTAGACTCCATGCTACTTACTCCATGTGTTAGCAAAAGCCTTCTGTATTTATACTAGCAGAAATTCCAGAGACCTAAGTCAGCCCCTGCTGACAGTAATTACCAGGTAACCAGTTCTAGCTAGCTACCTAATTAACTGTACAACTGCCACTAGCAGGCAGCTTGTTCACCACTGCCTAACACTGTGAAAGAAACTACAAGTTAAGCTTAAAGTTAAGTTAAATGTTAAATGCAAAACTTAACTAAATATTAGAAAGAGGTCGACACTTAAAAACCGTAAAATTCCCTCACTCGCCAAATTCCAAGTTTAGTACTCTGTAGAAGCAGAACTGAGTCGAACTGCACTCCATGCTACTTAAATTAGAAAATATATTCAAGGGGTCACATAAAGGGAATTCAGCCTACACTATGCCTAGCTTAACAAGTGAGACAGTATCCCTTCTGTCGGCACCTGCAAAGTAAAATCTGATTTTCTTCTTGGCATTTGAGACATAGTGGTATAACAATGATTTTTGCTCTAAAATTTGACAGTAATTACAACATTGGCATATTTACTATCAGTTCGCATTTTTCACTGTGCCTAAACACCAGCAATAATTCCGACTGCCAGTCTAATTGACAACCCCTTGAGACCTTGATGCGAGGACGTTATGGCAGTAAATATGTCACCCACATAGGATTGCATGATTCATTTCAGTTACGCTTCCTGGTGGTTTTCAGAATGAGCTGAAGATAGTTTAAATTATATCAAAGACCATAATGAACACAGGAAGAGGAGAAAGTGCCATTCAAACTGACTGTGCAGCGCCAATATTAATTACCTGGCTCCTGCTTGGTGCTTTAAAGTTAGCAGAGAAGTCCATGATTTGCAGATTGATCTAAAATCTCATTCTGTTATTTCTATAGCTTTACCAATAGCAGATGACTTCGCCCAGCAACATTTTCTTAGTTATTGCTCAAGACCCTTCTAGTTACTGTGAGCAAGTTGCATTGCTGGTCCACTTGCAGTCCTTCATTGATGGACACAATGCAGAAGACCTACGCCATCTCCTGCATTTCTGACTCAACTGCTATGGCTATTTATTTTTCCACTCAATAACATCATTCAGGTTTTTTTTCAGCCTTCTCAGTTTGCTGCCATAGGATTATTCAACCCTTTATCATTTTATTTTTGACACTGCATTGAATATTTTAGCAATTTCACTCCCGCGTTGTACCTGCAGTGTAAGGCTATTAATGTGCAGGCAACTTTCCAAAACTGCTCAAACATTTTGGGTACAAAGCAGTTCTAGCTTAGAGTCTGTAGCTTACATTTACCGACATTACAATCCATCACGGAGCATGTGAGAATTCCAAGAATATCGGCAATGGAGCCTCTCTCCCAGAGGCCCTAAGGGTAGTTAGTACTTTTCACATGGATGCTTACGTTGCTGCCATAAAGGCCAGGGATTCTGAGTGGATTGGGCTGTCTCCTCAAGCTTCTATTTGGGTTTGAGAACTGTCTAGAGAGGACCACGAGGCAGGACTTTATTGACCCTGTTGTCCTTAGCTCTACGGTAATGCCAATCAGTAACCATGGTGAAGCTACCCAGCAGTATGTGCAGGACTGCAATGAGCATAGATAATGGTTCTATCTCTGAGGATGGCAAGGAATCCTTACCAGTTGCTAGCACCAGGAGGTAAGGAGGGGCAGTTATTCTATGCAGTTACAGAGCTTACAGCTGGTCCAGCGGCCACTCCAAGATGCACTGCATCAATAAGTATTCCTCTCTGATTGTGCACAGAGGAAGGAATTGGACTTGTTAACAACTGCAGCCATGTGGCACAATTTCTGTGAGATGGAATGCAAAGCCTCCATATGTGTGTGATGCTGTGCCAGCATCCTTCTCTTCATGCAGGACCACTGAGATCCATCATCATAGAATAATAATCATGGGGGATTTCAACTACCCCAATATTAAGTGGACAGAAGAGGTAGGTAAAGGGGATAAGGGAATACAGATCCTGTAATGTGTACAGGACTCCTTTCTAACCCCACATGTAAAAAGTCCAACAAGGGAAAATTCGCTTTTGGATCTAGTAATGGGGAATGAACCAGAGCAGATAAGAGAAGTAAAAGTAGGGGAACATATAGGCAATAGTGACCATAATATAATACACTTTAAGATGATAACTGAGAAGGACATAAGTATGATGAAAACTAGGGTAATAGATTGGAGAAAAGCTGATTTGAGGGGCTGAGAATAAAACTTGGGGAAAAACAATGATGCAGAACAGCAATGGGAAACATTTAAAACGGTGTTCAACAGAGTTCAGGAAAAATCATATTCTGCTAAAAGGAAAGAGCAAACTAAACAATAATGAGACTCCATGGATGAATAAAGCCATAATGGAACAATTGAGGGTAAGGAAAGAGGTATACATTAAGTACATAGACAGCAGGGGAGTGCATGATAAGGGAGAATAAAAAAAGATTAGGAGAGAAGTCAAAAAACAATTAGAGATGCAAAGAGGAACTATGAAATTAATTATCAAGGAACATAAAACAAAATAGTAAAATATTTTATATGCACATCAATAAAAAAGGAAGGTTAGGATGGAAATAGGGCCATTAAGGGATAGACAGGATAATACCACAGGTAATGATAAAGAGATGGCAGAAATATTAAACAATTATGTTGCTTCTGTATTTACATGCAAGATAGAATAGGTGGACATGATATTGGATGAAGAGATTAGTAATAAGATAAGTGCATTTAAAATAAATATAAGGGGATATATTAAATAAACTAATCAAACTCAAAGAGGATAAAACCCCTGGTCCGGATGGATTGCATCCATACATTTTAAAAGAATCTAGGGAAGAGATAGCAGAGGCATTACTATACATATTTAATAATTCATTAGTAAAAGGTGTAGTGCTAGAGGACTGGATGATAGCTAACATAATACCAATGTTTAAGCAGGGGGGTAGAACATGTCCAGGGAATTATAGGCCAGTCAGCTTAACATCGGTGGTAGGAGAAAAATTGAATCCCTACTAAAGGAGAAAATAGAAGAGCATCTAGAAACCTAAAATATAATAATGAATAGTCAGCATAGATTTCAAAAGGGAAAGTTTTGCTTGACCAACCTATTGAATTGTTTGAAGAGGTAACAGAGAGAGTAGACAATGGTAATGCAGTAGATGTAATTTATCTGGATTTTCAAAAGGCCTTCGATAAGGTACCCCATAAGAGATTGATGAATAAGGTCAGAGAATGCGGAGTCAGGGGACAAGTAGCAGAATGGATAGCTAGCTGGCTTCAAGACAGAAAGCAGAGAGTAAGAGTAAAGTGTAGCTATTCACAGTGGCAGAAGGTGGGTAGTGGTGTTCCACAGGGATCAGTGCTGGGACCACTGCTGTTCACAATTTTCATTAACGATTTAGACTTTGGAATCAAAAACACAATTTCTAAATTTGCGGATGACACCAAATTGGGGGATAGTCACTACTGAGGAGGACTGCAACAAGTTACAGGAGGACATTAATAAACTTGCAGAATGGGTAAAAAATTGGCAAATGAAGCTCAACACAGAAAAATGTGAGTTATTACATTTTTGTAGGAAGAATAGAAAGGTCACTTATCACTTGGAGGGTGTGAGTTTAGGTGGGGTAGAGGAAGAAAGAGATCTAGGAGTACAAATACACAAATCACTAAATGTTGCGACACAGGTTAGCAATGCCATAAAAAAGCAAACCATGCACTATGGTTTATTTTTAGGTGTATAGAATTGAAAGGTAGGGAAGTTATGTTAAACCTGTATCGAACCTTGGTTAGACCACACTTAGAGTACTGCGTGCAGTTCTGGTCACTATATTATAAAAAGGATGTAGAGACACTGGAGAGGGTGCAGAGACGATTTACAAGGATGATACCAGAAATGTGAGGGTATACATATCAGGAAAGGATGAACGGGCTGGGTCTCTTTTCTCTTGAAAAAAGAAGGCTGAGGGGTGACCTAATAGAGGTCTTTAAAATTATGAAAATTTTTGATAGAGTGGATACAGAGAGAATGTTTCCACTTGTGTGGAAGAGCATAACTAGAAGCCATCAATATAAGATAGTCACCAAGAAATACAATAGGGAATTCAGAAGAAACTTCTTTACCCAAAGTGTGGTGAGAATGTGGAACTCGCTACCACAGGGAGTGGTTGAAGTCAAAAGTGTAGGTGCATTTAAGGGGAGGTTGGACAAGCATATGAGGGAGAAAGGAAAAGAGGGCTATGCTGATTAGATAGGGAAAGACGGGAAGAGGTTCGTGTGGAGCATAAGTGCCGGCATGGACTGGTTGGGCCGAATGACCTGTTTCTGTGCCGTATATCCTATGTAATCAGCATACTCCAGAGCCGGTGAATGACTTTTACTGAACCATCACACAGGAATTTAAGGTTTTTCTTCCAATCCCACATTTTCTATCTTCCTCGTGTACTGTGATTCAGTACCTGTGGCACTTCCTGCCATATGGTTCTAGTGACATCGCTTGTCTCCGCCCCATCTCAGCTCATTTGCTGCTGAAATCCTCATCCATGTCTCTAGACTCGACCGTTCCAATGCTCTCCTGGCCGACCTCCCAACTTGCACCCTACGTAAACCTGAGCTCACCCAAAACTCTGCTGCCCAAAGAGATGCGTTTGTTTTAAATGAATCACACCTCTCCTCACAATATACATTGGACTGTGAAGGAATAAGCCATATTTCAGAAAAATACACCATCATATGAACAGAATTCTGATTTTATTAATACTTGATATACTGGGTTTAAAAGTCTGGAAAGCTTCGGCGACACAAGCTGTGTCAATACAGGCTTCTGAGATGGGATGGTTTGATAACACAAAAGTTGTAAAACACCATACAAGCTTTGAAATGGGAATTGGTTAAAAATACTAAAACAATGGCCCTATTGAAATAGCAGTTTGGCGCTTGCAGAAGGTCTGGAGTTTGGGAGAAACACAATGGAATGACCCAAGTAAAGTGTTATAAACTAACACGTTGAACAGGAACACAGAAACATTAAAAGAGGCATGTGCCTTTGAAAAGATGACATCAAGTAAAAGAAACACCTGCTGGTCAAATAGTTTTTAAGTTAAACTTGGAAAACAGAAGAGCATAATTCTTAATACAACCATTGAGATAGCTAGAAAACAAGCAAACACCCTAGTTGAAGTGTTTTTAATTTACATGTTGTAAATATGATACCAACAGAACACTTTGAAGATATGACTTCAATAGATGCACCAAGCAATTACATTGTGTTTGTATTGAACTTGGAACACCACAGAGACAGGAGTCTGCTAATAACCAGTTAAGCCAATATTAAGAATTGAATGGAAGTCCTTCGATCAGAATGGCATCAAAGAGATAAATCTGTTGTAGCCATTTTATATGATAAGTTTTTAGAACACCTAAAGGTAGAGACATAATTATGCATGCAGCAGCTAAATTGACAGTAAGAATAGAAAAAAGTCAACAGGGAGATGACTAGAGATAATTAGCTTACATCAGTAGAAAACTTCAAAGGATAAACCACTAAAAAAGGTATAAAATAGAGCTTTTTCAGATAGACAGTCAGAAGTCACTGGAAATGGACAAGCGATTCTCGGCTTCAGAACCACTGTAAGTCTACAACTCTGAGTCTCGGGTAATCAAGGTATTTCATTTTGATGGATATCCTGGATTAGAATAATAAGAAATGTAAAAATGTACAAAGTTAAGATTTGAGAATAAGGATCTCTGAGGATAAGAAATGTAAGCTATTTGTTTTTGAACTGTTAATGTTGTGATTGACACAATAGCTGTTAACTGTATGTCAGCTCTTAAATAGATCTATATATTTTTAGAAATAACAACAGAAAATGCTGGAAAAATTCAGCAGGCCAGGCAACATCCGTGGAGAGAAATTAGAGTCAATGTTTCGGGTGAACCCTTTTTCAAAACTGGAAAGGAAATGAAATAGATCGAAGGCAGGGCTGCGATAGAACGAAAGAAGTAAAGCGCCATTAAGAGGTATTCAAAACCAGACGAGATGGTAATAGGACAGTGGAGCCAAAAGATGGCTCAGATTAGGTGTGAAGTGTACTGGCAGGATGAGAGACAGCTGCCATGTGGGAGAGAGAAAAAAAAGGGAAGGGGGGAAAGGAAAACCCAAAACAGAGGGGTGGAAAAAAAATATAAGTAAAAATGTAAGAGGGGCTGAGGTTATGATCTGAAATTGTTGAACTCGATATTGAGTCCGGAAGGCTGCAAAGTTCCTAATCTTCCGATTAGGCACTTTGCAGCCTTCCGGACTCAATATCGAGTTCAACAATTTCAGATCATAACCTCAGCCCCTCTTACATTTTTACTTATATTTTTTTCCACCACTCTGTTTTGGGTTTTCCTTTCCCCCCCTTCCCTTTTTTTCTCTCTCCCACATGGCAGCTGTCTCTCATCCTGCCAGTACACTTCACACCTAATCTGAGCCATCTTTTGTCTCCACTGTCCTATTACCATCTCGTCTGGTTTTGAATACCTCTTAATGTCTCTTTACTTCTTTTGTTCTATCGCAGCCCTGCCTTCGATCTATTTCATTTCCTTTCCAGTTTTGAAAAAGGGTTAACCCGAAACGTCGACTCTAAGTTCTCTCCACGGATGTTGCCTGGCCTGCTGAGTTTTTCCAGCATTTTCTGTTGTTATTTCAGATTTCCAGCATCTGCAGTATTTTGCAATCGTATATATTTTTAGAATTGTCTCAAGTAGCATTTCGGTATCAATCTCACAAACTCAATTTCTGTACACTCTTTTGTAAGGAGTTACAGAATTCTAGGGGGTATTCCGGACCCTCATAATATCCGGAAGGTTACAGTCTAGTTAAACTTATTAAAAGTGCTATCCGGAGGACGGTAACATCTTCAACTCATTTATTTCCTTTAGGGAGAGATAGTCTGAACCTTTAGACCCAATTAAGCGTCTTATAGAATTCGGCTATCTCTAACTTTAGTTGAAGGTGAACATCTGGGGAATACGCCTGATCTGGGGTAGCCCGAAAAGGGCTAGGACTAGTAATTACCCCTTCAGGACAACCCCTATCTGTAATGCATACAGAGGTAGAGGTAAAGCAAGTGACATTTAAAAAAGAAAGGATATATTTTCAAAGGCCCACTCCTAGCATGGAGCCTCTGAATAGTTTGCTGCTTGCTTCCTGCATACTGCTTCTGTTTAAATGCTGCAGCTGCACACTCGGATGTACTTTCACTACATGTTTCAGGGCTTCCTAGGTGTAGTGCACCAATTATTGGTGGGACTCATGCCTATGTCCCACCCAACAATATTCTAATGAGTTACCCTCAGTATGTGGAGCTCCTAAAAGACCCTGGATCATGTCATTGAACACTGCCCTCAGAGGAAATTCGCAGGCAGCCTACAAGATACCCACACTGATACACTAGAAGCATTGGCCTGGCTATCCGGCTTAGATACTGACATTTGATTTGCTTTGCTACTACAATCCGAAAGACGAGAGATTAGATTTGATATCATCTTGCGCGCCAAGGAGAAAATTATAAAAAGTATCCAGAACAAAAGTATCTCGGTAGCTGAATAAAGAGGTTGAAATAAACGGAAAGGCTCCACAGATTTTATTTGAACAGATAAAGGAGGGTCAGAATCGTGATGACTAGACTCATACAAAAAGCAGAAAAATCAATATTAGACGATGTAAGACTTCAGTTCAAAGGTAAGTGGCAGGTATCAGTGAGAGAAAGTATATTGCCTGTGCAAGAAACAGATATTAAGAGACCAAGTCAGTCCTTTAAGGGTAGAAATATTATGGAGAATCAAGAGATGGCTGTTGTGTTAAACGAATCACACCTGTCCTCACAATAAACATTGGACAATCCAGATCTATAATGGATACAGAGGTAGAGGTAAAGCAAGTGACATTTTTTTTTAAGTTCACGGTATATTCTCAAAGGCACACTCCTAGCATGGAGACTCGCACGCCACAAGCACATATCAGGAAGTGATGGCATATTTCCCACAAGGTTCTATGTCAGGAGCATTTGTGAAAATCACTCTTTCAATGTCTACAAGTGGCACAAATACCAAAGCTCTGGCTAATATTTTCGGAACCTCAGAAATTCAGGGCTTGTGCTCAAAGACCTGGTGGATAGAATTCCTCAGTGTGCCATTTGCAACATGTTGGTGTAAAATTCCTGTGAACATTTCTCAGCAAAGTAATGAATCCAGTGAATGGGTTAATACCCCTATTAAAAAAAGGCACAGGAATTTTATGCAAATATATTAGCTCGTGCACTACAAAATAGCACACTGAGAAATTTTAATCCCCTGAAGATAGTGGCTGTTAATTAATATCCAGAAAAGGAGCGAGATACAAATCATAAAATTATAGGCTGCATTTACATTACATCTGCGGCATTAGTGTGAAGTGGTTCCACCCCCTCGAGCCTGCTCCGCCATTCAATAAGATCATGGCTGATCTTCAACCTCAACTCCACTTTCCCACCCGATCTCCAAATCCCTTGATACTCCTAGAGTCCAAAAATCTATCTATCTCAGCCTTGAATATACTCAAAGACTCAGCATCCACAGCCCTTTGGGGTAGAGAATCCAGAAGCAGGGAGCGACCTGACTCTGCAACAAAGCGGAATGAGACCTGAGAAATACTTTCTAAAGGTGCAACAGCTGCAGTCAAAATCCAGACCCATGGTTGGATAGTTTACCATCTACAGCGGGGAAAATGCTCAACAGCATTTGATGAGATGCTATTAAGTTTCATTTAAAGGCGGCAGAGGCAGTAAGAAATAATCAGGATGGATTTTGAAACAGTAGTTCATGCCTCATAAACTTATTGGAATTTTTGTGAAAATAAACAAGTCAATGAGAGAAATGTTGTTGGATTTTCAGCAGTCATTTGATGAAACTTCCGCACATGAGACTTTTAATAAACATCAAATCTAATTAGCCAGCTGCTAAATTCATGTAGCAATAGGAAACAAAGTGTTGATGGATAAGACAGGATCTGGCAGATGACAATGATTAATGTGCTTCTGGAGGGGTCTGTTCTAAGTCTCCTGCTGTTTACACTATTTATTAATGTTACGAGGGATACGCCTTGTAATATTATAATGCATATTTGCGGTCAGCGGTGATGCAAAGGAGTTTGCCGCTTTCCCCGAAGAAAGCTGCCCACCTGTGGCGAGAAGTTTGCCTTTTCGACGCGTAAGTAACTTCAGTCCAGTATAATGGGGATTCCCTAGCACGATCTGCTGTGACGTCAACAAGCTGTCTCAGCAGCCAATCACGTTGCAGAATTCTCACAGACAGCTAAGTAGGAAATGAGAACCTGCTTTTATCCCAACTTTTAAAAAATGTTACAGAGAGCAAAACAAAGATTGGGACTCTCACATGGTAATAAGGCCGAACCTATAACATCGTAAACAAACTTATAAAAAATATATAATTTTTTTTAAAGTTTCTTAGAAATTGTAATTTTTATCATAATGGAGAAATTTGACATTCCACAAAATTAAAATTTGTTTTTCAGGGCAATAACGTTTGTTTAGCAGTCAATACACTGTTAAAACCCCAGTTACACCTAATCCAACAAGGCTTAACATTTAACGAGGTATTTAACAGCGATATTACCGCGGAAAAGCCCAAGTTTTTGTCCGTTTCACTGATTACACTGATTGTCGGTTTTGGGGGGTTGGGGGTGGTGCCCACAGTGCAGCCTATGTTGGAGCAGTGAATGACTGACCACAACTTCAGGATTGTCACGTTTAGATGTGCGTGTGCTACGTCCTGAAGTTGCGGTCAGTTTCAAAGGGGTAATAATGGCGAACGTTGTTAGTTCATCGTTACTACCCACCGCAAATTCTGGCCCAATTATTGTTAACACCAAGTCATTTACCCTTATGACTAGTATAAAGGAGATTGATGTCGGTCAGAGACCTGTGAACAAATAGTAGATAGATTCCAAGGGATGAATATGAAATGAATAGCTATCCTTTCGTAAAGGTTAAATTTAGGTATGATTACTGAGCACTGAGAGTAACTAATCAACGTGAAGTGGTAAACAGGGCTAATCTGGAAATGGAATGCATTGGTAGGGCATTTGAAAGTAAGTCTTTACATGTTTTTGTAACCTTATATGACTCATTAAGACCACATCAAAGGGCTAACTTTTCAAGGCTCCATTCAGAGCCTTGCTGTAGGGGGTAAGATTGAGCAAGCAACTTGCCAAACCTGATTTTGCAATGTATGATTTGTGGAGGGCCTAATGAAGCCTCTCTACAGGCATACACGACCCTCATTCACATGGTATATTTATTTAAATGATGTCACATTTCATGACTTGGGGCTGGGCTCTTCCCCGCCCCCCCCGGATGCATTTTACTCATATCAAATGGATGCATGACTGCTGAATGGGCCTGGCCAGCTTTGGAGTGTTTCTTCAGGCAAGGTTTCTGCTCTTTCAGTTTCTGGTCTAATTTTGTTTGTTGGCAATGAGCATTTATCTACCCTAGTGCTCTAGATGACTTGCATACATCTTACATATTAGCCACCAGATACTGCAGGATTGTAATTCCTACGATCTAAAGGCAGGCCTAAAAAGATATCAACCCCTTGTCCATGCAACATGGGTTTGCAGCCTGACTGGATCTTTCCTGCCACTCCACATTGCTCTTCCTTACTTTCACCCAGTGCACTTCCCTCAAACTCACTCCCTAAATTCTTCTGGATGCAGGAGAAGGGTAAGTGCTCGGGCCAATGGTGGCATTTTGGTCTCGCCTCGTCTTGCGAAGCACCTATAGGAAAAGAAAAGGAAAAAGATGTCCAATGCATTCTCAAAATAATGACTTCAAGGAAAGGCAAGACCACAAGATATTTTGTGCATCACGCAGCTTCTCAGCAAGTGTATTTCCAGTGGTGGGAGCTCAAGAAAGCGAAGGTGGGAAGGATTACATTAAATGAAGAATACTTGCTGGCACCAAGCCTTTCCTTCGCCAAATACTTTCATGGTTTTTCTGACAAGTACAATAGAATCATACCTTCAAATTCAGTGAGTTGTTATAACTGAGCTGGTTCCCTAGCTGTTCTACTCTTCTCCCTGTGGTTGTGTGTATCCTTGATCTGTAAGCAGAACAAAGTGAGGAAGATGTTAACAGATACCTTGAGCATCCGATCGACCCTGAATATCAGGATCTTGCAAATGAGCTAGCATGGTGTCTTAGCTGGCAGGACGCTGTAAGGGCTGATCTTTAAACTGCTATGTGTAGGATTCAGTTCCGCCCCACTGCAATTCTGTTCTTTGGAAAAGGATAGTTGATCTTGGCATGCCATCTTCCTAAGGAGAGAAACATTTCTATTGGCACTATGCCTTCTATGGGTGATGAACAAGCATATATACAAAGGAAGATGCACTTGCCTTGGTACTTCTCCAGATACCAGCTAACCTCTTCCTTATCCCCCCCCCCACCCCAAATACAACAGACATGGGTCACTGCATTGACTTGTTCAGTCATCTTTCTCCATTTTGCTTTGACAGGAGGCTGCCATATTGCCCCAAAGGTAAGCTTTTGCTAATATGCCCAGGATAATGAGCAGAACACTCAATCCATTAATTATTTTACCTATTGGAATTATCCTTAGAAGCTTTCTCCTATCTTGAATATGCATCACAAGATCAGATTTCATTCTTGGTTTCAAATATTAAACTTGTTTCTTGAATAATAGATGAAGCAGTAAATGAATAACAGTAATATAATTCTTATATATCTATATTTGCAGTAGGAATCCTATTTAGCTCCTCAAAAGGAAAACAATAAAAGGTCACAATCTAAATGCAAAGTTATTCTTTTGTAAATAACTTTCATATACACAGTGCTTCCTTTCTTTCAGTTCTTATCACTGAGAGAACTATTCTGCCTGAACTATATGGGCTAGAAATTCAGTTCCATAGCACCCGATTTATCAGCACTATGGGTGCCGTTTGTGCTGAAAATGGCGTCCGTTCTGATGCAGGCCGCGCCGGATGCCATTTTGGTGTGGGCGGTAGGAGCGTGCGCCGGAAGTATATAGAGTAGGCAGATCGCGATATGCAATGCTGATTT
Source organism: Somniosus microcephalus (assembly GCF_052327205.1). Taxonomy (NCBI): domain Eukaryota; kingdom Metazoa; phylum Chordata; class Chondrichthyes; order Squaliformes; family Somniosidae; genus Somniosus; species Somniosus microcephalus. The sequence continues at coordinate 39,684,926 of NC_140993.1, read as the reverse complement.
GATTCCAGCGTTGCCATTTTTGTCCTGAACGCTGGACCTAATGTCCTGTCTTAACCTCACACAGTTGAACATGCGTTAAGCACCAGCAAGAACTCCCCTTCAGCAATATTTAAAAAGATCAACAACCACTCTCAGGTTAGTTGATGATTAATTTCTACTGGCTCTGTGTAAGTTTGTGGAAGTGTTTGGTGCTTTCCAGAGTTGTTTAAAGTTGGTGATAAAGGGAATGGTGCTGCAAGTGGAGAAGGTCTTGGTTCTGACTTCAAGGGTTCTGGTCAGACCACTTGCTCCCAGTCATCCCCCTTGGCTTGCAGTATGACAGGGAGATGGAGCAGAGGCAGTGAAGAAGAGGACAAGCTGTTCGCAGAGGGAGGAGGAGGAGGGGGAGGAGGAAGAGGAGGAGGAGGACCAGGAAGAGGAGGAGCAGGAGGAAGGGAGGAGGATGAGGAAGAGGAGGAGCAGGAGGAAGGGAGGAGGATGAGGAAGAGGAGGAGCAGGAGGAAGGGAGGAGGATGAGGAAGAGGAGCAGCAGGAGGAAGGGAGGAGGATGAGGAAGAGGAGGAGCAGGAGGAAGGGAGGAGGACCAGGAAGAGGAGGAGCAGGAGGAAGGGAGGAGGATGAGGACGAGGAGGAGCAGGAGGAAGGGAGTAGGAAATCAGCACATCCTGTCTCTGGCCCGGCTGTCTGTGATTGTGTCATTCGACTACGGTTTCACTGAGCACCACCCCAAATCTCCATTGTACAACAGTCACAAACCCCACCACCCCTCTGTTCCGGACCATCACAGTGTCCTCTTAGCCACAATGCTGAAATAAATACCACCACAAAAGAAACATTTCAAACCAACATTATACATCAATCTATTCAATATTACAAAAAAAGTCAACTAATCACCCTTGTGCATTCCCTCAGTACCTGCCTTTCGTGTGCTTTTGCCTATCCTAGTGCTCCTATGAATTGCTACACCAGTGGCTGCAGCATGGCTGGTGGAAGGCTGATGACTTTCAGTCGGGTAGACAGCAGTTGACCTGCAGGATGACCTCGAGCAGCTCTGGGCCTGTGCTGCAATGGAAGCTGCCAGATTGCACATCATATGCGGCATCAGGTCTGGGTCGCCGCGTATGGTGTGCAATCTGGCAGACTGGAAATGATGGGCTCCATGGTGTGCGCAGAGCCTTGTGCAATTTAGAGGTGGACTCCTCCACACTCCTAACCATTGCCGAGAGGCTCTCGGGAACCCTTACCTTTGCACCTATCATCTCTGTGTGCATGCCCATCACCCTTCTTCTAAAGGTCTCCCCATTGAGGTCCTCATCTGAGTCCTGTGCAGCAGAACTTGTGCGCAAACTCGCCCTCTGGGGAGCTGGCCCCCGAGCTACCCATTCCCCCTGGCCTTGCTGCAGCCCATTCAACCCTGGTGCCTCACCCTGTGCAGACCCCACTGCTATACTAGCCTCTAAAGAACGCGTAGTGCCAGTATCTGAGCTGGTGTCTGCGGGTGAGTCATGCAGTGACGCAGTGTGTTCTTCCTCCTCCGCTTCTCCCGCCTCGCTCTCTGCGGTGCCCTCAGGGATAGGCTGCTCAGGTGCATGCTGATTATCTGAAAGCATACATGCACAACAGTCAGGTTAAGGTGAGGGGAGGGTGCATAAAGGGTATAATGCATGCATACAGCATGATTAGCTGGCATGTGCGAAACACTTGTGGGGTGAGGGGGAAGTGGGATGTGAGAAGGAGTAGGGATGAACATACCGTTGTTGTGCCCAAGGGCATCAATGTCACCGGTGGCCATGGTGCCCACCACCTGGCACCCAATAATCTACAGCGCTCTATTCTCCAGCGCAGACAGTGGTTGGGTGTTGGGTTGTCCCCGCCTGTGCGCTCATGCTCCCTCCTGTTTGAGCCACCTTGGCCTGCAAGAGAAAGGAAAGTGTGTGAGTGAGTGTGGAGCAATATGTTTGGGTGATGTGCCTGCCATAATTGAATAGCTGTCATTGTTTGCAAGGTGTGAGATGTGGGTGTGCGTGTTGGCAGGTAGAGATTGTTGGTGGGTGAGTGCTGGGGGTGTGGTACATTGAGCAGTGTATGAAGCTTGTGGTACAGATGGTAGTATGTAGCATTTGTTGAAGCATTCACTCACCCTGACCACCCAATTGAGGTCATTAAATTTCTTCCTGCACTCTGCGTGGGTCCTGGGGACCACAGTGCTGGCCGAGCATGCTGCACTACCTTCCTTCACATGGTGTGGAAGACTTGCAGTGAGGTTCTCCTGCCACTTGCCATGTAGAGCACTGCCCTCCGTCTCTCCACAGTGAACACCAATGTCTCCAATGCTTGATCACAGAATCTGCGGACTCTCTCCCTGGGGGCATGGATCTTCCATGAGTACAGCTGCTTCAGTCGTCTGGCTCCTTCTCCTTGTCCTGCTTGCTGAGGCAGCTGCACAGCCAGCAATGCTGAGAATGAGGTCCTGTAGCATCAATGAACCTCCCCTTTAAGAACTGGAAAAAGCCTGTGGCAATCATGTCTTGCGATTAGACTGCACCTGATATTGGTCCGCCCTTTCAGTGTAACACCAATGAGCTTGGGCTCAAAGACTTGAATTAGCGCTCCAATCGTTTCTTTGAGCAGTGACCATTAATTTTGCGTGCAGTCTAAAGCATTAGCGCCTGGCGCTAATTCTCCAACTTTTCTAATTATACCGCCCATTCCAAGGTAGCCGCTTATGACTAATGACTGAATTAAAGGAACCTCTACCAAACTAAAACTATAGAACCATAGAAATTTATAGTTTAGAAGGAGGCCATTCTGTCCATTCTATCTGTACTACCTCTTTGCTAGAGCAATTCAAAATCAACCACATTTCCCCCACTCTCTCCCTATAGCTCATTATTTCAAATATTTATCCAAAACAAGACAGAATTGCTTTTTTGTCACAATTCTTCTAATCTCCACAGACATAATCTATAGAAATGCACCACATAATAAACAAAAGAAAATGCAAATTAATATAACTGGTTCCACAATGAACTATTAATTAACAATGAACAATGACATATTAAAAGAAAATAAATAAATATTAATTTAAAATTTAAAAAAAACTGTATTAAGGGCAAACTGCAGGATATAGAATTTGCTTTGTTCATCTGAGGGACTGACACAAGTTCATTTGTGCCTGAGGCATCTGAAAGTAATACGATGCACCTAATTTGTGTAATGAATCCATTTTCAGTGCATTGCTGTCAAATACTCTCCATTTGCAAAACAGTGCTCCAGTTGTGAAAAAAATGTTATCTTGCTTTAAAAAAGGTCATTACCAAGGAAATAAAAGAGCCGAAACCACTTCACTCATCTACCTGTGAGAGAGATTTTGCAGTTTTTTTTGCTCTTTGATACACAGAAATGTACAGCGTGGTATGTGAGTCTGATGCTCAGCACCGCCAAATCTGTAACCTTCAGAACATCACTTCTTATTTACTTTTTGTATTTGCATATATCTGTTTATCTGAGTTATGTACTTTATTTGAGGCGGCTCAGCTTTATTGTGCCTTGAATGATGTTCCATCATCACTGGTCTTGCGCATCTCAGTGCAATTTAATGATTCATAAGCTACTCAGCTTTTTGAATAACTTATTGACATGATGGATAACAGCACTGGGGAATGGAATATTTTTTCTACTTTGAAGCAAGTGGGACCAAATCAGTCGAAGGTTAGATTGTAGTATGATTCAAATGAAATGCAGAGCTTTCAATGGTCTGTCAATGTATTGTGGCCAAACAGGCACCCACTGATTTCTTTCTCTCGCCGTGTCCCTTGCTCTCTTATTTTCTTTCTTTCTTTTCCTTTTTTCTAACCTGCCTTTCTTTCCTCTGCTTCTGCGTATTTTCTTCTTTCTTTTCTCTCCCGTTTACTTTTTCTTCTTTGTTGTGGTTCCATTCTTTCCCCCCCCCCCCCCACCTCCTTCATTTGCTGTCCTTGGGGACTTATCTTGTATCAGCTGTGGCTCAGTTAGTAGCACCATTGCCTCTGAGTCAGAAGGTTGTGGGTTCAAGTCTCGCACCACTGAGACTTGAGCACACAAAGCTAGGCTGACACTCCAGTGCAGTGGGTGAGGGAGTGCTGCACTGTCGGAGGTACTGTCTTTCGGTTGAGATGTTAAACCAAGGCGCCGTCTGCTCAGGTGGAGGTCGAAGATTCCGTGGCACTACTTTGAAGAAGAGCAGAGCAGTTATCCCTGGCCAATATTTAGGTCCTCAATCAACATCACTTAAAACAAATTATCTGGTCATTATCACATTGCTGTTTGTGGGAGCTTGCTGTGTGCAAATTGGCTACCAGTTTCCTACATTACAACAGTGACTACACTCCAAAAAAAACGTTATTGGCTGTAAAGCGCTTTGGGACATCCGGTGGTTGCGAAAGGTGCTATATAAATGCAAGTTTTTTTTTAATCACTCTTATCCTCAAACGAACTTTCTTTCCCGTTCTTTCTTTTCTCTCTTTCATTATTTCATCATTCAAAGCGAAAGGACGGGGTTCAGTGAGGCTGCTACGGGGATCTGTGGAAGCAACATGAATAAACTTTGTTGAAGCACCAGCATTGTTTTTTTGCTTGCTAACGCTTGAATTCATGGGGTTAGGTTGGAAACATCATAAAACAAATAGTTCCAGCTTGCAGCACAACAATCAATTAGTGGCAAATGTTGACTGCTGCTCCCGAGTTACCATTGGAAAATACGTGAGCTAGTTATGCAATGATGAAATAGCTCATTTCAGTTTGGTATCTCCGGTAGGAAGCCTGTCACCGTATGTATATTTTGTTCTGTCATGTGATGATGATAAAGTGGTACATTGAGCTGGGGGACGCACACATTGCCTCAGTGGCTTTAATTTAAACCTCAGTGTCCAAACGAAGATAATACACATGAATTATGGCTGGTAGGGGTTTTTTTTGCACTGATTTACCAGGTGTGCGCTTGTGTAGGTGAATCCTTACAGACATCTGGTAGAGAAAGAAACAGCTGGCATATATTGTCTTTGCATTGTATCAGCTGCAGCTAAAAGGGCTCCTTGACACTGAATTGATCTTCCTCCTAATGCTAACTTGCACAATCAACAAAGTAACTGCACGTGTTCTAAAGGCACAACGATGTGACGGTTAGTGGGTTTATCTTTTTGCTGTTGGGTAACTGCTAGTTGATATTATAGTAACAGGTGTTTAAGATGATTTAAGAAGTTGATAGGGTAGCTAGAGAGAAACTATTTAGCTGGTGGGGGAGTCCAGAACAACCTTATAATTAGAACTAGGCCAGTCAAAGGGTGATGTCAGGAAGCACTTCTTCACATAAAGTGCAGTGAAAATCAGAAACTCTCTCCCCCAAAAAGCTGCTGAGGCTGAGGGTCAATTAAAAATTTCAAAACTGATGCTGATAGATTTTTGTTAGGCAAGAGTATTAATGGTTACGGAACCAAGGCGGGTAGATGGAGTTAAGATACAGATCGAGGGGCTGAATGGCCTACTCCTGTTCCGATGTTCCTAGCATAACAGACTGTGAATAATTCTAAGTTTAGCACTTGGAACAACTGAACTGTTAATATTTCAGTTCAGAACTTAAAGCTGCCAGCAACTAAGAAAATGTTTTGACATTGTTTTGAACAGTTTTGAGAACAGCCAGTCAACCAATGAACCTTTTTCTTTTTCAGAACCAAAAATCAATTGGATTCCAGAACCATGTTATTACAATTTCTCTCTCTCTCTTTCGACACGTTCTGCTTGTACCCAAAAGCCAGTTTCTATATGTAAGCCTGCACTCCCTATGATCAGAAACATGACCTGATGTGCAAAGTGTCTAATGCAGGCTGTAAGCTATGAAGTAGGCTTTATTAACACAACAAAGTAAAAAAATGGATCAATAAACAGAAAAAGTATTGTAATTGGTTACTTGATTTCCCACCAGTACTTTAAAAACCATTCCAAAACAATAACAAGTCTTGTAACCAGAGCAGTTCTCTGTAGCTGTTGTTAATAAAGGGTATCAAGGGATATGGGGATAATGCAAGAAGGTAAAGTTGAGGTAGATCAGCCATGATCTTATTGAATGGCGGAGCAGGCTTGAAGTGCCGAATGGCCTACTCCTGCTCCTATTTCTTATGTTCTTATGTTGTAATTTGACCCACGTAGCCTTGGTGAAAAGCACTTACGTAAAAAAGCCACTCACTGATTGCCTATAGCCTCCACTTTGTATAATGGTACAGAGAGAGAGGAACCTTGCCAGCCTGACTATTTGCTTCTCTTCCATCATTATAAATTTATTAGCTATAGTGAAAACAATTTAATATTTAGTCCAACTGAACTAAGCAACTCATCAATTTGTTGCAGTATTTCGTAGGGGAAAGAGAAGCTACAATTCAGTGTGAAATTCAACAAATTCTTTCTTTTGAATTAAGCTGCCACAGATGTAGATTTTAATGTACTTTCACAGTTAATTAAGATTTCAATATTTCATAGCCATAGAGTGTAGAAATAGGGCAGTGATTAAGGTCTCAAACAGTAACATAATATTGGACAAAAAGGACATGAGGCTGTTTGTACTCTGTCCCTTATGTGATTAATGCCCAGATTAGAAAACCTGCCCTGGTTGGTGCCGACTGCCCATCTCTGTTAACATCTCATAAACATTGGAACAAGAACATTTCCATTTTGCATAGCTGATCCACAGTCATACACATTTCCTCAAATGTACTAGAGGTATCAGAGAAGAAAGGAAACTCATAATCACTCCATTTAAATAATTTGCTTAAGGGATCCTGTAGTCCTAATCTAAAGAAGCAGATGACTATTTCACATCCTTCCCCATACAGGGAAATGCTATCAGAAGCTGCAGGAGATAATTTGAAAATTGCCACAATACTAGCACACTAAAAAGCCTAATAAAAAATATATATTGGCCCGGATTTTGCAGTAAAAATAACGGTGAGGATATCAGTGCTCACAAGCAGCTTGTTCACATGAGCGCAGAGATGGCGTGCAATTGGAGCAGCTAGCCCATTATAATGAGTCAGGCATGTAGCCAGTGCTACCCGCGATGCCTTTTGGCTGCGCGCCTGTTTCCGGGCAATTCGGTTTTAATGACACCACTTCTAAAACGGGGTGGTGCCCGTGGCAAGAAAATGCTTCCTCAGATACGGCGACCAAAACTGCACACAATACTCAAGATGTGGTCTCACCAAGGCCCTGTACAGGAACAAGGATGTCTTGGTGGAGTTGTACAGGGCCTTGGTGAGGCCACATCTTGAGTATTGTGTGCAGTTTTGGTCGCCTTATCTGAGGAAAGATGTTCTTGCCATGGAGGGAGTGCAGCAAAGATTCACCAGACTGATACCTGCGATGGCAGGAATGACGTATGAGGAGAGATTGGGTCGATTGGGCTTATACTCGCTGGAGTTTAGAAGAATGAGAGGGGATCTCATTGAAACTTATAAAATTCTAACAGGACTAGACAGACTAGATGCAAAAAGGATGTTCCCGATGGCCGGGGAGTTCAGAACCAGGGGTCACAGTCTAAGGATAAGGGGTAAGCCATTTAGGACAGAGATGAGGAGGAATTTCTTCACCCAGAGAGTGGTGAACCTGTGGAATTCTCTACCACAGAAGGCAGTTGAGGCCAATTCATTAAATATATTCAAGAAGGAGTTAGGTATATTTCTTAGGGCTAAAGAGATCAAGGGATATGGGGAGAAGGCAGGGACAGGGTACTGAACTTGGATGATCAGCCATGATTTCATTGAATGGCGGAGCAGGCTCGAGGGGCCGAATGGCCTACTCCTGCTCCTATCTTCTATGTTTCTATGTTAGCCGCAGACAGCAGGGAAACATTGGGCCGGATATTCCAAGCCCCACAGGTGCGTACGAGGTGCGTACACACCCATAGGGGCCTCGCAAGTGCCGGTTTTAGGCATGCGAAGCGCATGCACTAAAACCCACCACTCCCGATCTGTCAAGGATCCTTTTACCAGATCCTCCACCTGCCTGGGAGAAGGGCCTCCGCGGGCAGGGAGTTCCGCTTTCTGCACAACCTCCGCCCGCTGAAAACCTTTAAAAATCTTACGCCTGCTATACTGGTAAAAGCGTAAGGCCTGCTTTTACCAGCATAAGAGTTTAAAAAACGTAAAAAAGTAATTTTTTTTCACTCATTTCTAATTTAAAAATACTTTTAAAAAAGGTAAGTTTATTTTTAGCCCCGTAAAAATCTTTAATTAATTTTTCAAAAAATTAAATTTTTGTTAAAATATTTAATTTAATGTAATTTTAACTAATTTTAAGCCTGTGCCCCTGGGATACCTGGGCCTCTGCGCATTTCATAGTGGAGAGGCCCAGGGTCGCAAGTCTTGGGACCTACGGAGCCAGCAGGTAAGTACGTAGATTTTTCCTGATCGGAGGCAACCGCACGCAGGAGGCCTCCGATCGGAAAATCCGGCCCAATGTGACTCTCCCATCAATTATTCTCTCCTCACGCCTGCACCACCTGCAGCCTCAATACTCACAGCACGCCCCTTCCTCCACTTCCCTTCACCCTCCGACAATCACTGAACCACACTTGACTCCACGTGAACAAACTTCCTGTGCGCCCACCTCCAGGCATGATCGAATTTCTAGGCCACAGTCTTTTCATGTCCCTACTTTTATGTGGTCAAAGTAAATTGTGGACAATCCACTACTCTCCCAATTACCAGTGCGCTCAATTGGAAATGTTTTTTCATGCAGATGGTAAAAGCGTAAAATGACTCGTGATGTCAAATTGAGCGGAATTGCCCCGGCATAAATTGCCATAAATTGACATTTTTATTTTATATCGAAAGTAGTTGTCTAGACATCAATATATCTTTACAGGGTCCAGTTTCTTCCACTGCAAATTTAACCCATACATTGCAAGTGCTTGTGTTTTTCTGTGGACAGTTAGTATTTCAACTTTAATGTCCACTTTTTACATTTTTCAATAAAGATCAATTTGGATCTACTACCTCTATCCTATCCTGTCCGTGATCTCCCATTACCGCTGTCCTTGCTGACCTACGTTGGTTCACGGTTCCCCAACACATCAAATGTAAGATTCCCATCCTTGTGTTCAAATCCATGCTAGTCCTCACCTCTTGCTCTAACCTCTCATGTGTCGTCCCCTCCCTCCATCCTCCCATTGGCGGCCATGCCTACCGCCATTAAGACCCACACTCTGCAATTCCTGCTTAAAATACCTCTACACCTTTACCTCCCTCTCCTCCTTTCAGACCCTCCATAAAACCACCTCTTTGGCAAAGCTTTTGGTCGCCCTTCCTAATGGCCTGAATTTTGTGGTCAGTGGTGAATGAACAGCGCCAATGACCATTCATTGCACTTACACTTGCCCACAAACTTTCTATCAGCTTTTGCATTGGAACTTGCAGTGATTGGAAATCTGAAACAGCGCAGCACCCTCTACAGGGAATCTGGGACCTGTGTGAACAGGGCAAACAACTCCTTAACCAATCAGATTAAAGAATTCTTACTGAGCCATGCATAGTCTGAACCAGGAAGTGTCAGTTAGAATAGTGAATTAAATTTAAAATCGGTACAGGAAGCAAAATAAAGAGGGAAAAAAAGATGGGATTAAGAGAGCGAGATTAAAGAGACAGAAAGAATTTTTTTTTTTAATGTTATGTAATTTTTTAAAAATCTCCAACAATAATTCAACTCTACACTTGTAAAAGTAAATTTTCAGTGCCAGAGAGGATGTTTGCCAATAATTAAGAGTAGCACACCGTTAAAAAATTACTTACGCTGGAATGGAGAAGTCCAGAATTTTCCTGGTAAGTTTAGTGTGTATCTATCATGCCAGTACAGCAACTTCATGCTCTTCCATGTCTTCTCCTTAGGCAGTCCCTCGGAACCGAGGATGACTTGCTTCCACATTAAAAATGAGTTCTCAGGTGACTGATGAGTCCAATGCAGGACCTACAGTCTCTGTCACAGGTGGGGCAGACGGTGGTTGAAGGGGCGGGTGGGGTGCTTGGGTTGATGTGCGCTCCTTGCGCTGCCTGCGCTTGGCTTCCGCTTGCTCCCGGCGAAGAGACTCGAGGTGTTCGACGCCTTCCCGGATGCTTCTCCTCCACTTTGTGCGGTCTTGGGCCAGGGATTCCCAGGTGTCGGTGGGGATGTTGTACTTTTTCAAGGAGGCTTTGAGGGTGTCCTTGAAGCATTTCCTCTGCCCACCTGGGGCTCTCTTGCCGTGTCGGAGCTCTGAGTAGAGCGCTTGTTTTGGGAGTCTCGTATCGGGCATGCAGACTGTAATGATCAGTAACCTGTCATTCTGGAATGGTACACTAGGTGGTGCTGTATGTATATAAGAGTGGGCTACCCATGATGCACTGGGCTACCCACAAGGCAGCAGTCACGATGGAGGCCTCTACAGATACTGTACCTAGTCCACATGTGCTCAATAAAGTGTCTAGCAAAAGCTAGCTGTTTTTAATAAAAACAGCTAGTTATTAATGAACATAACATGGTACCAGGATTGGTAAGATCTGCTGAATATTGTGCAACGTGACATGGAGAATTTGAAGCCACTAGAGCGTTTGAAACTCACAGGAAATGTCGACTACAATTGGCAGACTTTTAAACAACAATTCAAACTCTACATTGCTGCCATCGGGTACGGTACGAAGCCAGATGCAAGGAAAATAGCGTTGCTGCTCATGGTTGCAGGCCCACAGGCGATAGAGGTATTTAATACATTTGTATTTAATCCAGAGGAGAACAGAGATAAATTAGACGATGTGCTAAAGAAGTTTGATACACATTGTTTGCCCAAAAAGAATGAAACCTATGAGAGGTACATCTTCCGTTCTTGGACACAGCAGCAAAATGAGACTTTTGATAGCTTTTTGACTGATCTGAAACTGAAAGCACAGACATGTCATTTCTCTGAGCTGAAAGCATCCATGATTCGTGACCAGATTGTGTTTGGTATTCATGATAAAAAAGTCAGGGAACGTCTGTTGAGAGAAACCGAACTAACATTGGAAATTGCTGTGAAAATATGCCAAGCTAGCGAGCTAGCTCAAAAGCATGCCAAGACTTTCAGTGAAATCAATGATGATGTGATTGCAGTAAGTGCTGCTGTCGGTGCTGTGTCCTACAAGGGGAAGAAACATGGGCAGAACAGAAGTGAAAAGCAATCGGAGGAAGGAATTTTTAATTGTAAACGCTGTGGTTACAAACACCAGTTAAAACAATGTCCAGCGTTTGGAAAAATGTGCAGAAAATGTCATGGAAAGAATCACTTTGCCAAACAATGCTTTTCAAAAGTAAAAACTAAGAAAGGGCAATGAGCAAATGTAATTAGGACTATTTGCTGGTGTGGAGAGTAAATACCAACAAGGAGTGGATGAACCTCAAAACAGTGCTGACAACCACACCGGTACTCACTTTCTTTGACCCGACAAAGAGAATCAAAGTGTCAATGGATGCATCAAAGGATGGCCTAGGTGCGGTCTTGCTACAAGCAGAGGGTGAAGATTGGAAGCCTGTTGCCTATGCCTCCAGGTCTATGACTGATACTGAGTGTCGATACGCCCAGATTGAAAAGGAATGCCTAGGCTTGGTAGTTGGACTAGAAAAGTTTCATGGCTACATATATGGACTTCCCACCTTCACAGTTGAGACAGACCACAGCCCACTGGTTGCCATCATAAAAAAGAACCTGAATGAGATGTCTCCAAGGATTCAACGACTCATGATGAAGCTGCAAAGATATGACTTTGAACTGATCTACACACCAGGCAAATACATAGTGTTAGCAGATGCACTATCCCGAGCACCCACAATGAGTCATGTGAGCTCTGCTGAAGAAGACGTGGATGTTCATGTGAGTATGGTCACTGCTGCGCTGCCCGTGTCAGACACAAAATCAAAGCAAATAGCAGAAGAAACAGTAAACGATACAGTATTACAAACAGTAATAGAGAACATTCATCATGGTTGGCCAAAAGGTTCCTGTCCAAAATATTTTCACATAAGGTCAGAATTGAGTGTCGCAAGTGGACTATTACTAAAACAGAACAGAATAGTCATTCCACAGGCTCTACATCAAGACATGCTCAAAAGGATTCATGAAGGACACCTCGGAATTGAAAAATGCAAAAGGAGAGCAAGAGACACTGTTTATTGACCTGGCATAAATAAGGACATTGAGGACATGATAGGCAAATGTGAGACATGTCAGAAACACCAAAACAAACAAACAAAGGAACCAATGATAGTAGCTGACTCACCAACAGCACCATGGCAAAAGGTTGGTATGGACCTCTTTCATTTAAATGGTAAAGAATATCTATTAGTGATTGACTACTATTCTAACTATCCTGAGATGGCGCTGCTCTCAAGCACATCAGCAAGCAGTGTCATAATGCATGTGAAATCCATCTTCGCCAGACATGGAATTCCCAGGATTACCGTTAGCGACAATGGTCCGTGCTTCAACTGTAAGGAGTGGCAACAGTTTGCAGCACAATATGACTTTCAGCACATCACATCCAGTCCTTTGTATGCTCAGTCAAATGGTAAGGCAGAGAAAGGTGTTCAAATTCTCAAGCAGCTACTGAAGAAAGCGACAGAAATCAAGTCTGATCCTTATCTCGCCCTGCTGAGCTACCGAGCCTCACCTTTAGACTGTGGTTCTTCACCTGCTGAACTACTAATGGGGCGCAAGTTCCGTACCACGCTACCCTGCTGTGCAAAAGAAAAGCAGAGTAAGGAACTGAGACAGAGACTTCAACTGTTAAAGCTGAAACAGAAATCACACTATGACAAGTCATCCAAAACTCTGAAACCATTGACAAGGGATGATGTCAGGATTGAGGATCCAGATGCATGGAACAGGAAAGCTACAGTTCTTGAGGAAGTAGGACCAAGGTCATACACTGTTAGAACTGAGGAAGGACAGATTCTCAGGAGGAACCGCTGTTCCCTCCTAAAAACACAAGAGACTATCGAAGAGCAAATCGATGACAATGCCGCAACTGAATCTTGTCACTCACCACCAGAACAATCTAACACAAATACACATACAGGCTCTCATGAAAACACATCAGACTTACCTGTGCTGAGAAGATCCACACATGAAGTAAAAAAGCCTGATAGACTTAATCTTTGAGTACAAAGAAAACTACATTGAAAATGTATTGACTGTTGAAGATGTTTATGTTGTTAGTGATTGATATTGATTGATACTGATTTTGTTTAACTTCAAAGAAAGGGGGATGTAATGATCAGTAACCTGTCATTCTGGAATGGTACACTAGGTGGTGCTGTATGTATATAAGAGTGGGCTACCCACGATGCACTGGGCTACCCACAAGGCAACAGTCAAGATGGAGGCCTCTATAGATACTGTACCTAGTCCACATGTGCTCAATAAAGTGTCTAGCAAAAGCTAGCTGTTCTTAATAAAAACAACTAGTTATTAATGAACATAACATAGACGATGTGACCCGTCCATCGGAGCTGATCGAGCATGGTCAAAGCTTTGATGCTGAGGATGTTGGCCTGAGCAAGAACACTGACATTGGTGCGCCTATCCTGCCAATGGATTTGCAGGATCTTGTGGAGGCAGCGTTGGTAGTACCTCTCCAATGCTTTGAGGTGCCTGCTGTACATGGTCCATGTCTCTGCGGCATACAGTAGGGCGGGTATCACTACTGCTCTGTAGACCATGAGCTTAGTGCCAGGTTTGAGGTCCACGTAATTCAATGCCGAGTCTCTCAGCGAGATACCGGTATAGCAAAGCTTCTGGAGGAGCAGGGCAACTTAGATAGCAACTTCCTGATCTTCGCGTTTCATTTTCATCTTTGTTTTCAAATCCCTCCAAGGCCTCGCCCTTTCCTATCTCTGTAATCTCCTTCAGCCCCACAACCCCCCGAGATATCTGCACTCCTCTAATTCTGCCCTCTTGGGCATCCCTGATTATAATCGCTCAACCTTTGGTGGCTGAGCCTTCTGTTGCCTAGACCCTAAGCTCTGGAATTCCCTCCCTAAACCTTTCCACCTCGCTACCTCTCTTTCCTCCTTTAAGACGCTCTTTAAACCCTATGGGGGAAAAATTCAGTTGGTTTGCGCCTCCCGTTAGCACCTTAAGAGGGCTCTAATGGGGCGCAAAGCAACTAGCGCCCATGCGCGGCGATGTTTGCGCCGCTCACGAAATTAACTAGACATTTTGTGGCGGCGCTAAACACTACCGCCACGATCTCCTGCGCCCACAGATCCTGACGTCAGTCGAGTGTGCAACGCTCCGGTAGCGCCCCGGACCGGATATTGAGTGGCGCCCCCTGCCTTACCGCCTGCCGCTGGCAACGACAGGTTGAGGGGAGTGTTTTGCAGTCGGGAAGGGACTGGGGGAGTGCTATTTAAATGCGACCGCTTCCTGCCTTTTTTGGTTGGTGACATTTTTGCACCACGCAATCTGAGAGAGAGAGAGAGAGAGAGAAAGAGAGACTTCTGGAGAGACTCAACGTTGTGTGAAAGAGTTTTGGGTACTGAGCAGCACTTTGCAGGTTAATTTTGATTTGCCCTTGTATCGATTTAGAAGAGACTGTGGGGGCTGCACTCTGAGCTCTTTCCCTGGGCCTCTCCATTGTTCTTTCCAGCAGATTTGATGTACAGGTCTCTCCATGCCAAGATTCAAGGCTGCAATGAGCAGGATGTAGATGGAGAGCAAGATCAACCCTCCCCTTTAAGAACTGGCTGGCGCCATTGTGTCTGTGTTCCATTGCTGACTGACATCACATGAGCTTCGCCAGCGCTCTGAGGTAGCACCTCGCTCCTCGGCCTTTGCGCCTTAAGACAGTTGTGAAGCGCCTGATTTAGTGCTCCAATCACCTCCAGGGGTGATAAAAGCCAAGTTTGCAGTTGGAGGCGATAATTAGCACCAGGCGCTAAACTTTGCGCACGGCCGATAATCGCGTCCCAAACGGGGCGATACTGAATTTTTCCTCCTATCTGTTTGACCAAGCTTTTGGTCACCTGCCCTAATTTATCCTTATGTGGATCGGTGTCAAGTTTGTTGTCTTAAAATACTCCCGTGCAGCGCCTTCGGACATTTTACTACGTTAAAGGTGCTATATAAATACAATTTGTTGTTGTTGTTTTTTAGCTGCACATGTGCAGTCGCTGTCCGATTTACTCTTTGATAACGGTGAGCGCTGAGAGCAAAATCCAGGCCAATATCTCCTTCTATGGCTCGGCATCAATTTTTTCATTGCGCCTTTATATATTAAAGGCACAACAAAATACAAGTTGTTGTAGCTGGATTTAAAGTTCTCAGCTTTTCCAAGGTTTCTATAATGGATCACACAGATACTGCCTTGTTGGGACAGAATACAAATATAATATAAAAGGCCATTATGGACTGTTTGGGATCAATTTCTATGTTGTAACTTTTATGTATTTCTATGTATGATTGGCGTTTTTTTGAATTAAACAGAGTTAGTTGCCTGGCTTGGGACTGTTTTATCAGCTTGCTGCTTTTCAGATTTTAAAGTCATTCTGAGGCTTCTGTACAGGTAAGTGACTTTCAGTAATCTTTGAAGTAAATTGATCCAAAACTTTCAAAATGTTGGTTAGTTAGATACTCCCAAAATCAGTAAGAGGTGTGAGGTAGGACACTGTGGCTGCTAGAGGTGCTATCTACATGATGCACTGCAGCAACTCACCAAGCTTACTTCAACAGTACCTCCCAGCCCTGTGGCTTCTACCACCAAGAATGACAAAAGCAGCAAGATTTTGGGAACACCATCACCTCCAAGTTCCTCTCCAAATCAAGCACCATCCTAACTTGGTTATATACCCATGTCCCTTCAATATCACTGGGTCAAAATCTTGGAATTCCTTACCGAACACCATCACGGGGGTACCATTAGCAAAATGACTGCATCAGTTAAAGACAGACAGGGAGCAGCGCTTGCCACACACATCAAAGCACTTATGTCAGAATCTTATCAGGGCAACTAAGGAAGGGCAATAAAAATATAACCTTGCCAGTGTCGCCTGTGTCCTGAGAACAAATTATTTTTTTAAAAATTAAAGAAAGGTGTTCTGTTTGTTATCTTGGGCACATTTTCAAAGTTGCCTTGATAACAGCACAAGTGTAAACACTCTTCAGAACATATGGAGTGAGCAGTCTATAACACAGAAACCAACAACAACAACAACTTGTATTTATTTAGCACCTTTAACGTAGTAAAACATCCCAAGATGCTTCGCAGGAGTGTTATCAAACAAAATTTGACACCGAACCACATAAGGAGATATTAGAGCAGGTGACCAAAAGCTTGGTCAAAGAGGTAAGTTTTAAGGAGCATCTTAATGAGGAAAGAGAGGTGGAGAGGCGGAGAGGTTTAGGGAGGGAATTCCAGAGCTTAGGGCCTTGGCAGCTGAAGGCACGGCCGCCAATGGTGGAGCGATTGAAATCGGGAATGCTCAAGAATACATCTAGAGTAAAAAGGATAAGTGATGATAGTGCATGTTCAAAATTAATGGATGGAAAATTGCAGCACCCAAATTCCCAATATATGCTCACATCACTGAAGCTCTGTGCCTGGAGCACTAATTTGTAAAATCGACCCCACAGTCATTTATTGTATCACTTACAAGTTCAATCATCAGGTGATGTCACAGACAGAGCAGGCTTTCACTACAAGTACTGGCTGCCAGCTAGTAACTAGAGCATGTTAGCTTTTGAAATGTGTTTTCAATATGAGTATGCAAATTCAGAAGCAAACAAATGATTGCTAAGACTGTGCTGTAATGCAGATACCCATGCCATCTACTATCTATGGAATGGAATGTACAGTTAGCAGGCTGCACATTAATGCAGGTGTCACTGAGATCAGAGACAAACGAATTCGGACACAAGTGCTTGGACGCATGTGGAAAGTGCTGCTCCCTGTCCATCTCACCTTTAATGTTATGAACACAGGCAAGAGAATCAGCTTTCTATGAACGTTAAAAGCATTAAAAAGTCAGTTTATAAAGTGCCCAGGGGAGGAGGGAGAGACGGCGGCAACAATCTTCGGATGAGACATTAACCCAAGGCCTGTCCCGGTGGATCACATTGCTATTACAGATCCCACTGAAAGGAAGGTAATGAGTACCTTCAATGGCCCGGCCAAAATTCCTCCCTCAATCAACATTATCACAAAGAGATTAACTGGTTATTCATCTCATTGTTTGTTTGTGAGGTCTCGCTGTATCCCAAATGGCTGCCTTGTGCTCCTACAAAATAACAGTCACTGCATTTCAAAGTGTCTGTGGAGTGCCATGGCATATTCCTGAATGATGTGATCAGGCGCGATATAAATCCCCAGGTCTTTATTCTATAATGCAGCTTCACATCATGTTGGCGCTATACGACAACTGGTGAGAGTCAAAACCAAGTGAGACAAATTTAACACCAGTTGGTTTTTATGCATTGAGAAGTCAGATTAAGACCTGACTCCTGAGTTATACTGCTACTTCTCTATCGATGAATCACCCCTTTTATTAAATATTAAGCATTACTTATCTTTGTTTTCATTAATTTTTATTTTCCCCTGAGAAACTTCACAAGACAGAAGCTGACAGAAATACTTTACTTATCGTGTTGGTTTGGAGTTCTGTAATGGACAGAATTTTACTTTTTTTTATTCGTTTATTGGATGTGGGCGTCACTGGCAAGGCCAGCATTTATTGCCCATCCCTAATTGCCATTGAGAAGGTGCTGGTGAGCCGCCTTCTTGAACTGCTGCAGTCCGTGTGGTGAAGGTACTCCACAGTGCTGTTAGGGAGGGAGTTCCAGGATTTTGACCCAGTGACGATGAAGGATCAGCGATGTACTTCTAAGTCGGGATGGTGTGTGACTTGGAGGGGAACTTGGAGGTGGTGATGTTCCCATGCACCTGCTGCCCTTGTCCTTCTAGGTGGTAGAGGTCGCAGGTTTAGGAGGTGCTGCCGAAGAAGCCTCTTGTAGATGGTACACAAGATGGTACTGTGAAGTAACTCATTCTTTCAAATCAGCATTTGTATGGTTAATTGTACCTAAATTCTTCATTCACCCCACAGACAATGATGAGAGCTAAAGCGCTATAAAATTAACTATCTTTCCAGCAGAACCTCCATTTGCGTGCTGCAGAAAGATTCATAATAGGCTGTGCTTTGTCCTCTAAAGAGGTACATAAGACCCTGTGAAAGTATTCACGCAGTATAGCCTGACCAGCACAAAGCAATCTGCTGCTTGGAAGACTATCTTCACAACAAGTCATTTCTGTCTTTAATCTCTTATTCGCATTGTTGACAGGGTGAAGGGGCCAACCATTTCAGGAAAGTATATGCTGAAATGAGCAGGCACGCAGCAGGAAGCTGGCACTGCGCTGATATTTCTTAACCTTGCCCAATTAATGCTTCTCCAAGCTTGACGTGGTGGGTCTTAGAATATACTGGGTACTCAGAACACAACATTGCCAACAAGGGACAACACATTAAAAAATATATTGCAAAAAATCCCTCGGTCGACATATATTTCAACAACATTAATGAGCTCGTTAGGTTGGACTAGAAATAGACTCGAAGTACGGAGGAAAGCTTCACAAATGCTGTAATCCATTGGTATTTTTAACTCTTGGGAGTATGCTACAAGGTCGTTAAATATTGAATGCTTCAAATAATGGCCCGGATTTTTCAGTGGGTATGGCGGCGTACTCTCAGAGTACGCCGCCATACCGCCTTTGAAATCCACCGCAAGTTCGGGATTTCGCACCGCCACCAAAAACCCAAGTGCTGCCGCCGAGTGGGACTGGTTTCCCACCAACTGCCCAGCAATTACGTACAAACATTTTTACAGCTGGTGAAAACAGCGTAAGGGGACACCTGAAATGAAAAAAATGCTTTTAAAAAAAATTAAATGACATCCCAAGAACATTAAAAGCTTTAATGAGAAGCAATTCTAGTGTATGTTAAAGCTACAGGTTTTTAAAAAAATAACATTTACATTAGATATATTACTTTCTGCACCGTGCACAGTATTTGTTTAGAAGTGGGAATTGTGAGTAATGAATTGGATTCCCACGATGAAAGCTCAATCTGTATGTATTTTAAAGACTGTAGTAATGAAGTAATGTAGTAATTTAAATGAATGAAAGACAATCTGTTTCCTGATTGGAGGACCAGGCCCATGTGATCACTGGTACGCTTCCGCACAGGCTGCGTCCCTGGGATCCGTGGGCCGTTACGCTGCCCCCCTCCGCCTCTCAGCGTCAGAGAGCAAGTTTACGAAGGAGGGCTGCCTTCAGGCAGGTGCGTATTCTTTCCGCAGGTCGGGGGCGTACTTCGGAGCTACGCCGCGGACGGCAATTTTTGGGCCAAATAATATTTTAGGCTCTATTTACACTACAAATTTAGGGTCACCTGTGTGATGTGGTTTCAGCTTTTACAGGCACTGAGCTTGTGGAGGCTAATTTGGATATCAAGGCATGAACTGCCTCCGACCTGAAGCTGAGTAAGACTCCCTCGCCCAGGGAGCCTTAGATTGTTTCACTCTGAATTGAATCAGATCCTGACTCTGGATTCAGACATTTACATTATAAATGCTGCATTAGTGCCAAGTGAATCCTCTGCTGCACTGACCCCAGTTATAGTGTCCTTGTACCCATAATCCAGACTGGAATTTCAACTCACATACTCTTTGGAATCCAATATTCCACCACCTGAATTGCCCTATTTAAAAAAAAACTACAGATTATTGTCACTTCACCCTTTAAAATAAGAAGTCTAATCATTTTTACCGGCATGTTTTTATAGATGTTAAGCAATGGAGAGAAAGTCCCATGCCATCCTTTGTGATACTATCAGGGAGGATTTCTCAACAGTACAGAGCATCCTGGAGCCAGAGGTAGGTCCTGGAATTTCTCCAATCATCCCACAGAACACAAAAGTCTCATGATACAGAACTCCATGGATATATTGAGGCATCTTCTCGGGTTACACACCCTGGTGGTTGGGTATGTGTAGAAGAGTCTGGATCTCCTCAGGTCCTGTCTTATAAGCATAGCTTCCTGGATTTTCTGCTGTTCCTCCTCCATCAGATAAATAATAAAGGGAAGAATCACCTTGGAGAAAGGCATTTGTAGCCTTTACCTTCATTTTAGAGGAACTTCCACAACTAAGAAACAATCTTGAGGGAGACTTCCAAATGAAGCTAGGAGCTTCCAAAATAAAGAGCAAAAGAAAATTGACAAAAGCCCAATCCAAAGTAAAGTTATGAGCCTTTATCCATCAGCACAATGAAACACAACAATTCAACTTTAAAATACCAACACTAGCCTTCCCCAGCTGCTGGTCTAAGTTACCATTCTTTCATAGTAGCAGAAGTAAAAGGAGCAGATCCTAGGGTGGAAGTGACAGAATTTAGGACGTATGTGTAAAGTCTGTGGGTTGTGCAGTTAATAAATACACAGACTTCAGAAGTAACAAACAAACAGGTCTTTACTATTCGAAGGTCCGGGCGAATCTGCCCCAGCAATCCTGCCACAACACTTATATACTGGTGTGGTCACTATCGGTATTACAGTATACAGAAGCCAACAAGTAGTGCCACCCCTAAAGTAGTTCTCTTAAAGGTGAACGGTTACATACAATAGTTTCCTTAAAGGTAGACGGGTACATACACTACAATCCTCCCTTTTTAGCTTTCAACATACTAAGTCCATAGTGAACATACATTCTAACATATATACAGGTTTATGTAAGACAGTTCATAGATTCAGTCTTTCTGGGGGTTTCCGGATTCTGTCCGGATAACGCCGCAGTGGTGTCGTCATTTCAGGCGGGCTAGGAGGTGCTTCTGGCAAGGTCGATTCGGCTTGAAAAGCCGTGTCAGGTTCAGCTGACTCCATTATTATTAGATCGGAAGTAGGTGTTCTGGGTATCTCAGTCTCGACCTTACCCGGATAAGGTGGTGAAGTCGGTTGCCCATTTGTGGCGGACCCTATGATTTGGTCAACATGGCGCCTTATTATATTGTCTCCAATGTCCACGGTGTACATCAACGGCCCCAGCCGTTTCCCAATAGTTCCAGGCTGCCATTTCTCAGTACGGTAGTCCCGGGCCAAAACTCGTTGACCGATCTGGAAAGATCTAGTGACCCTGTCGTTCATGCCCTGGAATTGTCGGTTCTCTACGTCTCTTCTGACGTTCGGTTTTAGTAAATCCAGCCGGCATCTTAGGCGTCTATTACAAAACATCATTGCGGGAGTTTGATTTGTGACCGCATGTGTTGCATTTCGGTATGCCAACAAAAAGCTATCCCCCTTATGTTGTAGACTTATGTTTTCATTACTCATGGCCTTTACGGCCTTCTTGAAGGTCTGGACAAACCTTTCAGCCAATCCATTGGAGGCGGGATGGTATGGGGCTGACGTGTAATGTTTAACCCCATTGCTCTTTAAGAATTTCTTGAATTCTTCAGACACAAATTGTGGTCCATTATCAGAACAGATCTGTTCCGGCAGGCCATTCCGAGCAAACATAGTCCTTAATACGGTAATGGTTTTTTCCGTCGTGGTGGTGGTCATCTTAATTACTTCCGGCCACTTGGAGTGGGCATCCACCGCTATCAGAAACATCGAGTCCATAAATGGACCAGCAAAGTCGATGTGTACTCTTTGCCAAGGCGATGAGGGCCACTCCCATGGATGCAGAGGAGCCTGGGGTGGCGCGTTCTGAACCCTCTGACATCCTAGGCAGTTCTTCGTGATCTCCTCTATGTCTCCATCAATGCCTGGCCACCACACAAACGCTCTTGCTAGATTCTTCATCTTTACTCCACCCAGATGTCCTTCGTGCAGCTCCTCTAGCACTTTCTTTTGGAGTTTGGGTGGAATCACCACTCTCGATCCACACATCAGGGTTCCTCGACACACTGACAGTTGTTCTTTCCTCTGTGCAAATGCTTGCAGTGTTGGTTCGCTCTGTGCTGGCCATCCCTCCACCGTTACATCATAGACTCGTGAAAGAGTCGGGTCATTCCTTGTCTCATTCTCAATCATTGAGTTTGTTATCGGTAGACACTCCACCACGGATGAGTGGAACAACTCTACTGGGTCCACTATACTCGCTTCTTCTACCATCGGCAATGGCAAGCGTGACAACCCATCAGCATTTCCATGCTGTTTAGACCCTTTGTACTCAATTTCGTATTGGTGTGCCCCAAGTAACACGGAGCACCTTTGTAACCTTTGTGCTGTCATGGTGGAAACGGCCTTATTTGGGTTGAATATGGACACCAACGGCTGGTGGTCTGTCAGCAATGTGAACTTTTTACATTGTAGGTAATGGTTGAATTTCTTCACGCCCCACACAAGACTGAGGGCCTCCCTATCTATTTGGGCGTAATTTCGCTCCGCGAGTGTCAATGATTGGGACGCGAAAGCCACTGGCCTTTCCGAGCCATTTGGTAGCCAGTGCGAGAGTACTGCCCCAATTCCGTACGGGGAAGCATCGCAAGCTAGACGAAGGGGTAATGCTGGGTTGAAATGAGCCAGCACTTCTTCAGAGGTAATCAACTCCTTGCTTCTGCGAAAAGCCTTTTTGCATTCTTCACTCCACTTCCATGGTGTTTCTTTCCGCAACAGGTCATTCAGCGGATGCAGCACCGTGGATAAATTTGGCAGAAACTTGTGATAGTAATTAATCAACCCCAAGAATGATCTTAACTGTGATACGTTTCCTGGAGCGGGGGCCTTCACGACCGCTTCTATCTTTTCAGGTGACTTATGCAGTCCCTCTCGGTCAATGACATGACCGCAGTATGAGATCCGTTTTTGGAAGAACTCACACTTCTTGCGATTAACCCGAAGGCCATACTCCTTCAACCTGGTGAGTACCAGTTTCAAATTCGTGAGGTGTTCTTCCTCATCTTTTCCCGTGATTAAAATGTCATCTAAGTAGCACTGCGTGCTTGGAATTCCTTGTAACACCTGTTCCATGGCCCTCTGCCAAATTGCTGGCGCCGAAGCTACCCCAAAGACCAGTCTATTGTAGCGATACAAGCCTCTGTGAGTGTTGATGGTAAGGTACTGGCGTGACTCTTCCTCGACCTCCATCTGTAGATATGCTTGAGCCAGATCTATTTTCGTGAAATGCTTCCCTCCAGCCAACGAAGCAAAGATATCTTCAATCCGCGGAAGCGGGTATTGTACCGTGTGAAGCACCGGATTCACAGTAATCTTGAAATCTCCGCAGATACGGACCTTCCCCGGTCCCCCTGGCTTATTACTTGGTGAGGACTTCATGACGGGAACAATGGGCGTGGCCCACTCACTCCAGTCCACTTTTGACAGAACCCCTGATCGTTCAAGTTCTTCCAGTTCTGCCTCCACAGCTGGTCGTATTGCGTAAGGTACCGATCTGGCCTTAAAAAACTTTGGGCTTGCATTCTCTGAAATCTTAACCTTTGCTTTAATTCCTCGCAGTGTTCCCAGTCCTTGCTGGAATACCTCCTTAGCTTCGTCCAATATTCTGGACAACCGTTCAGGTTTGACATCCTCTTTTTCGGAATCCACCGTCATGGTGTTTAGTGACTGCCAGTCCAACTTTATTTTTCGGATCCACTCCCGCCCCAGAAGTGGTGGTCCTCCCTCAGGCAATACATACAGGTCCAACCGGTGATGATCTTTATCCTTGTATCTCACCTTGACTTCTATCTTTCCGATGGGGACTACTTTGTGCCCCGTGTATGTCTGTAATACTAGTTCCGTATCCCGTAGTGGAATATGCTTGAAAAATTTCTTGTAGTCATGCTTATTCATGACCGTCAACGCCGATCCGGTGTCCACTTCCATTTTTACTTGGACCTTTGCAATCTGTAGCGTTCTCCAGATAGTTTGTCGGTCAGCTTCATTGCTCACGTTGTGAATTCTCAGACTGTCCAGTCCTTTGCATTTGGAGTGTGAGACCGACTTCTGTTCCCTCAGACTCTTCTTAATCACCTCTTGCACCTTTCCGTACCATTTTTGTGGTGACTCCTTATTGTTGTACGTTGCTCCTGACCGGCATACCTTAGCTATGTGCCCGATCTTGCCACATTTCCTGCATTCTTGGTTTTTAAACCAGCATTGATTCTGGTCATGTGTTGCCTTCCCACAACGGTAGCATTTTATTGTGCTCGAAGTAATTTGGTCCACCCCTAGTGCCGCCGCCTTTAGCTGCATTTCCGCCATTCCTTTCACTGCGGCTTCGTGCGATGCAGCTATGAGGACAGCCCTGTCCAGTGTGAGGTCATTTTCTTCCAGTAGTCGCTTCTGCGTTCCTTCTTTGGACAATCTGCATCCGAACTTGTCACGCAGTGCCTCTGTCAGATTCCCTCCGAACTGGCAGTATTTCGCTAGCCTACGCAGTTCGACCAAGTATTCCGCATTGCTTTCGTCTTTCCTCTGCGTTCTTGCGTAGAATTTGAATCGTTCAACCAGCATCAACGGTGTGGGGTTCAAGTGATCCTTCAGCACTGCTACCACATCATCAAAAGTCTGATCTGCCGGTTTAGCTGGTGAGAGAAGATGCTTCAACAACCCGAATGTTTTCGCACCCATCATGTTAAGTAAGGTTAAAGCTTTTTCATCCTTAGCTATTTTGTTAGCCTTACAATGTATCTCAATACATTCTACGTACGTGGCCCAGTCTTCTATCTCCGGATTGAACTCGTTGATGTCCGCCCGCTTAGGCATCTTCCTTTCCTTGGGTACAACACAAGTATTTCTTTAAATATTCTTATTTATTTGTTTATTTCTAAGATGGCGGTTTTCCCGCGAAAATGGCGGTTTCCCGCTCTTTCCTTCTCGCCCCGCCCACTTCAATGGCGGTTTCCCGCTTCTGTCGTCTTCTCTGCCTAATGGCGGCTTCCCGCGTTTCTTCCCGGTGGAAGGGGTACGCTTCCCCCACAGTGGACAGGTTCAGCCGCTGGCTGGCTTCCGCACAGCTCCCCTTACTCGGCTCTGTCTTTTCCTCCCGCCCGCACGGCTCTACCGGCGCTGGGTACACCCCGTTAACGGAGGACAGTTCAGCCGCTGGACTGGCTCTCGCGCAGCCTCTCTCTCCGTACCCGGCTCTGTCGCTCTCTCTCCCGCATGTTCGGTTCTACCGGCCCTGGGTACCCCATTGGTGAAGAACAGTTCAGCCGCTGGACTGGCTCTCGCGCAGTCTCTCTCCCCTTGCTCGGCTCTGTCTCTCTCTCCCACCCGCACGGGTCCTGTTCGCCTCCCAGCCCTCTCGCAGACCGGTGTTTCCCTCCCCGGCTGCGGCTGGGTTTCTCTTCCCGCGCCTACTCCCAGTCTCAGCGCTTCGTGGCTGCAGTCGCTGCCCGGCTTTTCCCGCCGATCGAGGTCCGACTGTCTCATGACGCCGTTGGACCCGACTTCCTGACCGGCTCCGTTCCCCCCTCGACCGTGGTCGAGTGCACAGCCCTTATCCTCCGGATATTCTCTACACCTTCCCCTACTCACAGTCTCCGTGGCCGCCTTGTTTCCTGCTGATCGGCTCACTCCGCACCGTGGTAAAAGGGTAGTCAGTGCCTGTTGCTGATGAACTTTTGTTGCTAGTCTGCTCCCTTTCTGTTGCTGCTGCCTCGTGTTTTCTCTTTCTGTTGCTGCAGCCTCGTGTTTTCTCCCAGCAGCACGACGAGGGCGGTTGCCTCTCTTCGACGCTCTTCGCTGCTTTGGTAGTCTTGCCGCAGGGTACGATCGGACTCGTCGCCACTGTAAAGTCTGTGGGTTGTGCAGTTAATAAATACACAGACTTCAGAAGTAACAAACAAACAGGTCTTTACTATTCGAAGGTCCGGGCGAATCTGCCCCAGCAATCCTGCCACAACACTTATATACTGGTGTGGTCACTATCGGTATTACAGTATACGGAAGCCAAACAAATAGTGCCACACCTAAAGTAGTTCTCTTAAAGGTGAACAGTTACATACAATAGTTTCCTTAAAGGTAGACGGGTACATACACTGCAGTATGCTGCCATCCCCTTTTAAACCCATCATTTGTATGACTACATTGTAGCTAGGGTGGACTCGCTTTACACCTTCCCTCATTTCCAGCAAAATTTAGCACAGATCTTCGTAAATCCAAAATTCCCAAATTTGGGAACTGTGCACAATCTTTTTCTGCATGAAGAAATAATGCTCGTTATTGTCAGTCACAGACTGTTTAATTTAACAACAGCTTGAGAATTCTCATCACTTCGCTTATGGGATTCCAAATTAAAGTAGTGAATTTTCAATGGGTACGCATGGATTGCAGGAAGCTGTATCCTTTTAATTGAGGTCTTCCATGTGCAGGTGTCACCACAGATTTAGTGCACAGGTTATACCCTTAGATTTGTTCTCATGGATGGGAAATGCCGACACAGACTGGTTGGGTCAAATGGCCTGTTTCCATGTTGTAACTTCTATGTATTTTTATGTATAAAACTTAAGTGTGGCTGGTAATAGTGGGGTCAATTTTAACCTATCCTGCCCATTGGTAAACTGACGAGATCGGATGCAACACTGGTTTTACACCCTGTCCGATTTTACTCGCCATTGAAGTCAATGCAGAGTAATATTGGGTGGGGTCTAAAACCAGTGTTCCACCCGATCCTGTGGGTTTCCTGCCCAGTGAGTTAGGATAAAATATCCCTCAGTGTACCCTCACCTTGTACTGTTGAGGTCTACGGGTTGCCAACTCTACACTCCTGGCCTCGCTGAATAGATAGAAAAACACCACATTGACAGACCATATAGTTCAGGCTAAAACTACGAATCAAATTTATCATGAGAAAGTAATAGAGCCAAACAACTATAGAAATGTACAGCACAGAAGCAGGCTCTTCTCCTCTGTGCTAGCTCTTTGCCGCAGTAAACCAAAGCTAATCTAGCCACATTCTCCCCATAGCCCTGTGTATTCCTCTGCTTCAAATATTCATCCAATTTCTCGATATAAATATAATTGATTCTGTTTCAACCATCCCCTGTGGCAAAACAACTTTCCGCGGAAAGACATTTTTCCTAACCTGTCTCCCCAATTCCCTTTGATTGTGATTTTGCTGACCTCAATGGCGTCCATGGTGGGCGACGTCGGTGACAGGTCCTGACCCCGCTGTTGGCTCTATCCCGCTGTCTGAAATGATTTTCCCTTGATTGGGCTTATTAAGCCTGCCTAGCATGTTTGCCGGCCAATTAGAGGAAGCGGGTCTGCTAATGTCATTTGATGACACGGCATCAGCCAGTTTCCTTAAAGGGACCATGTCCAAATTTATTTTGACAGCTGTGCTGTCAGTGTTCTACAGCATTGAGGTGCTACAAACACCAGCAATCACTGCACAGAGGTGCAGGGCTGCACCCAGGCTCTCCCATGAATCCCTCCAAATGCTTATGGAGGGAGTCACAGCATGCAGGGAGGTCCTCTTCCCTTCCCATGAGCGGAACAGACCTCCCCAGGAGACCAACATAGCCTGGTTACACATTGCAGAGGAGGGCACAAGCAGAGATGTGGTCAGGAGGTGCTGGGCGCACTGCCGCAAACATTTCAATGATCTTAGTAGATCATGAAACATTAGTACAAAGCCACACTCAACCTCATCACATCCTTATCACTCTGCCTTCCCTACCCTACTCCTGCACATCCTTACTCACACCAACTTACCTTGCACCTCCACCCATTCCTCTCTATCTATATTATCACATCCCCAGCCCACTAGCCACCCCTCACACTCACCCTCATCCTAGTGCAATTACACCAACTAACACACAAGGGTAGCCATTTGGGTGTTTTATGCAATGTTCATGTAAAGTTTCTGTTAATGTGGTGTTAAACATTGAAACGTTTATTTTCAACACGTTGCGTTCTTGGACAGATTTGTGTCCATCTTTGGAATTGGCTTAGTGAGTTTCAGTGAATGGTGAGACATAACAGTACCCCCACAATGGTGATGAGTGTAAAAGGAATGGCTTGGGCACTGTAGGGATGCTTTATGGTGTTAGTGTGGGGTAGTTTCAACCTAGCGCATCATGTGGCAGCCGGGGTGTGCAGCATCAAGTGAAGTAAACCTGACCATGGTGAGGCCATACCTGGCCTCCCGGGCAGCAATGTGCTCAGGTGCTGATGCTCTTTGTCCTGTGCAGCATCAGGTGATTGCGGAGAAGGTTGGTGTTGTTGTTGGTGCTGCTGGTGTGCCTGGTGCTGCTGGTGTTGGGGCTGATCGTGGTGGGATTCTGAGGACCAAGGTGAGGGAGAATAAAGGGTACCCATGCTGATGGAGTAGATGGCAGGTGAAGTAGAGATGACAGAAGCGATCTGTCAATGGTGAGAAAGATAATGAGGTCAAACTGGATGGAGACTTGTGTAAAGACTTGCAGTATGGTGAATCTGTTGTGGAAATGCAGTGAGGAAGAGCTTGTGGCTGAGGGAAGATATCTCTGTAACGTGGGAGCTTTAACTTTGTATTTAAAGCTGTCAACTCAACAGCTGATTCAACGGACACTGAAGTCCCACCTCAGCTTGACAGACATGATCCACGAGCAGCGAGGACCCCGTAGGCAATCACATAAAATCAAAAGGTGAGCTCAAATATATTCTTAATGATCTCTAAACAAGGTCATAATTACTTGAATTGGATCCCCTGCCGATGTGTGTCAGATCTGCTCAACGCTGACAGACCCGGCATCGGGGAAAGACGCATGGCGGCGGGTTCACAGCGGGGTCCCGACCCGCTGGGGGAAAAAAAACACTTTCCACCCGACCCGCCACCGATTGCGCCCGCTGACCCCCCAGAAAGTCTCAGCCTTTGTGACAGTTTTAAATTGGTGACCCCTCATTGAGTGACATCTCAACCAGAAGAAGTACTCTTTTTCCCATTCATCCTATCTGAACCCATCTTAATTTTACACAGAATTACATAGAATTTACAGCACAAAAACAGGCCATTCAGCCCAACTGGTCTATGCCGGTGTTTATGCTCCACATGAGCTTCCTCCCAACCTACTTCATCTCACCCTATCAGCATATCCTTCTATTCCTTTCTCCCTCATGTACTTATCTAACTTCCCCTTAAATGTATCCATGCTATTCACCTCAACTACTCCTTGTGGTGGCAAATTTCACATTCGAATCACTTTCTGGGTAAAGAAGTTTTAAAGACCTTTTAAATTATCTCTATACACAGAAGCAAGTTAAATCTTCAAATAAAATAGCAATATCATGCTTAACTCTGTTAAGTTAACCATTTTCTGAACCAGAATATCAAAGAATTTTGAATCCTCAGAGCCCCTTAGACTGAATCATCTAATAGGATTTTTACATTAGCCAATGTCTCTGTTCTCAGTGAGATCTGTCTTGGAAATGTGGATGAATTGAGTGAACTGAAAATATGTCTAAAACCCTCCATATTTATCACAGCCTGAGAAGTCCCTGGATGCAGAACTGTCACTCAAACCATCTCAAAGATACAGTGGAGCATCTTGAGCAGAGAGGCTCTTGCTAAGCGAATGTTTACATCTCATCAAATTAATGCTTTGATTAAATAAAATCAGAATAGCCTTGCGAATTGCTGCTCCTCAACTTCTGGCTCCACTTCAGTCTTGATCTTGGGCCAGCCGGTGCAGAGGGGGTTCCAGGCAAGTCAGAGGACCTCCTCGTGGGTCTGCTCCTGGGCTTGGCCCAGGTGGCCATCCAAAGGTCCAGGTTGGACACGGCCCGGGGGGGGTGCTCGCTCCGGCTGCCTGCCTCTGTTCCGCGGCCTTGTCCACACTCGGATGGCCCTGGAGAAGGAGCACGCGATGTTTGCCGGAACGCTTGAGGCCTTCAGCGGCTGGTGGGCCACCGTAGGGAATGGTGGGCACAGTGGACACCAGCGACCATATTATTATCTACTTTATAAGTTTCCTTTGTTTTGCGGTTTAGTTTACTATTAGTTGTGCCCCTCAAAAAAGGGGGCACTTTTGTAAGGTTTTTTTGTTTGATGACACTGGGGCAACCCAGTGTCTCCTTATAGTTTAATTAAGAAAAGGCATACTGACTAATTGCTGCAGATCAAAGCACCTTCCTCTGAGATCTGCACTGCTGCTGCAACATATTTTGTAACCAGCCAGGCAAGACACCAACCATCTTAACATGGGTTGGTTAAAGATTATTCACATTTTAGTATATACAATTAAAGAAATCAAAGAATTATATAATGCTACACTCTTCTAATGTGCAGCAGGACAGAATGGCTCTTTCCTTACAAATTAATACCAAAAAGGTATTTCTAACAAGAAGGGAAAAAAGAATGGTCTCTTCTGATCCTGTGTTCTTGTGAGTTTTATGCTACCTTTAAAGTGCCAGGTTTGGGCTAGATTAATTGCAAGCTGAGCAATATGAATCTCTTGCCATCAAATCCGTATAATACCTAACCCTCCCGGTCATGGGTTCTCTCTATAATCACCAGCATCAGCAGAGGATAAGTGGGTACAACAATAACAACAACTTACGTTTATAGAGTGCCGTAATGTAGTAAAACTACCCAAGGTGCTTCACAAGTAGCGTAATCAAACATAACAATTGACACCGAGCCAAAGAAGGAGATATTAGGACACATGGCCAAAAGCTTGGTCAACGAAGTAGGTTTTAAGGAGTGCCTTAAAGCAGGAGAGAGAGGTAGAGGGGTTTAGGGAGGGAATTCCAGAGCTTAGGACCGAGGCAGCTAAACGGACAGCCACCAATGGCGGGGCGAAGGAAGTCAGGGATGCACAAGAGGACAGAATTGGAGGAATGTAGAGTTCTCAGAAGGTTATAGGGCTGGAGGAGGTTGGGAGGGGCGAGGCCATGGAGAGATTTGAACACAAAGATGAGAATTTTAAATTCAAGGTGCTGCTGGAACAGGAGCCAATGTAGGTTAACGAGCACAGGGGTGATGGGAATGCTTCCCCACCCCCCCGGCCCACTAAGCTTACCTTTTAAACACCCCATGATCGGCTGACCCCCCCATCCGATGTCTGATTCCTCCCCCGTAATGTCGGACTTACTTGCCATTTGTTCCCCTTCCAGTCCGACAGATAGCCAGCCTATCAATCTGGTTGGATGTCGGGCGGGCAAGTCCGGACGTTAAATTCAGTGGGACCTGCGGGAAACCCTTACTTTCTGGTTTCCTGTCCTCAAGTCCTTCCTCCCGCGCTCTTCCTGGCTCCAAGTTATTATCAGGCCTAGCATGTTTCCATTCTTTGTACTCTTTCTTGTGCCTTCAGAGCAGAGACTGACACATTTTTGGATTGCGCGCTCCTGTTTAAATGAGATTTATTTGTGAACTTCAGCAGCTGTCAGTTAAAGAATACTCTACAAGCCCTCTGGACAATGAACAGGTTCGCCGCAGAGCAGCATCACATCCAGTGGCAGAAGTGACAGTTCTAATCTCTTCTGTTGTTATGGCAACTAACAAAATGATACTTGGCTGCTTGGGTAGCACAGCTTTTACCTTTAATAGACATGTCACACAAAATTAGCTGAGATTCACTCCAAATTATCAGCGTTCCTCTTTCAGTACAAGAACACATTTTCAGACGTTCAATGCACAGTAACCTTTGTTTTGATATCGTTAAAGGTTCTTTTTTTAAAAAGTGGTGTTTGGTGCTTGTTAAGAGGAGGGACTTCAGTGTTTGGGAATAGAGCATTTTTCCGTGTGATACATTCAATACTAGCATAAGCACTTCCAGGTCAGGCATTGGGGTAAATCTTCTGTTGCGCTGCCCTAAGTAATGTGCCTTTTAACCTCAACTCAATGCACCAGTGTGTCTTCTATATTTCCCATTCAGTGGCCTCTCGTGGCAAAATGATTAACTTCATACAAAATGGTGCTAAATTATAGTCCATTATATGGAATCAGATCCATTAGGAACCAGATTCAGACTTTCCATGGAGGGTTCTTACAGTCATTGGAGAATGAAAGCTCAAAATTACTCCAGCGGACAAACACTTGGAGAATCCATCTGAAATTACTCTCTCTGCTATTTTAGGGGAGATGTTAACCATGGGTTAAACTTGGGTTAACTTCAGGTTAACATCTCTGCAAAAATTGCCGAGAGCGACAGTTCAGAAGAACAAATTAATCATTGGTCCACTAGTATCCTACATTGCATAGAATCTGGGCTGCATTTCAAGCTGGATTCTGGAGATGTAAGGGTAGAATTAAACTGGCCATACCTCCCAGTCCCTCGAGCACACTAAGGATCATTCCTACTGAGGGTACGGTCACTGAGAAACCTCCCTTGGACACGTTACCTTCGGCTAGTAATTAGACGAGGGCACAATACCATGATTGCATCCCTGATCACATCTGCTCCTAGAAATTATTTAACTTGAATAGTGAAAAAAATTGGAAATGTTTTTGAAGTGACAGGTACAGCGTTTGATGCAAGGTACATTAATTTTAGGCAAAGCAAAAAGATGAACTTTGACTTTTCCGCTTGGTCCAGTGATATATGTATTTCTTCTGAACTGTTTATATCGAAGGAAATTAATTTTAATTAGTGTTTTATAGGATTCTATTTTAAAACGTAGAGTTCAACAGGATCGGGGACATTGCCAGGTGATACTTTTTCTTTACTATATAGCCTATGCCAGTGAACTGATTACTCCATTTTAACCAGTATTACAGTGGAAAGAGGGGGAGATTTGGGCCACTGCTCATAGCAATGGAAACTGGGGATGAAACTCAATAAAATCTCCCCTTCCCATTTATCCCCAATGCCCCACTCCTGAAATTTTAAAATTTTAATTAATAAAGAACAAAAAAAGTACATTTTAAATCCCAAAAGGGTATTATAAATATTGGGCAAAAAATTCATAATAATTGGAGTTTTTATTAATTGTTCAAGAATTTAGAAAAAATTGCTTTCCTTTCCAGCATAATAGGGCTACCACTTCTTCTAAAGAAAAGATAAACCCAAAATAATGTAGCAATACAAAAAACTCGGCCTGGCACTAATTTTTAAATGGTTGTTGGTTTGATGGCATTTCTTTATGCTCCCTTTCTACTTTCCCCAACAAGAGCAAAAATGGACGAACTGTAATCTCACTAAAAGGTCAAAGTACGTCACTTGAGCATTCGGTGGCAATCAGAGATTCCTGAGACGCACTATGAATGAATTTTCTGTATGATACAGAAAGTAAAATGATATATAAAAGCACATAATCAAAGAGAAAATCACATTAACAGAGAACGAGTAATGGATTGATTGCTCAGCCAGGTAAGATGTGTATCACATTAATGGGTCAAGCCTGTAGTGAAGTGGTTGGGAGATTGAGCTCAGAGAGATAGCTTTCCACTATGTTGTGAAATAGGGCAATTTAAACTACATTATCAATACCTCAGTAAAATTTCTACATTAAACCTGAATCCAGTAAAAAGATGGACCTACAGGTGAACAAGGTTCAGATGGCTTTTAAACAATTAAGGAAGTTCCTGCTGGGTCATAAAAGTCATCTGATACCACCATCCTTTGTGCTCCTCTCAGAGTCTCACTTGCAAGCAGTGCGTACGAGGATTTCAGGCATCCACCCGATTCACAGGCCCACGGTTTACCATCCAATAACATGTCGGCTGTTTAATGGCCTATGATGGAGATAAATGTTCCAAATCCCAACAATCAACAATATAATAGCCTCGATTTTCCACTCCAGTTGCATCACACCCCACGCCCTGTGTAACTTGGCTGGATTGTAGTGCAAACTTCTTTGGGAGCCACTCTTCTGATGTCAATATTTTTAAGGTAGCACAGAGACCAGCAGCCACGCCGCCCTGTGCCAGCCGCCCATTCCCCCCCCCCAAGCCCACCACCACAGCAGATGGATCCCCCTGTCTGACAAACGCAAATGACTCTGAAGCCGGCCAAAGATGCAGCGGGATTCTACAAAAGTGGAAAGTTCAGCCATAATTCCAAGGCAAAGTCTCCATCCATTATAGGGGGTGTCATAAATCGTGCCATTCATGTAGAAATTACTTATGAAATATACTGGGCGGCCTGCTGGTGGCGCTGTCCAGGGAGAGTATAAATACTCGGGCACGGGCCCAGCTTGCTCAGGGACATTTTGTAAACAGGAACTAGTGAAGGATAACTAGACTTCCATGTTGTGAAACAGTCGATTAAAGCCTTGTTTAATACTCTGACCAAGTGCCTAGTAGTTTTCTTACATCAGGGGGATTCATGCAAACCCGATTTGCCCACTATATACGATGGCCGGTATAACGGGGTAGTGCTAATAAAATAAAAAATCATTTCAGCACAGTTTTAAAGACTTGCAGAAAGAGGACACTTAAAAATCATGCTGCAGCTCGTCCATATTTACCGGATAGCTTTCAAATCTGGGCTATTTATTATAGCTGATGGTCAGTAGGCACAAAAATTATGGAAAGGTAAAAGCGTTCTGTCTTTGCTTTGGTCAGTCATTAATGGGAAACATCTCCCGCACAGCCAGGTAGCTTTTGGTGAAGGATTCTCATCTGAAAATATAAAATATTAAAATGAAGTCAGCTTCAATAAGGCTCTTTCAATTTTTATTTGTTCATGGGATGTGGGCGTCACTGACAGGGCCAGCATTTATTGCCCATCCCTTGAGAAGGTGGTGGTGAGCCACCTTCTTGAACCGCTGCAGTCCATGTGGTGATGGTACTTCCACAGTGCTGTTAGGTAGGGAGTGCCAGGATTTTGACCCAGCGACGATGAAGGAACAGCGACATATTTCCAAGTCAGGATGGTGTGTGACTTGGATGGGAACTTGGAGGTGATGGTGTTGCCATGTGCCTGCTGCCCTTGTCCTTCTAGGTGGAAGAGGTCGCGGGTTTGGGAGGTGCTGCCGAAGAAGCCTTGGCGAGTTGCTGCGGTGCATCTTGTAGATGGAACACACTGCAGCTACGGTACGCCGGTGGTGGAGGGCGTGAATGTTTAAGGTGGTGGATGGGGTTCCGATCAGCGGGCTGCTTTGACCTGGATGGTCGAGCTACTTGAGTGTTGTTGGAGCTGCACTCATCCAGGCCAGTGGAGAGTATTCCATCACACTCCTTACTTGTGCCTTGTAGATGGTGGAATGGCGTTGGAGAGTCAGGTGGTGAGATACTCACCGCAGAATACTCAGCCTCTGACCTGCTCTTGTAGCCACAGTATTTATGTGGCTGGTCCAGTTAAGTTCTGGTCAATGGTGACCCCCGGGATTTTGATGGAGGGGGATTCAGCGATGGTAATCTCATTGATTGTCAAGGGGTGGTGGTTAGGCTCTCTCTTGTTGGAGATAGTCATTGCCTGGCAACTGTGTTACTTGCCACTTATCAGCCCAAGCCTGAATGTTGTCCAGGTCTTGCTGCATACGGGCATGGACTGCTTCATTATCTGAGGAGTTGTGAATGGAACTGAACACTATGCAATCATCAGCGAACATCCCCACTTCTGACCTTATGATGAAGGGAAGGTCATTCATGGAGCAGCTGAACATGGTTGGATCTAGGACACTGCCCTGAGGATCTCCTGCAGCGATGTCCGGGGGCTGAGATAATTGACCTTCAACTACCATAACCATCTTCCTTTGTGCTAGGTATGACTCCAGCCAACCATCTTCCTTTGTGCTAGGTATGACTCCAGCCAGTGGAGAGTTTTCCCCCTGATATCCATTGATTTCAATTTTACTAGGGCTCCTTGATGCCACACTTGGTCAAATGCTGCCTTGATGTCAAGGGCAGTCACTCTCATCTCACCTCTCGAGTTCAGTTCTTTTGTCCATGTTTCGACTAAGGCTGTAATGAGGTCTGGATCTGAGTGGTCCTGGTGGAACCCAAACTGAACATCAGTGAGCAGGTTATTGGTGAGTAAGTGCCACTTGATAGCACTGTCAATGACAGCTTCCATCACTTTGCTGATGATTGAGAGTAAACTGATGGGGTGGTAATTAGCTGGATTGAATTTGTCCTGCTTTTTGTGGACAGGACATACCTGAGCAGTTTTCCACATTGTCGGGTAGATGCCAATGTTGTAGCTGTACTGGAACAACTTGGCTAGAGCCACAGCTAATTCTGGAGCACAAGTCTTCAGCACGATAGCCGGGATGTTGTCAGGGCCCACAGCCTTTGCTGTAACCAGTGCGCACAACCATTTCTTGATATCACGTGGAGTGAATTGGCTGAAAACTGGCTTCAGTGATTTTGGGCACGTCAGGAGGAGGCCGGTATGAATCATCCACTCAGCACTTCTGGCTGAAGATGGTTGCAAACGCTTCAGCCTTGTCTTTTGCACTT
This sequence comes from Somniosus microcephalus, assembly GCF_052327205.1. Lineage (NCBI taxonomy): Eukaryota > Metazoa > Chordata > Chondrichthyes > Squaliformes > Somniosidae > Somniosus > Somniosus microcephalus. The sequence continues at coordinate 39,648,575 of NC_140993.1, read as the reverse complement.
GCGAGCTCAGCCTCACCATCATTGGATGTTCATGGAGCCTCCTCCTCCCGTTAGTTGTTTAATGGTCCACCACCATTCACAACTGGATGTGGCAGGACTGCAGAGCTTTGATCTGATGCATTGATTGTGGGATCGCTTAGCTCTGTCTATAGCATACTGATTTCGCTACTTAGCATGCACGTTATCCTGTGTTGCAGCTTCCCCAGGTTGGCACCTAATTTTTAGGTACGTCCGGTGCTGCTCCTGGCATGCTCTTCTGCACTCCTCATTGAACCAGGGTTGGTCCCCTGGCTTGATGGTAATGGTAGAGTGAGGGATATGCTGGGCCATGAGGTTACAGATTGTGGTGGAGTACAATTCTGCTGCTGCTGATGACCCACAGTGCCTCATGGATGCCCACTTTTACACTGCTAGATTTGTTCTAAATCTATCCCATTTAGCACGGTGGTAGTGGCACACAACACAAGTGTGAAGACGGGTCTTCGTCTCCATAAGGACTGTGTGGTGGTCACTGCCACCAATGCTGTCATGGACAGATGCATCTGTGACAGGTAGATTGGTGAGGACGAAGTCAAGTAGGTTGTCCCTCATGTTGATTCTCTCACCACCTGCCGCAGGCCCTGTCTGGCAATTATGTCCTTCAGGACTCAGCCAGCTCAGTCAGTAGTGGTGCTACCGAGCCACTCTTGGTGATGGACATTGAAGTCCCCCACCTGTATTGATTTCTTTGTGGGTTCAATGACGAGACATTTATGAAAGAGAATGAGTTTTTATCTAAAGTCTGTTCAACTCTTTATACAGCTTTACAGGAGACACGATGCTAGTGATGCATCTAGAACCAAACTGAAACCAAACTGAACTGCCTTGCTTGTCTCGGTCACATGCCCTCTGCTGGTCAGGCACAAGCAATCAATACCTGCAAACATGCTGTTAAGGCATCATAATCGAACAGGCAAATACCATCTCTATTTGCTGATATCATTACATCTCCTTTTCTTAAAACAAAAGTATTTTACTTTTAACTAACAACATGTTTTCTTTGTATTAATCTGCATTTTAACTGTAACACTTAATGAACTTACATTATCATTATCATGATCCAGGGTTTTTAACCTTGCTTTGTGTGTTCACATGAAATATGTCAATACACTAGAACTTGAAGAAAGAATAAGATAACATTACTTCCTTCTATAACAATAGTCCTTAAATTTGCTCAATGAGTCTCTCAGGAGGCTTCACGTGTCTTGAGGATTTTCTGTTTGATTGTCCTTGAATCTGAGTTGTTGCCTCAGATGATTGGTTCTCAGCTGTGTGATCAGGTTGTTCAACAGTATCAGTCTCTTGACCTGCTGTGGCTGGTCCCATGAGAAGATCTCGACGATTTCTTCTCAGAACAGCACCCTCATCTGTCTGAATGGTGTATGATCTTGGTTGAACTTCACTCAGGACAGTTCCCTTCTGAGTCCATGTGTTTGTTTTGTCTTTCAACCTTACTTGGTCACCAGTGTGGAGTTCAGGTAGGTTTTGTGTTCCTCTGTCATAGTAGTACTTTTGCTTTTCTTTCTGTTGTTCTTTGAACTTCCTCACTTTCTCCCCCTCTTTTGTTTTCAGGAGGTTCTCCGGGATGGGTAGGTTTGACCTTAGCCGACGTCCCATCAGGAGTTGGGCTGGTGACATACCACACTCGAGCGGCGTTGTGCGGTATACAAGCATGCTCTGGTAGAAGTCAGTTCCACTGTCTTTTGCCTTGTACATCAGTCTTTTCACTGTCTGGACCGATTTTTCCACTAGACCATTGGACTGTGGAAAGTGAGGACTTGACGTTGTGTGGACAAAGTCCCACTCTTTGGCAAAGTGTAGGAAACTTGCATTGTAAAACTGGGGTCTGTTGTCTGTGAAGACCTCGCTTGCCACGCCATGTCTGGAGAATATGGCTTTCATACATGTTATCACAGCATCTGCAGTGGTGGTGTACAGTCTACAAACCTCTGGATACAGGGAGTAATAGTCTGTGACTACAAGATAGTCCTTCCCTTGACATACGAATAGGTCAGCGCCTACCTTCTGGTAAGGTCTGTCTGGCGCTGGGTGTGGCTTTAGTGGTTCTACCGGATTGCTTGCTCAATATTTCAGGCATATTGTGCAGTTTGACATCTCATTTGTCACATCTTGGTTGATTCGTGGCCAGTACATCACCTCTCGTGCTCTTTTCTTACACTTTTCGATTCCCAGATGTCCTCCATGGATCTTTTTTAACATCTCTTTTCTCAGACTCTTTGGGATAACTATTTTACTTCCTTTGTAGATGATGTCTTCGACCACTGATAGTTCCGCCCTGCAGTTCCAGTACTCTGCAATGTCAGGTGAGCAGTCTTGCTTCATGTTGGGCCATCCGTCCAAGATGCTTTTTCTCAGTCGTCTCATTGTTTCATCTTTGTTTGTCTCAGTCTTTATGAGCTCCATTTTTGCATCTGCTATGGGCAGTGCACTTGTGATCATGTCCACGTAGGCGTTCACTTTTTCATCCATTGTGGTGTTTGCGGGCTCACTTGGGTCAACAGCTCTGGACAACGTGTCTGCTGTATACATCAGTTTACCCGGTGTGTACGCAACATTCAGTGTATAGCGTTGCAGCCTGATCATCATTCTTTGTATTCTAAGCGGACAGCTATTTAGTGGCTTTTGGAACAATGCAATCAAGGGCTTATGGTCAGTCTCTACACTGATTGCTTGTCCTGCCACAAACTGGTGAAATCTTTCACAGGCGTATGTGATGCTGAGCAGCTCCTTTTCTATTTGAGCATATCGCGTCTCCGCGTCTGTCATTGAGCGCGATGCATATGCAATAGGTTGCCAGTAGTCATATTGTTGCAGAAGAACGGCACCGAGCCCACTCTGTGATGCATCTGATGATATCTTGATGGGTCTCGCTGGGTCATAAAACCTCAGAACTGGTTCCTCTGTGAGCAGTTTCTTTAGATCGCTCCATGACTTCTCATGCTCATGATTCCATTCCCATTCTATGTTCTTTTCAGTTAGTCTTCTCAGTGGCGCCATCTTTTCTGAGAGGTTGGATATGAATTTCCCCATGTAGTTGATCATTCCATTAAACCTCTGCACGTCCTTTTTGCATTGTGGCTTTGGCATATTCTCAATGGCGGACACCTTTCTGGGATCTGGTCTGATGCCCTCACTGCTAAGGATATCTCCCACGAATGTCAGTTCTGTCACCCCGAGCTGGCATTTCTCTCTATTCAGCTTCAGGTTTGTTTTCCTTGTTGCTTCCAGCACTTTTTTCAGTCTCTCGTCATGCTCAGTTCTCGTGGTTCCCCATACTATGATGTCATCCATTGATGTATTAACTCCCTCCAGGTGCTCATAGATCATATGGATAGTTTTGTGATACACTTCAGGAGCTGAGGCAATGCCAAATGGTAACCTTAGGAATCTGTATCTGCCAAATGGACTGTTGAATGTGCACAGTCTTGAACTTGCTTCGTCCAATTTCATCTGCCAAAATCCCGATGATGCATCTAACTTGCTGAAATACTTTGCATTTGCAAACTGTGCCATGATTTCCTCACGTGTAGGAAGCTTGAAGTGCTCTCTCTTTATTGCTCTGTTTAGATCTCTTGGATCCAGGCAAATTCTGAGCTTTCCATTCTTTTTGTCCAATACGACGAGGGAACTCACCCACTCAGTTGGCTCATCTATCTTCCGAATCATGTTCAGGCTTTCCATCCTGTCCAACTCTGCCTTCAGTTGCTTTTGAAGAGCAAGCGGGACTTTTCTGCATGGATGTATGACCGGTGTCATACTTTTATCTACTCTGATCGTGTGTTCTCCTGGAATGCAGCCTAGACCCTTAAATAGGTCGTTGTACTCTTTCATGAGTTCATCATAGAATGTCTCTCCTTCGCTTTCCACAACGAGGACTCTCTTTACCAGGTTCAGTCTCTCACAGGCTTTTAAACCTAGTATGGCTTGCACATCCTTTGGCACCACGATTAATGCTAGCGTGTGCTCTCTGTCCTTGTGTGTCACTTTGACAATGCATCTTCCTTTCACTGGTATATCAGTACCTGAGTATCCTGTCACTTTCACGTTGATTCCATGTATCTTTGGTCTGGGTCTAATTTTCTTAAAATCAGTCTCTGATGTCACATTAACTTGTGCTCCAGTATCCAATTTAAATGGAATGTGTATGTCATTCACTTTTAGTGTCAACATCCAGTCTCTTTCTTCTTTTTTGTTTTCAGACACAACATCTACATTGAACTCCTCTATGTCGCTTTCATCTACTGCATGGACCTTGCTTTGTTGCACTTGGTTCTTGTAGCAACGGGCATAATGGTTGTTTTTGTTGCAACTATTGCATGTTTTACCATATGCTGGACACTTTTTTGGTGGATGCTGTGTACCGCATCGACGACATGACTTTCGATTGTCCCTTTCATTTTTGTTCGCTGGCCACGCCTCTTTTTTCACATTGGCGCTCTTTTTGTTAAACAGTTTGTGTCCGTTCTTACTCACTGCATCCACGTTGCAGCTACTGTTACTGAACATCTCCTTTGCCTGCGACTTCACAGTCTCTGTAGCCCTACACAGTGCTATGGCTTTTCCCAGGTCTAGATCTTGCTCTCTTAGCAGTCTTTCCCTTAGACCATTATCTGGAATACCACACACCAGTCTGTCTTTTATCAGCGAGTCTGTCAGTCCCCCAAATTCACACGATTTGCTTCTGTTTCTCAGTTCAGTCACATACTGATCAATAGTCTCACCCGTTTTCTGTACACATGTGAAAAATCTGTGCCTCTCAAACATCACGTTACGTTTAGGTGTGCAGTAGGCCTCAAACTGTTCCATTATTTTATCTAGCTTCATTTTGTCTGCATTAGCAGCGAATGTGAAATTATTATACACCTTCAGCGCCTCATCACCCACGACATGTAAGAACAGCGATGATTTCTTTTTATTACTTTTCTCGTCAGCTCCGATTGCCGCTAAATACAACTCTACACGTTGTTTGAATCTCCTCCAATTTTCAGCCACATTACCTGTCAACTGAAGCGTCGCCGGTGGGTGTAAACCTTCCATTTTTTCACTTCGTTAGCTATTCTCCAATGGTAAGCAACGATGTTCTCTTTTGGCTTGCTAATTTGTGGAGAGCTGATTTAACTTCAGATTTTTCCTCTTCCTCTCTTTCAATCACTTCTGACACCATGTATTGATTTCTTTGTGGGTTCAATGATGAGACATTTATGAAAGAGAATGAGTTTTTATCTAAAGTCTGTTCAACTCTTTATACAGCTTTACAGGAGACACGATGCTAGTGATGCATCTAGAATGAAACTGAAACCAAACTGAACTGCCTTGCTTGTCTCAGTCACATGCCCTCTGCTGGTCAGGCACAAGCAATCAATACCTGCAAACATGCTGTTAAGGCATCATAATCGAACAGGCAAATACCATCTCTATTTGCTGATATCATTACACCACCCAGAGTACATTCTGTGCCCTTACTACCCTCAGTGCTTCTTCCAAGTGATATTCAACATGGAGTACTGATTCATCAGCTGAGGGAGGGCGGTAGGTGGTAACCAGCAGGAGATTTCCTTACCCATGCTTGACCTGAAGCCATGAGGCTTCATGGGGTCTGGAGTCAATGTTGAGGACTCCCAGGGTCATTCCCTCCCAACTGTATACCACTCTAGGTGGGTCTGTCCTGTCAGTGGGACAGAACATACCCAGGGATGGTGATGGAAGAGTTTGGGACATTGGCTGAAAGGTATGATTCTGTGAGTATGACTATGTCAGGCTGTTGCTTGACTAGTCTGTGGGACAGCTCTCCCAATTTTAGTGAGGAGGACATTGTAGGGTCGACTGGGCTGGGTGTGCCATTGTCGTGTTCGAATCCGGTGCTGAGGTCGATGCCGGGTGGTCCGCCTGGTTTTATTCTTATTATTGTTTTCTGTAGCGGCTTTGTTACAACTGAATGGCTTGCTTGGCCATTTCAGAAGAGTCAACCACATTGCTGTGGGTTTGGAGCCACATGTTGGCCAGACCGGGTAAGGGCAGCAGATTTCCTTCCCTAAAAGACATTAGCGAACATATGAACATAAGTACATATGAACATACGAATTAGGAGCTAGAGTAGGCCATTCGGCCCTTCGAGCCATTTAATAAAATCATGGCTGATCCGATTTCTCCACATACCCGCCTACCCCCGATAACTTTTCACCCCCCCTTGCTTAACAAGAATCTATCTACCTCTGCCTTAAAAATATTCACTCTGCTTCCACCGCCCTCTGAGGAAGAGAATTCCAAAAACTCACGACCCTCTGTGAGAATGAAATTCTCCTCATCTTTGTCTGAAATGGGCGACCCCTTATTTATAAACAGTGACCCCTAGTTCTAGATTCTCCCACAAGAGGAAACATCCTCTCCACATCCACCCTGTCCAGATCCCTCAGGATCTTATGTTTCAATCAAGTCACCTCTTATTCTTCTAAACTCCAGCGGATACAAGCCTAGCCTGTCCAACCTTTCCTCATAAGACAACCCGCCCATTCCAGGTATTAGTCTAGTAAACCTTCTCTGAACTGCTTCCAACACATTTACATCCTTCCTTAAATAAGGGGACCAATACTGTACACAGTACTCCAGATGTGGTCTCACCGATGCCCAGATGGGTTTTTACGACAATCCGATAGTTTCATGGTCACCATTACTGATACTAGCTTTTTATTCCACATTTATTTAATTGAATTTAAATTCCCCAGTTTAAATTACATTCACTGCTCCTTAATAATTTGCGAACTAGTGAGTAAGCACAGCTGTTTCTGCCCGAAATAAACAGAGCTATAACCGGCAACTTTGAAATTGACGTTAATGTAAATGGTTCACCTTTTGGCCGTTATAAGCGACTGTCCATTTTAAACGTGGACATTTTAAGGGGCTGTACTCAATTACTTCAACTGATCCAACAGTGAAAAGTCAGTTCTGTGGTATTATCAATTAACACAGTTCTGGGCAGCAACCTAAATAACATAGTCATACCCCAGCAAACCATCACATACTGAACAAACTCATAGCCCTTCAAATGATGTTGTGGGAGACTAGTGTGGGAATACTATGCATCCCTCTGAAATTCCTATTGGAAAAACTTCAGCAAAGGTGTCAACCCATTTATTTAATTAAATGTTTCAATGCCTGCAGTAAAATAGCAGGGAAAGAAATGTCAGAGGACTATGTTAATAATCTAGTATCCCACCGATCTTAGTTACTAAAACTGAAATGTGAGGATTAATAAAAGAAAATCTTACATTAACCCTTACAGAGAGGCTATTATTTTACGCTGCATCCTTTCATGTGTAAAATCCCACTCAATCGGGACATTTTATCTAACTTTTCTTCTGTAAATTGCACATGTTGCGTCTCTATCGCACCTTCCAAATGCAAGCTATTTATGTAAATATTAATTGGCATTATTGTTCAAGCTAAGAAAGTTAACATAGGGCCTTTCAACATAGAAACATAGAAGATAGGAGCAGGAGTAGGCCATTCGGCCCCTCGAGCCTGTTCCGCCATTTAATGAGATCATGGCTGATCATCCAAATTCAGTACCCTGTCCCTGCTTTCTCCCCACATTCAACAGCAGAATATTTTTCATGATTTCAGTTAGCGAGCAGCAGGTTGTGTGTTCTGTTGTCAGAAACACGTTTGTCATACTTGAGTGTTAGTCAGAACCTATAGAAAACTGTGCTGAAGTCAAATCCATCATGTTGGATCGCAAATGGCACGCAACACAAAGGTGTCAGCTCTTTATAATGCAGCTATGCATCAATAACAGATTATCCTACTCCTCTACCACATCTCTGTAATTTGAGTTCATTTTACATCAAGTGAATTTACTTTGATATATTTTGGGTTTTTTATTTGAAAAACAGAAGGAAGCCATGGGTTACCTTTATGGCTCAGTGGGTATGTGCACACTGTGGTGTGGTATCAAGCCAGGAAGATCCCAGGTTCACTAGATCACAAGGTAGATATAGATGAGGAAGGGCATTCAGCTCAGTTTAGCTGAGCCATCCAGATAAGATTCGTCACAGCATAAATGATTCCAAGGGTTTTTTTGTCGACTATACCAGATGGTTCGATCCCAGGTCTGCTCGCCAGGGACAATCGTGGGGGTGCGGCAATTGGCCTTAACATCTGGGCTTGGTTGGGGGTGGGGGAAGTGGCGAGGGAATCAGCTGAAATTCCTGCTCCTGATCACTAACTACTGACCCCCACCAAAAGGTTGTGAGCGTGATTGATGGATGAAAACAGAATCATGGCTGTGATTGAATCAAGGGGAAAACTCTCCATTGGTTGGAATCATACCTAGCACAAAGGAAGTTGGCTGTGGTTGTTGGAGGTCATTCATCTCAATCACATGACATCACTGCAGGAGTTCCTCAGGGCAGTGTCCTAGGCCCAACCATCTTCAGCTGTTTCATCAATGACCTTCCCTCCATCATAAGGTCAGAAGTGGGGATGTTTGCTGATGATTGCACACTGTTCAGCACCATTCGAGACTCGTCAGATACTGACGCAGTCCGTGTCCATATGCAGCAAGACCTGGACAACATTCAGACTTGGGCTGACAAGTGGCAAGTAACATTCGCACCACACAAGTGCCAGGCAATGACCATCTCCAACAATCGAGACTCTAACCATCTCCCCTTGACATTCAATGACATTACCATCGCTGAATCCCCCACTATCAACATCCTGGGGGTTACCATTGATCAGAAACTGAACTGGACCAGCCATATAAATACTGTGGCTACAAGAGCAGGCCAGAGGCTGGGAATTCTGCAGCGAGTGTCTCACCTCCTGACTCCCCAAAGCCTTTCCACCATCTACAAGGCACAAGTCAGGAGTGTGATGGAATACTCTCCACTTGCCTGGATGAGTGCAGCTCCAACAACACTCAAGAAGCTCAACACCATTCAGGATAAAGCAGCCCGCTTGATTGGCACTCCATCCACCACCTTCAACATTCACTCCCTCCACCACCGGTGCACTGTGGCTGCAGTGTGTACCATCTACAAGATGCACTGCAGCAACTCTCCAAAGCTCCTTCAACAGCACCTTCCAAACCCGCGACCTCTACCACTTAGAAGGACAAGGGCAGCAGACGCATGGGAACATCAGCACCTACAAGTTCCCCTCCAAGCCACACACCATCCTGACTTGGACCTGTATCACCGTTCCTTCACTGTCGCTGGGCCAAAATCCTGGAACTCCCTTCCTAACAGCATTGTGGGTGTACCTACACCATATGGACTGCAGCGGTTCAAGAAGGCAGCTCATCTTCTCAAGGGCAATTAGGGATGGGCACTAAATGCAGGCCTAGCCAGCGACACCCACATCCCATCAATGAATTTTTTAAAAAGCATACTGACACACAAGGGCTGATATTTGTGTTGATTCTGTCCTGTTTGAGCCAGTTCATGGGTCATAGTAGGCCAGACAAGAGAAAAGAAGACACACAACACTGATTCTCTGCCTTATTTGCAAAAGTTGCACATTTCCAGTGAGCCTAGGTGTAATATTCAAATAACATGGGAGCAATATTATGACACCTATCACATTGCTTTCCGTGCCTTTGCACAAGTGCAGTGCCATTTCCCAATCATGTCTATAATCTCTCAAGGTAGTTTGAGACAGCAGGACCAAAAGCAACAGATACTGAAGACCCATGTAACCATTGTGCTCAATGGTTCTTCAGAACCACCCCAATCACAGCATGCCATGCTTATGTTGTAGTGCATGAAACAATGTATGCCAGTGTCATTATTAGTTGCCAAAGCCTGACTGCCCACACCCACCAAGGTACCAAAAACCATACTTGCTGCCACTGTTGCCTGTACCTGCCAACAATTATGGGCCAGGATCCAGGTCAGGAAAGAATCCGATACTATAAGGAGACCTGCTGTTACATGCACCACAGAGCTGGCACAGCCATTGACAGTAATAAAGAAAGACTTACATAGAAAAATAGAAACATAGAGGATAGGAGCAGGAGTAGGCCATTCGGCTCCTCGAGCCTGCTCCGCCATTCAATGCGATCATGGCTGATCAACCAAGTTCAGTACCCGGTCTCTGCTTTCTCTCCATACCCCTTGATCCCTTTAGCCTTAAGAAATATATCAAATTCCTTCTTGAATATATTTAATGTATTGGCCTCTACTGCCTTCTGTGGTAGAGAATTCCACAGGTTCACCACTCTCTGGGTGAAGAAATTCCTCCTCATTTCTGTCCTAAAAGGCTTACCCCTTATCCTTAGACTGTGACCCCTGGTTCTGGACTCCCCGACCATCGGGAACATCCTCCCTGCATCGAGTCTGTCCAGTCCTGCCAGAATTTTATAAGTTTCAATGAGATCCCCTCTCATTCTTCTAAACTCCAGCGAGTACAAGCCCAATCATCCCAATCTCTCCTCATACGTCATTCCTGCCATCCCAGGTATCAGCCTGGTGAATCTTCGCTGCACTCCTTCCATGGCAAGAATTTCCTTCCTCAGATAAGGCGACCAAAACTGCACACAATACTCAAGGTGCGGTCTCACCAAGGCCCTGTACAACTGCAGCAAGACAGCCTTGTTCCTGTACTCAAACCCTCTCGCTATGAAGGCCAACATATCATTTGCCTTCTTAACCGCCTGCTGCACCTGCATGCTTACCTAAGGATTGCATTTACATAGTGCCTTTCACAACCTTAGAATGTCTCAAAGCACTTTACAGCCAATTAAGTACTATCGAAGTGTAGTCACTGTTGTAATGTACTTGTAAGTTGTGGCCTCCACCTTCTTCCAGGGATGCTGTAACTGTAGTATATACTATCTACAGGATGCGCTGCAGTAACTCACCAAGGTTACTTCAACAACACCTCTCTCCATGTGACCTCTACCACCTAAAAGGAGAAGAGCAGCAACATCTTGGGAGCACCATCTATGTTCCTCTCCAGGTCACACATCACCCTGACTTGGGCATATATCACTGTTCCTTCATCGTCACTGGGTCAATATCCTGGAATTCCCACCATGAGAACACTATCACCATAAGGATTGCAGCCATTCAGGAAGGCCCACGATCACCTTCTCAGCACAACTAGGGAGGTGTAATAAATGGCACCTTGCCATGTCACCCGTATCTTGAGAATAAATTTAAAAATAAATTAAATGGTGAGTCAACTTCATCCACTGAGAATGCAAGGCAACGCGTCTACGAACAGAAGTGCATTGGCTTCAGAGCAGGCCACCACCTGACCCTCATGGCCAGGCACAACATGGACTGTGGTAAATGTTGGGAATGTAAAGGTTTAAAAAAAAGGCAGCAACATTTGACTGCAGAAGAAACTAAAAGAATTCAGTCTAATATGAAGTTTCTTGCCTTCTGGCTTACACACAGGGCAATGCTCACTATATTTTGACATCTAATTCTTGAGACTATTCTAACAACTTAAGCTCCCAGCAGCAAGGTGTTTGCTAGAAAAGTATTTTCAGTGCCATTTTAGAACTGATGATACTGGAGCAACTGTGAGACATACAAGTTTGTGCGTGTGTGCGCGCGCGCATGTGTCCATGTGTGCCCGTGTGTGTGTGTGCGTGTGTCCATTTGCGTGCGCATGTGTCCATGTGTGTGTGTGGCCATGTCTGCATGTCTGTTGTGTAGCTGTGTGTGTGTGCACGCGTGTGCATGTGTATACAAAGTTCTTCTTTTCCTCCTGGTCTGCCTTTTTGCTCCACCAAGGGTCACACATAATCCTTAATTCGGTCGGACTTGTTTCCGAATGTTATCATTAGGTTGCTTTCTCTTGGTTGATGACTTGTCCTTTATCCATGATCAGTGCAGGGGGTGTTTGTCATCAAGTAGGCATTTTATACCATCATTTTCATCAAACCAGTCCCGGTATTTAAGGATAGTTGGGGCCAATGCTTCCAAAACCTCATTATGGGCTGTGTCGCTGAAGCAGTTGCAGTCAGCTTCAGTGTCACCACAAGCTGTACTTACATTGAGCAATTGGTTTTCAGTAGCTGTGCAGAGTTCTTGTCTTGAGCAAACAGACTAGAGTTTGCTCACATTTATCTTCTTGGGTACTTTTTTGCCCTGGGGAGCTTTAATGTGAATGTTGAGTTTTACGTAAATGAGGCGATGGTCTGTGCATTATTCAGCATCTCTCATTGCGTTGGTGATCTTGACATTGACGTCCTTTTTCAGGACTAGGATGTAATCAATCAGGTGCCAGTGTTTGGAACGAGGGTGCATCCAAGATGTCTGGCCGCTGGAAGATGTTGTTGCAATGATAAGGCTATGTGTACATATACACACATACACTTTTAAATCTCTCATAATCAAATTCTGAAGAGTGAACACTCTTCAAGAATCTCATTGGCCTTTTTGGCAACAAGGAAAAATCTCAGTGAATTGAAGTTGTCAACGAATCAGCACATCGCCAGCAGGCAGGCAATTCAATACACTGGACAGAAAAAATGACATGCCTGGAGCCTGGGTGTCATGGACAAGTGCTTGCAAATCAGCCTCTGAAATTGTGCACCCGTTGTAAGCAGCAGGTTTGGCAGAAAGATCCACACTCTTTATTGACATGTCTCATTATGATTGCTCAGTTGAATCCAGTTCGCCGGGAGCCCGTTGCAGTGTATCATTATCATTTTCAGTCCCTCACCGGTGATGGCTGGTCCTGCTGTGTGCCCCTGTCACTGCTGACAGGCTCAACGTGCTCTCATTGGGTCTGCTCCAGACACGCAGCTTGTTGCCTTATTGTATTACATAGCATTTACAGTACAGAAACTGGCCATTCGGCCCAACTGGTCTATGAGTTTTTGCCCAACAAGATTCTGCCTTTATTCAGTTAGTATTTTTCTGAATTAAAATTAAATGTCACGTTGGTGAGAACTAAGGAAATATCAGAGCTCCACTTACATTATCCTCACATTTCAGAGCTCCCTTCATAATACCCTGACATTAAAGAGCTCCTTCCGCATACACTACAGTACAGAACTAGCTGCGCCTCGAGCCAAGCTGTTCCAGTACAGCTACAACACTGGCATCTATCCAACAATGTGGAAAACTGCCCAGGTGTGTCCTGTCCACAAAAAGTACGACAAATCCAATCCGGCCAATTACCGCCCCATCAGTCTACTCTCAATCATCAACAAAGAGATGGAAGGTGTCATTGACAGTGCTATCAAGCTGCACTTACTCACTAATAACCTGCTCATTGATGCCCAGTTTGGGTTCCACCAAGACGACTCGGCTCCCGACCTCATTACAGCCTTTGTCCAAACATGGACAAAGGAGCTGAATTCCAGAGGTGAGGTGAGAGTGACTGCCCTTGACATCAACGCAGCATTTGACCGAGCGTGCCATCAAGGAGCCCTAGTAAAACTGAAGTCAATGGGAATCACTAGCTGGAGTCATACCTAGCACAAAGGAAGATGGTTGTGGTGATTGAAGGTCAATCATCACAGCCCCAGGACATCGTTGCAGACGTTCCCCAGGGCAGTGTCCTAGGCCCAACCATCTTCAGCTGCTTCATCATAAGGTCAGAAATGGGTATGACCGCTGATGACTGCACAGGGTTCAGTGCCATTCGCAACTCCTCAGATAATGAAGCAGTCCATGCCCGCATGCAGCAAGACCTGGACGACATTCAGACTTGGGCTAATAAGTGGCAGGTAACATTCGTGCCACACAAGTGCCAGGCAATGACTATCTCCAACAAGCGAGAGTCTAACCACCACCCCTCAACATTCAACGGCATTACCATCGCCGAATCCATCACCATCAGCATCTTGGGAGGATCCCCATTGACCAGAAACTTAACTGGACCAGCCACATAAATACTGTGGCAACAAGAGCAGGTCAGAGGCTGGGTATTCTGCGGCAAGTATCTCATCTCCTGACTCTTCAAAGCCTTTCCACCATCTACAAGGCACAAGTCAGGAGTGTGATGGAATACTCTCCACTTGCCTGGATGAGTGCAGCTCCAACAACACTCAAGAAGCTTGACGCCATCCAGGACAAAGCAGCCTGCTTGATTGGCACACCATCCACCACCTTAAACATTCACTCCCTTCACCACCGGTGTACCGTGGCTGCAGTGTGTACCATCTACAAGATGCACTGCAGCAACTCGCCAAGGCTTCTCCGGCACCTAGAAGAACTAGAACAGCAGGCGCATGGGAACGCCATCACCTGCAAGTTCTGCTCCAAGTCGCACACCATCCTGACTTGGAAATATATCGCCATTCCTTCATCATCGCTGGGTCAAAATCTGGAACTCCCTCCCTACCAGCACTGTGGGAGTACCTTCGCCACACGGACTGCAGCGGTTCAAGAAAGCGGCTCACCACCACCTTCTCAAGAGCAACACAGGATGGGCAATAAGTGCTGGCCTTGCCAGTGACGCCCACATCCCAGGAACGAATAAAAAAAAATACTCCCTCTACATTACCCTGCAATGTAGCGCTTCCTCATCATTATTCCACAGTACAGAGCTCCTATGCATCACCATCCAGTGTATAGAAACACTGCCTCTGCACCTGCTTAAAGTCTGTCACATCTCTAGCCTTTTCCAGTTCTGATGAAGGGTCCCAGACCTGAAACGTTAACTCTGTTTCTCTCTCCACGGATGCTGCCTGGCCTGCTGAGTGCTTCCAGCATTTTCTGTTGTTATTTCAGTGTATAGAAACCTTGCTTAGAGCAGTCATCTTCAGTCTGGGACCGACCTGACTGCTGTAGCAATGGTCAAAGATTTATAATACATTTTACTGTGTTTCTGTACAGAGCAGCGAGCAAGGATGTACTGGATGATGTCATTATATCTGTCACATGATAGTTTTGATAAGATTTGCGCGTGAATTTTATGAATAAACATATTGCTTCTAAATTTACACCCTAGGATAGTAACCTGTTAATACTGAAGTCCTCTCCACACTACTTTAGTAGTGGCATTAAGCCAATTAAAATAAATTGAATAGGAAAGTAGAATTTCAGATGAGCAAGCCAGTATCGCACAGCTAATTTTAGAGCCATTGTTTATCCCACTCCAACTCCAATTTGGCTTCTTACAAATTCAAAAGCAAAATACTGCGGATGCTGGAAATCTGAAATAAAAACAGAAAATGCTGGAAATACTCAGCAAGTCAGGCAGTATCTGTGGAGAGAGAAACAGAGTTAACGTTTCAGGTTGATGACCCTTCGTCAGAAGTTTTACAAAGTTTGTTTAACTAATTTTGGCATTGAATTCCTGTCTGTGCTACTTTAAGTGCACTTGTTAACATCAGATTCCTGTGTGTGCTAACTTTAGTACACTTGTTAATATGTTCACATTAGATTCACATGTGTTAAGTTTTAATACGAATGTTAGAATGTCACACCAGATTCCCGTGTGCTATTTAAAAATAATTTTGCTGATAAAAGAGGTTAATAACTTTGTTAAAACATTACCAATAGGAATTGGCTGCAAAAACATTAACAGTGGATTAAATACACCACACAGAGGAATTTCAACCTCCTTAGTTTACTTATGCAATGTTGATGGCCCTATTGTTAATAGATGCTAGGGCAAGTAGGGGCTTCAGTGGCTTGCCTTCACTGCCCTTCCAGACAGATTTATTACTGTCCATCCCTGGACTTGAGGTCAGTTTGCTGCTATTCAGTATCCCATGAACTTTTCATTCCAACTCCATACTGTAATTCGGGTGTTTTCTGGAATGTTTATTAGTAGCACACCAGTTCATTGACTTTCTGAAATTATTTAGATGAGCTATTTCACTAATGTTGTTTACAATACTCTTGCAGTCACCAATAGCTTCAAGTAACCATTTTACTACAAATGTATTGTTGATGTATTTTCATGTACTCCAATCTTGCTTGTACCTGCTGCTCCCATCACTAACAGCATTTCAGGAGAACGAACAGGCCAGCTTTCAAACTCAGCGGACTGTAACCTTTCAATACTGCACCACTGTCTACTTTGTTTCCTACATTACAACCGTGACTACACTTAAGTCATAGAGTCATAGAGCCATAGAGTTATACAATACAGAAAGAGGCCCTTCAGCCCATTGTGTCCGCGCCGGCCATCAAGCCCTGTCTATTCTAATCCCATTTTCCAGCACTTGGTCCGTAGCCTTGTATGATGGCGTTTCAAGTGCTATGGGACGTCCTGAGGTTGTGAAAGGCGATACAACAGGACTACAGTAAGTGCTCGTTGTAGGGAGTAGGTTTATTTGAAGGATAACATATTTGCAGAGCCATTTCAGTTGTTTGAAAAGTGGTACCTTTCCTAAGGTTAATATCAAAATTCTGCCAATATAAAATCATTTAAATTATTTAGTGAGTGATCTTAAGTAGGTTCACTAACAGGGCAGCTTTTATCTCATAACTTGTACCAGCAGTCAAAAAGTTATGCTGCTGTAGACCTGTAGGTAAAATATGAAGTTGACTCAACTGTGCACCAAAATTAATGTAATAGAGTCATAGAGGAATACAGCACAGAAAGAGGCCCTTCAGCCCATTGGGTCCGCGCTGGCCATCAAGCCCTGTCTATTCTAATCCCATTTTCCAGCACTTGGTCCGTAGCCTTGTATACTATGGCGTTTCAAGTGCTCATCTAAATGCTTCTTGAATGTTGTAAGGGTTCCTGCCTCTACCACCCTTTCAGGCAGTGAGTCAGTGGCTGTAAAGGGGGACTTGTGACGTCCTGAGGTCGTGAAAGGTGCTATATAAAGGTTCTCCGATTCATTCCCCTTCCATTCCTGAAACCATTGACTAATAATGGGATGGAATTCCATCCTCCGCAACTTTGCCCAAATGGCAATGATTCATATGTGAACTTCACAGTGAGTGTCAGCATGATATGTGTTCATGGGGGTAGAAAGGTTGAGCAGGCTGGGCCTATACTCATTGGAATTTAGAAGAGTGAGAGGCGATCTTATTGAAACGTATAAGATTCTGAGGGGGCTCGACAGGGTAGATGCAGAGAGGATGTTTCCCCTCATGGGGGAATCTAGAACCCGGGGGCATAGTTTCAGAATAAAGGGTCGCCCTTTTAGAACTGAGATGAGGAGGAATTTCTTCTCTCAGAGGGTCGTAAATCTGTGGAATTCTCTGCCCCAGCGAGCCGTAGAGGCTGGGTCATTAAATACATTTAAGGTGGAGATAGACAGATTTTTGCAAGATAAGGGAGTGAAGGATTATGGGGAGTGGGCAGGGAAGTGGTTTTGAGCCCAAGATCAGCCATGATCTTATTGAATGGCGGAGCAGGCTCGAGGGGCCAAGTGGCCCATTCCTGCTCCTATTCTTTATGTTCTTATGTATCATAGACTAGTCTGATCCTGCACACACACAAACACACACACACACACACACACACTGCTTCAGCAGAGGTTGCTGAATAGCAATTATCAGTAGGAACCCTGGTCAGTTATCTCTCCCAACCCATGGTGCTGAAGACAATTACTGAGATCCTGCTCCTGCTTCAGCTGGGAGCGCCTAAGCCAGCACAACACGCATGGCTCAGCTACTCACTGTAGAAGCTCACTGACCCATTGAGGAAGCGCCCGCTCTCCACTGTACCTTTAATATAGATGGCAATTCAGGAGACAAATACTCAAACTACACGCGAAAAAGGTAATATCAGACAATGACTCCGACTTTGTCCAGGTGCAGATTTCATTTACCATGATACTACTGTAACTTGTTATTTTGATTGCAATAGCAGATGGCTGGTGTAAGCTTGAATTCTCGCATATTTTCGACAAAATTTAACTTCTGTACTGGTTTGTTTTAAAAAGCTGAGTAGAATTGAGTCTGGGACCTTCGTGCTTTCACAGCGTAGATTTGGGTCAGCTCTGATTTTTCGAAACAGAGAAGTAAAGAGCAGTAATAAAAACAGAAAATGCTGGAAATACTCAGCATCTGTGGAGAGAGAAACAAAGTTAACGTTACAGGTCTGTGACCCTTCGTCAGTAAAGAGCAGTGTCAGTACATGAAATGCTTGTGTTCCTGAAAAGATCTCTACTGGGGAAAGCTCATGTTTTAGCAATGGTTGTATATAGATGTAGTGCATCTCATCATGGGGGGAGGGGTGGCAGGGGCCATGGTGTTAAATTGCACCGTGACAATATGGGACAGGCTCGACGGACAAGTTGGTCTTTTACTGTCTGTCGTTTTCATATGTTCATATGTTTGCATAGTTGAATGTGGGATTCACCCATGACCTCCTCCCCTCACACTGTTTATTTTCCGACCTCAGCCAGGTCACTTGGAGAAGCATCGCACAGAGGCCAGACACTTGTCAGTAGAGAGTCTGGTCTTCTGTAAACTCTAAGCAGCTGGCCACACAACACTGGCAGAGAAGATAAAATAACTTAAACTAATGCATTTCTTCATTGAGGTATATGTAATATTATAGGGACAATGTTATGAGATCAAACATCATCATCTGCTGGGCGCAAATATCAGGAATTCAGACACATAGGGCTGGATTTTAATTCAGGAGCGGGCTGGGGTCGTGTAATCCGCAATTCGTGCTATCCACCCAAATCCAAATCGATGTGGAAAATTGATGCGATTTTAACTTGATTGGCCAATTGAGTTCCAACGTGTGGGAACCCATGGCCAATGAGTTTTTCCAGTCTGAAAGTCGCTTCTGATGACGTCATCATTGCTGCTGCATTTAAGGTCTGCAACAAGCCTTGCTTCTTCTGCAGACTGCCAACCTTTTGGCCTTTCATGCTACAGGGACCTGGAGGCAGAATGACCAGCGAGAGAGCTAGGGCTGCTCTGAGGTTTGATGACGTTGCTTTGCAGGCTTTAGTTGAGGGAGCAAGAGCTCATAAAGAGGTGCTCTTCCCTTCTTCAGGGAGGAAGAAGCCTCCCCAGCAGACCAAGGCTGTGTGGGTCCAGGTGGCAGAGGAGATCAATTCATTATCAGTAACCCGCAGAACCTGGAATCAATGCAGGAAGAGATTTCATGACCTTCTGCGCACTGGAAAAGTGAGTGTGAATTTCCCATCACCCTCAATCTGACCCCCATTGCCTTTCCTCACCAGCAATCAGCTTTAGCAATCTCTTCCTCCACATCCCACTTGACACTGACATCCATGCACCCTGACCCATTCCCTCTCTCTCTATGGTCACATTCACCTAACTATTCGACTGTGCAGCCCTCACACTCCCTATCACTGTGATGCTATGAAAACAACTGATAACACACAGGGAGGGCCCTTGGTTTGCCACCTCACTCCATCTTTGTCTCCTTCTAAGCATCAATGCTATGCAATTTCTACACTCACTCCTTCATTCTCACTCAACCTCCACTTGTCTCTCTCATTGCAGGAAAAGAGAGCTCACAATAAGTGAGAAAGAGCGAGGAAAGGAGGAGGGCCACTCTCAGTAGCCCACCTCACCCCCTGGGAGGATGCGCTCCAGGAGATCGTAGGAGTGGAGGAAGATGCACAAGTGGGGGATGGACAGATGGGTGCCATCACAGCAAGCTGGTGACAGAATAGTTTTCCATCTCCCTCATTGACATTGCATGAGTCGCTGATAATGATTCGGAAGCTCTAACAGATGGACTAATGATCATCTGCAATATGCAATGTGCATGTAACCTTGGCATCACATCTCTGACTCTTTCCTTTACTCCCCCACGGGACCATCGCAAGCACATGTCCCCACTAGCCAGGAGGAACAGCATGAGCCTCAAGGCTCCTCAGAGGAAGCTGCAACCTCTGAGGGCGCAGCATCAGCAGAATTCAGCGCACCCAGCACCAACGCAGACACTCACACCACGGTGGGACCTTTGGGACATAGAGTAGCACCTGGTGTATCACAGCTCACAAGTGAGCATCAGCAGATTGTGGAGACGGACAGCAGTGGAGAGTCCTAGTCGGAGGGCGCAGGACTCTGCCAGCTCAGCTCAGCTGTATGTCGACCCTCTGCCTCTGGGTCCATCCATAAGATCAGCGGTGCTGGAACTCTAGGAACAGATGCAGGAGTCTCTGACAGGTTTTGTCTCCAGGGTCGCTGCGACTGTGGAGCGAATGGAGGAGTCCATAGCGAACATGAGCAGAGCCTTTGTGGAGTAATTGGCATGTGAAAGCATCACCATGGAAAGGATGGCAACCTCCATGGAGGTGATAAGTCGCCAGAGTGCAGAAAACATGATGAGTTTTCAGAATAGAATGGCATCTCTGGAGGAGCGATGGTCATCCATTGAACAGAGAAGCCAGACCTTCATGGAAGTCCTTCTGAGTAGGGCTGCCAGTGTAGATATGGGTCCCCATGGCCCCCCTGATGTGCAGCAAGGTGCTCTCAAGCCACTTGCAAGTGCTGAGGGGGACCTGACCCATGAGAGGGAGGTTAGTCATAGAGTCTAGAAATTGGGTATAGCCCCACTTGAGGCATTAGAACTGGCGCTGCACAAAGTTTATAGCCAGACGAAACTTATCGCTGCCTGGCGAGATATTGGGTTGCATCGCCCCCAAAGGGGATTGAGGCGCGAAATCAGATGTTGCACGGGGCTCCTAAGGCACAAAAGTTCAGGCGCTACCCAATATCGGCGCGGACGGGCGCAGCGCAGGTGATCTCAATTACTGGAAACCACGAGACTTCCAGGCGCTGGCCGGCTCTTAAAGGGGTGGGTCAGTCAGCCTGAGCTGCCACACTCGACGCCCTGTAGGCCTCAGAATCGGCGCTCGCCCTTCTCTGGTGCAAGAAACTTGGTCAGGATGGAGAAGGTAAGACAGAGAGCAGAGCGCTTCAGCACTGAGGCTCTGGACCAGTTGGTGTCTGCAGTTGAGCGCCATCGAGATGTCCTGTATCCGGACAATGGCAAGAGGCCGAATCAAAAGGCTTACCGGCGATCTTGGAGGGAGGTTTCTCTGAGGGTCAACTCCAGCAGTATGGCGACCAGGACCCCTGTTCAGTGCAGGAAGAAATTCAACGACCTCACTCGGGTCGTTAGGGTGAGTGTTGGTTATGCAAACTTCTGATTCCCTCCATCTGCACCTGACTTCGCGCACCCTGTTGCCATGATGCCCCAATGGCCATCTGTCAGCAAGCACCCGTGGCCCTTTCTGGGCACACACATGGACATTTAACTCAAGGCCACATGTAAGGGCCCTTGCACCATGGGGGGCATGAGATGATCTCTCAAGGCCTCATGTAAGGGCTCTTGCACCATAGGGGGCATGCGATGATCTCTCAAGGCCTCATGTAAGGGCTCTTGCACCATAGGGGGCATGCGATGATCTCTCAAGGCCTCATGTAAGGGCTCTTGCACCATGGGGGGCATGCGATGATCTCTCAAGGCCTCATGTAAGGGCTTTTGCACCATGGGGGGCATGAGATGATCTCTCAAGGCATCATGTTACAGAACTTCCCCTTCTTTCCCCTGCAGTCCAAGCTGGCGACGATCCGAAAGGACCAGCGTCGAACCGGTGGCGGACCTCCACAAGTGGTCACTCTCACGGATCTCGAGGAGAGAGTGCACCAGATTCTTGGAGGACGTCTGTCTGGTCCTGTTACCACTGCAGCTGCCGACCCCATTCTCGACAGCGAGGGTAAGGCTCTCACCTTTTTCAGCTGTCTCCTTCCACTTGGTCCCCCCGCCAGCATGCTCCCTCAGTGTGCAGCCATGTCAGAGCCTTGCCGCAATCTGGCATGCCTTTCCGCCAACCTGTCCTTTTGCTAAAGCCACTCTTCCACCTCCCTGCTTTCAGATGATGCATCACCAACTCGGGCTCAACGCCCTGAAGCTGCCAGTGCCAGTGCCTCCGGAGGCGAGGATCAGGAGGAAGCCGGACCATCCATTCCAATCTCAGGGGAGCATACACATCTACAGACTGGGGATAGTAGTTCCCTGGAGAGGGGGGGGGGTGGCTCTGAGGATCAGCCAGTTGCCGGAACAAGTGGCATGCAGCAACGCAAGGGGGGTAGGCAAGTTCGGCCACCATCTCCCCGGAGGGCAAGGCAGGTAGTGATGACTGCTGCACAGAGTGCAAAGGAGGTGCGTCGCCTGGCTGAAATGAGCACCCAGGCCCGGCTCAGGCACACTGAGCTGATGGCTGCAGTGGGGAGGATGCCTCAGTCAATAGATACACTGGCAAAGAGTGTGTTGGACTTCGGGGCAACAATGGAGAGGACTCTCCAGGGCTTCGGAGCAACAATGGACAGGACTCTCCAGGGCTTCGGGGCAACAATGGACAGGACTCTCCAGGGCTTCGGGGCAACAATGGAGAGGACTGTCGAGGGCTTTGGGCCAACAATGGAGAGGACTGTCCAGGGCTTCGAGGCTGCTATGGAAAGGACTGTTCAGGGCTTCGGACAATCCCTGGAAAGGTCTGTCCAGGGCTTGTCCGAGGCAGTGGAGCTGTCGGCACCGGCC
This sequence comes from Somniosus microcephalus, assembly GCF_052327205.1. Taxonomy (NCBI): domain Eukaryota; kingdom Metazoa; phylum Chordata; class Chondrichthyes; order Squaliformes; family Somniosidae; genus Somniosus; species Somniosus microcephalus. Next base: position 39,626,105 of record NC_140993.1, on the reverse strand, counting down.
TTGTCCGAAGCAATGGAAAGAGCTGTCCAGGGCTTCTCCGAAGCACTGGCACCTGGCTCACAGGTCCTCACTGCTGCCACGCAGTCACTTGCCGGCATCGTCCACACCCAGATTGAGGCAACGCGAACTCTCACTGCAGCCACCCTATCTGCATCAGCTAGGATCACCCCGGGCCCTTCCAGTCCCATACAAGGCCAGGAATCAGTGGAGCATGCGATTGTGGCAGATGAGCCGAGCCGGTCCCCTCAGAGAGCCAGTGTGTCGTCCGACCATGGTGCAGGTGTCCTCTCTCGGCAGGTTACCATTGCACATGCCAGCGCTGGTACGTCTGCAGTGCAGCTGCCACCACCTGCAGGGCACACTGCTTCCAGCCATGCTCAGATCAAGCATCCTGCGTCCACACCCTCCAAGCCCAGAGGTCGGCCAGGCCGTCCCTCAGGGGTTTCTGCACTTCCACACAGTCAGCAGGCATCCCCCAGCCTTCACCCCGCCACTGGGGTTCAATTACATAGGAGCAGCAGGGAGGGAAGGGGCCGACCGCGAAAGAGAAGTCGTTCTCCATCAAGGGGCCACCCAATATCCGCTCAGGCGCCCCTAAAAGGCGTTGCACACTGAAATGACATCATGATCTGCTTGCGCTCGCGGGCGCGCGCAAACACTTAGCGCAGGCATTAAATGTATAGTCAATATGGGAGTTGTCGCTATCTTCATTGTGCCCGCCCCAACATTGGGTAACGCCCCAATTCTCGGTCTCTTTAGGCGCTAACCGCTGGCACAAACAACCGAATTTCTAGGCCATAGAGTTATACAGCACAAAAAGAGGCCCTTCAGCCCATCGCATCCGCACCGGCCATCAAGCCCTGTCTAATCTAATCCCATTTTCCAGCATTTGGTCCGTAGCCTTGTATGCTATGGCATTTCAAGTGCTCATCCAAATGCTTCTTGAATGTTGTGAGGGTTCCTGCCTCTACCACCCTTTCAGGCAGTGAGTTCCAGATTCCAACCACCCTCTAGGTGAAAAAGCTTTTCCTCAAATCCCCTCTAAATCTCCTGCCCCTTACCTTGAATCTATGCCCCCTTGTTATTGACCCCTCTACTAAGGGGAAAAGTTCCTTTCTATCCACCCTATCTATGCCCCTCATAATTTTGTATACCTCAATCAGGTCCCCCCTCAGCCTTCTCTGCTCCAAGGAAAACAACCCCAGCCTGTCCAGTCTTTCTTCATAGCTGAAGTGCTCCAGCCCAGGTAACATCCTGGTACATCTCCTCTGCACCCTCTCCAAAGCAATCACATCCTTCCTATAGTGTGGCGACCAGAACTGCACACAGTACTCCAGCTGTGGCCTTACCAGCATTTTGTACAGCTCCATCATAACCTCCCTGCTCTTATATTCTATCCCTCGGCTAATGAAGGCAAGTATCCCATATGCCTTTTTAACCACCTTATCCACCTGTTCTGCTGCCTTCAGGGATCTATGTACATGCACACCAAGGTCCCTCTGATCCTCTGTCTTTCCTAGGGTCTTACCATTCATTTTGTATTCCCTTGCCTTGTTAGTCCGTCCAAAATGCATCACCTCACACTTTTCAGGGTTAAATTCCATTTGCCACTGTTCCGCCCATCTGACCAACCCATCTATATCATCCTGTAGCCTGAGGCTTCCCGCCTCACTATTTACCACCCCACCAATTTTCGTGTCATCTGTGAACTTACTGAGTTGGTGGCAGACATCAAGGGAGTGGGGGCTCCTCTCCAAGCACTCACACTTCCATGCCACTGCAGAGCCCTCGGTCAGAGCCCCACCAGAGTCCACACCCATCTGAGATCAGCTTCTCAACCCCTGCACAGCCGCAGGAGCAGCAGACAGTTGCCGAGCCCTCACAGGTTTGCAACCCCAGAGGACGCCCGCCAAAGGTGTTGAGACAGGAGCAGCAGGAAAGTGAGCAAGAGGCCTCCACATCTGCTGAAGCCACAGGGGAAGCACCACACAGGAGCACGTGTAAGAGAAAGATACTGCACAAATAGTCACAAAGGTAGTCACTTGGGTGAAATTGATGTTTTCTGTGAAAAAGCCATCAGATGAATAATGTAAATAAAAAATCCGATGGCTACTGCTGTAGTTGTGGCGTGTGTCATTTGGCGAATGGAACTTTCATATTGAGTGCTTAGGATTGCTTGCAATTGTCAGTATGGTGGTCAAATTGCTAGGAATCTGCTGGTCCTTGGCCATTGTCGATGCTCAGGTAAGAAGCTGTGAGGCAAAAGTGCTTGATTGGCTAGGCTAAGCAAATCTGGCCAAGATGAGTGCGTGCCTTGCATCCTGGGCAGCAATGTTCTCACGTACTGCTGGCACTGGTTGATGGGCCTCTGCAAGATGTTCATTTTCGCTCTCCTCCTCCTGGTCCTCCTCCTCATCTGAGGAGGATATGTGACGAGCCACTTGTTCCTCAGGAATCTGCAAGCCACGATGCTGTGCCATGTTGTGAAGTGCACAGCAAACCACGATGATTCTGGAGACCCTGGCTGCTGAGTATTGCAGGGCTCCACCTGATCTATCCAGGCAGCTGAAGCGCATCTTCAGCAAACCAATGGTTTGCTCGATTATGGCTCTGGTGGACATGTGGCTGGACTTGTAGCTCTCCTCAACTTCGTTGGATGGTCTCCTCAACGGCATCATTAGCCTCGTCTTCAGGGGATAGCCCTTGTCTCCAAGTAGCCATCCGTTAAGTTGGTCTGGCGGACTGAATAGCGGAGGCACACTACACTGGCGCAGTATGAAGGAGTCATGGCAACTGCCAGGGTACTTGGCACAAACATGCAAAATTTCCTTCTTGTGGTCACACACCAGCTGAACGTTAAGGGAGTGGAAGCCCTTGCGATTGACAAAAATACCTGGATTGTGATGGGGTGCCTTAAGGGCCACATGTGTGCAGTCAACGACGCCTTGCACACTTGGAAAGGCTGCCAGATTAGCTAATCCAACCGCACACGCCGCAACACTTGCTTGATCCTTGGAGAAATGGATGTGATTGTGCGCGATGGCAAAGAGGACATCGGTTACCTGCATGATGCAAGTGTGTGCGGCCGCCTGGGAGATGCCGCTGATGTCTGCTGCTGATCCCTGGAATGAGCCTGAGGCAAAAAAGTTGAGTGCGGTGGTGACTTTGATGGCCACTGGTAACTGGCCTGCAAGTCTTGTTGCAGCATTGCGCAGATGCCACCCACTACCTCTCGCGAAAGTCGGAGCCGCCTTTGGCACTGCTGCTCAGACATATTGAGGTAGCTGACCCTGTGTCTGTAGACCCTGTTTGGGGGGGATCTCCTGCACCGACGGGCTTCCATGCGCTGACCCCTTCTGGCCTGTGAAGCTTCAGGTGGGTGAGCAGCAGCTTGGCACTCCTGTTGTTGCTGCTGCTGTTGGTGCTGCTGCTGTTGGTGCTGCTGTTGTTCCTGGTTCTGCTGGTGCCGCGGCTGGCCTTTGTCCTCATCTAACGTCCAGAAGGGAAGGAAATAAATGGCTCCCATGCTTCTGGTATGTGCCTCAGTTGAGGAAGTGCTCAGTGAAGGTGGCGAGAGGGGTTTCCCAGGAGGTCACAATAGAGATGGGTGTCAGGCTCCAAACTTCCACAGCTGTGGTTATGCCTTCTTAAAGTTCCCCCAGACCTGAGACTACAAAGTCCTGCCACCTGCAAATGATGACTGATCAAATCTCCTCTTTAATGGTTGAATTGCAGCTGATAGTCAGCAATCCAATTGTGCTCCCGCCAGGTTTCACCATCGTGTTTCAGAACAGGTGTGTTTCACGTGGGAAAAGGGTTAAAATCACAAAGGCCTTTCAAAATGGCATTATAGAGGCAATTTAGTGCTTGTTAAGGGCCTTAACATCTTATCCCGCCTCTTGGAGGCGGGACGGAGACGGGACCATTAGACACGTACTAATGAATATTGCTTGGAGGCGGGATGGAGGCGGGGTTGGGCCCGCACACCAGTTTTTGCAATTTTAACCCCTCACACGCCTCCAATCCCGCCTCCACGGCCCAATGAAAACCCTGCCCATCGTGTCGGCAGAGCCTTGCAACTTCTGCCCTTATATTTGCTGTATTACAAACTTTTAAAAGCACGTTCAAAAGATGCTGTGGACGAGTGCGGAGACAACAAAAGAATTTATCAACAATGAGAAGAGTGGGATTTGGGATCGAGGTATTAAATGACACTTCAGCCGGAACGTCTGCGGCTGCATCCGGGAGGTTTTGAAACCAGCTTAAGCTGTGTTGGCTTTTTATTGCATGAAAAGGGGCTTTAACTGATCTTAGTGCACAGCTCACACCACATGGCCCAGTAGAATTTACAATCCTCCTAAGATCTTATTACATTGTGCAAATGTAGGAGAGGGTAGCTGAATCCTATCAGAAAAACAGAATAGTAATGATAGTACGAATCCGAGGGTGCTCTTCGGATATTGTGTGGTTTTATGGGATAGTAAATAAATCCAACAGGCAAATACAAATTCATATCAAACTGAGTACAATCCCTGTCCACAGTGAATGTTTCAGAGGGCAGTGTGAATAAAATTCAGGATGATATACTCTTCCAAGCAAAGAGCAGTGCCCTCTAGTGCTTTCAGAGGTGAGGACGATTGCAGCTGTTAACAGAAGGCAGGCTCATTTTCCGATAACATTTTTATTTGGAAAAGAAATAGGCCATGAGGTAGAAATAAAAGATGATTGGCGAGATTTCCAGTCTCATCACATTCTACGAACTAAACACTAACTCACACAAAATAGTCAGTGTTTATTCTACCTGACATGTTAGAATTGAATGTCCTTTAGAATTGAATATCTACAAACCAAATTTGGATGGGACTGTGTGCTGAGGAGATTCTACAGCTCAGTTTGACAAAGATTAGCTCATCTTTTCATGTCAAACCATACATTACCGAAACCTTCAGCTAAATATTAAGGATAGTAATTTAAGAGAATTCACTACATTGTGATTTCTGTTTGATATACACTTTGTTCGGTGTTTATATGTTTTATACATAACCCTAGATGCTATAAATCAGAACATAAGAGTACAATCCAATTTTCATACATTACCATAAGCAATACTTTAGTAAGAGAACAAAGTTTGGACAATTACTGCAAAAAGGGCAAGAGACCAGATACTAATGTAACAAATAGGAAAAGCTGCAATGAATTAGGGAAGGCATGAGAACCATATAGAAGACATTTTGACCAGTGGGAGTTTCTGGCAGATGGAAAGCAATGAAGATCTATTAAAAGAGAAAAGAAGGATAGATACAGAAGGAAAGAAATGACAGAAAAAGAAAAAAAATGTGTTAGAGATAGAAAAATGGAAAACTGAGACAGAGAAGGAAAAGCAAGACAGAGATGGAAGGAAAGAAGATAAAAAAAATGTTTTGTGCATTTTTGTTGGTGCTATATAAATGTAAGTTATTGATCTTACTGCACTGTCACCTCGTCCCATAAGTATGAGCTGGATTCAAAACCAGCCCTTTATTATGAAAAGATAGGGGCTGATTTTGCCAATGGGAGCACGTTGGAGGCAGGACTGCTGCTTGGCGGGTCGATGTCCCGCCTCCATCGATTTGTGGCCAACCCACGCTATTTTCCCTTGATTGACCTTGTTAAGGCAGCCCAGCGGGCTTAGCAGGCCAATTGAGGGAAAGCTGGTTACAGAAAATTTTTGACAGCTGAATTGTCATCGTTTGACAGCTCTGTGAAGCTGTCAAACATTGACATTCTCTGTAGTTTGATGAGTTCTTGAATTCAAGACCTCATCAAACCTCTTTCTTTTCCAGAAATTAGATGGTTGTTGCATTGGATAATGCAACGGCCATCTGTCATCTCTGCAGCAGAGGTGCAAGACTCTCCGCATACCCAACGATTGAAGCCTGCAGGAAGAAACAAAGGTAAGTACACTTTTTCTAACACTTTCCACTTACCTCACATACTCACCTCTCCACACTTGCACCCATTACTCACCTCCACAGCACACTTTTGGACCCCGCAGATCCCCGCAGACCCACTGCTCGCCTCGGTGACCCTGACGGGGTTCGGAGTCTTCGGGAAGCCCGCACTTTTGTGGGTAAAATGGTGATAATCCTCTTATCTGCCTGTTAACTACCTGTTAACAGGCAGTTAAGTGGCTGTAATCCCCTTCCCGCCTCCAAGGAGACGGGACCCGGCGCGGGACGGCTACCCACCTCCTGGCAAGATGACATGCAGGCGGGTTAGGCATCCGTCCCCAAATTCTGCCATTTTGCCGGCAGTCCCGCCTCCATACACGCCTCCCCAGGACTGGCAAGATCGAGCCCAATGTGTTTTAATCCACTATGCCTGCCTGTCTCTCTCTTACAATACATGCATCATCTCAAGGAGACTATAAGAGACCACAAGCTTGATCTTATAAGATGCTTGAGGCCCAATAAATAGACTCATAACTTTTTCAAGTGTCAGCTAACTGCCTGAGCCTTTCACTTATTTTATGATTCAGAAGTAAGGGCCTAGATTTTGCATTGAGAGTAGCAGTGAAGCCAACAGCACTCACCGTTATTCTGGATTAAATCGGACAGCAACTTCCAGAGTCCGCACATGTGCAGTGGAAATTCGGAAGTTGCTGTCCGAGTTACCCTGCTCCTCCACAAGCTGCGCTATAACTCGCCAATATACTCGGCATTGAAATCCATGTAAGGGCATGAAGTTGCTGTACTTACCCATTAGTTACCCACTAAACAATATACAATATTTAGGAAGGATCGGCAAAAAGGTAGGGGAGGTGGGGTAGCATTGCTGGTAAAGGAGGGGATTAATGCAATGGAAAGGAAGGATATTAACTCGGATGAAACGGAATCTGTATGGGTAGAAATGAGAAATAGCAAGGGGAGGAAAACGTTAGTGGGTGTGATATATAGGCCTCCAAATAGTAATATGGAGGTGAGGGAAGGCATAAAAAGGGAAATTAGAGAAGCGTGCGATAAGAGCACAGCTGTCATCATGGGTGACTTTAATTTACATATTGATTGGACTACCCAAATTAGTAAAAATTCTGAGGAGGAGGAATTCCTGGAATGTTTTCGGGACGGTTATCTGGACCAATATGTCGAGGAGCCGACTCGAGATCAGGCCATTTTAGACTGGGTATTGTGCAATGAGAAGGGACTTATCAGCAATCTTCTTGTACGAGGCCCCTTGGGTCAGAGCGATCATAATATGATCGAGCTCTCAGTCGAGATGGAGAATGAGGAAATTGAATCAGAGACTAAGGTCCAGAACTTAAATAAAGGGAATTACGAGGGTATGAGACGGGAATTGGGTAAGATTGATTGGGTGGTGTTTCTGGGGGGATTGACAGTGGATAGACAATGGCAAGCATTCAAAGATAGAATGGAAGAATTCCAGAACATGTTTATACCGGTTTGGCATAAAAATAAACCTAAAAAGGTGACTCAACCGTGGATAACGAGGGAAATTAGGGACAGCATAAAATCAAAAAAAAGGGCATATCAACTGGCAAAAAAAAGCACCAGACCGGAAGATTGGGGGCAGTACAGGATACAGCAAAAGAGGACAAAGGGATTAATCAGGAAGGGGAAAATAGAATACGAAAGTAAACTTGCAGCAAACATAAAGAAAGACTGCAAAAGCTTTTATCGGTATATCAGGAGGAAAAGACTGGTAAAATCCCAAGTCGGTCCCTTGCAGTCCGATTCGGGAGAATATATAATGGAGAATAAGGAAATGGCAGACCAATTAAACTCATACTTTGGTTCTGTATTCACAAAGGAGGACACAAATAACCTCCCAGGAATATCGACAAACATAGGGACTAATGAGAGGGAGGAGCTGACAGAAATTAGTATCTCTAGGGATATGGTGTTGGGTAAGTTGAGGGGACTGAAGGCCGACAAATCCCCGGGGCCTGATAAACTACATCCTAGGGTACTTAAGGAGGTGGCCCTGGAGATAGCAGATGCTCTAAGGATCATCTTCCGGAACTCCATTGACTCGGGAACAGTACCCGTGGATTGGAGGGTAGCTAATGTTACCCCAATATTTAAAAAGGGGGGTAGAGAGAAAGCAGGGAATTATAGACCAGTAAGCCTTATATCGGTTGTGGGCAAAATGCTAGAGTCCATTATTAAGGATAAAATAGCGGAGCACTTGACAAATGGGGAAAGGATCGGACAGAGTCAACATGGATTTACAAAGGGTAAATCGTGTTTGACTAATCTGCTGGAATTTTTTGAGGAAGTAACTGGTAAAATAGATGGGGGAGAGCCAGTGGATGTGGTGTACCTTGACTTCCAGAAAGCCTTCGATAAGGTTCCACACAAAAGATTATCATGCAAAATTAAGGCTCATGGGATTGGGGGCAAAGTATTAACGTGGATAGAGAACTGGCTGGCGGATAGAAAACAGAGAGTTGGAATAAACGGCTCGTTTTCGGAGTGGCAGGCAGTGACCAGCGGGGTGCCGCAAGGATCTGTCCTGGGACCCCAGCTGTTCACAATATATATAAATGATCTGGATCAGGGAATTGGATGCAATATTTCCAAATTCGCTGACGACACTAAACTAGGAGGAGGGGTGGGCTCTGATGAGGATGTCAGGAGGCTACAATGCGATTTGGACAGGTTGGGGGAATGGGCGGATACGTGGCAGATGCACTATAATGTGGATAAATGCGAGGTCATCCACTTTGGGGGTAAAAACAGGAGGGTGGATTATTATCTAAATGGCAATAGATTGGGAGATGGGGAAGTGCAGAGGGACCTGGGTGTTCTTGTGCACCAGTCACTGAAGGAGAGCATGCAGGTGCAACAGGCGATTAAGAAGGCAAATGGTATGTTGGCCTTCATATCAAGGGGGTTCGAGTATAGGAATAGGGATACCTTACTACAGCTGTACAAGGTGCTGGTGAGACCGCATCTGGAGTATTGTGTACAGTTTTGGTCGCCCCATCTGCGGAAGGATGTTCTTGCCATGGAAAGAGTGCAGCGGCGATTCACCAGGCTGATACCTGGAATGGCGGGAATGACCTACGAGGAGAGATTGAATAGTTTGGGCTTGTACTCACTGGAGTTTAGAAGATTGAGAGGGGATCTCATCGAAACATATAAAATTATGGCAGGCCTGGACAGGCTGAATTCAGAGAGAATGTTTCCAATGGCAGGGGAGCACAGAACCAGGGGCCACAGTCTAAAAATAGCGGGCAAATCATTTAAAACAGAGATGAGGAAGAATTTCTTCACTCAAAGAGTGGTGAGCCTGTGGAATTCCCTGCCACAGAGGGCTGTGAAGGCTAATTCAATAAATATTTTCAAGAGAGAATTGGATATATTTCTGAAGGCTAAGGGGATTAAGGGTCACGGAGAAAAGGCGGGGACGGGGTACTGAACTGGTAAGATCAGCTATGATCTCAGACGAAGATCAGCCATGATCTCATTGAATGGCGGAGCAGGCTCGAAGGGCCGAATGGCCTACTCCTGTTCCTATCTCTATGTTTCTATGTTTCTAAACATGGCAAAAATTTCAGATGTAAGAAAATTTTTTACGGCGTGATAAGTCATAATTATTGCCAAACAACCTCTGGCACTGAAAATTTAATTTTGCAAGTGTGGAGTCTTATTGCTGCAGAATTTAATTACTGTTGGAGATATTAAAAACATTTTTTTTACTTTTTCTTTCTGTCCCTTTTCGCTCTCTCTCTTAATCCCATCTTTCTTTCCCTCTTTTTATTTTGCTTTCTGTACATGATTTAAGTGTAATTTATACTTCCTGGTTTATAGTTCCTGGTTTCAACCCTGTGTGTGTCAGTGAGGATTCTTCTATCTGATTGGTTGAAGAGCCACGTTGTTGTATGTCCTGCTCACACATGCCACAGATCCCCTGTAGAGGGCACCATGCTGTATCAGGTGCACGATGACAGCAAGTAAATGCTGAAAAGCCCACAAAAAGTTTGTGGGCAGCTGTCAGCATGATGAATGGTGGGCACTGTTGGTTCACTGCTGACTGCAAAATCTAGGTCATTAATTATAATATACCTTTTACTTATTAGAATTTTTTTACGTGTACTGTGTGCAGAAATCAATGCTAACAGTTTCTATCATTAGTGAGCATAATCAGATCACAGTAATAGATTTATTAAGGGTTAATAAAGTAAACCACTTTTTCTTGTGTCACAAATCACTGCAGATACCTTATCTGACATCATTAAGATTTCAATCATATGAAATGTTGCATCTAGCAGGCAATGTCCTGTAAGCAATAGAGAGAAGAGGAGAAAAGCTACCAAAAGACCACACCAATAGGGAAATCGTCCATCATTCTCTGAATATGTCACAAGTAATTACTTTGAGATTTGCAATGAGTCCAAGTCTGGTGATGTTGAGAAATGAAATGCACAACACAGCACTTGAGTTGAAATCAAATTCTTCATTGGTAAATGTATCCAATAAAATCAGGATTCTTAGGGGAAATTCAGAGACATGAATATTCTATCATTCAATAGCTGACCAATCTTTTCTTCCTTTTAGCGTAAGTGCTACTAATCCCTAATTCTACGCTTATTTTTATATACATCAGATGTGACATTCACTAGGCCAAATGTTCAAGTGTCACCTTAGCATAAAAAATATAGAAACATTAATATGGTCACCATAAAGGTTCTTCTTAGCTTTAGCACAACACAGTGATTAAAGCTTTTAGATTCACCTGAAAACATATTGCATGAACCTTGAAGGAGTTAGTGTTGGTTGAGCCTCAATCCACCAGCGTGTGTCCTTGAAGGAGCATGATAGCTGTGGAGAGCAGAAACAAGTTGACTCTGAGGAACACAAGCAACTTAATATATTCAAGATGAGGTGAGATATATAATCCATTGCCCTAACTATTGCCTCTGAAGGTGAACTAGTGGGGAAGTAGCTGATATACATAATAACAACAGAAAATGCTGGAAAAACTCAGCAGGCCAGGCAACATCCGTGGAGAGAGAAATAGAGTCAACGTTTCAGGTCAAAACCCTTCGTCAGGACTGAAAAAGCACAGGAAATGAAACAGATTAAAAGGCCAGTTTGGGGGCTGGGAAATGGGGGTGAAAGAACAAAAGAGAAGTGAAGAGACATTAAGAGGTATTCAAAACGAGACGAGATGGTGATAGGACTAGTGGAGAGACAAAAGACGGCTCTAGATTAGATGTGAATTGTGCTGCCAGAATGAGAGACAGCTGCCATGTGGGAGAGAAAAAAAGGGGGAAGGGCCAAAACAAAGGTGTGGATAAAAAATATATGTAAAAGTGTAATAGGGGCCGAGGTTATCATCTGAAATTGTTGAACTCGATATTGAGTCCAGAAGGCTGTAAAGTGCCTAATCGGAAGATGAGGTGCTGTTCCTCGAGCTTACACTGGGTTTCCGTGGAACAATGCAGTAGCCCGTAGCTATCGTAGCTGATATACACGGCTGCCACAGCTAATTTTGATGCTCCCGCAAGGCCACAAAATCGGCCAGGGTCAGTATGCATCTTTCTGGCAGGTGAAGATCTCTCCATGTCGAAGGATGTGCCCCAATTCTAAAAAGGCAGAAAATCCAAGCTCATTTGGCTTCATAAACATGGTAGATATAAAAGAGCACTTCCTCTGATTATTCTAAAATCCAGACATAAACATCAAGTTCCTACCACCAGTCCTGCTTCATATTCACCCCTCACAATCCTACCGTTTCTCACTCTTGTACTACTATTACTGCTCCTCCTCTACTTTTGTTGTCTCGCTGATTCTCCTGGTTCGGCCTGTCCTAAAGTGACTACTGCTGCTTGGTTTGAGGCAAGTCTTGACTCTTCTGAGTTGACTCGGGTGAAAAAAGTCAGCTGAGAGCCAAAGGATAGGCTTTTTTGCAGAAATGGCTCCACCTGAAAATATTGGGTGTGTATAAAGAGAGTTATAATGATATGCACTGCTATGTGTATGTACTGAGTTAATGGGTAAAATGACTGCAAACTATTAAGAATGTTGCAGGTCTTTCAACCCATTAACTCCCACTCTTTATTGGAGTACCTGCAGATTTTTGCCCCTCTCAGCTCATCCCATTAACATACTACAATTAAACTTCCACTGCTTAAAAGCAGGAGCTTCCTACACTCAACATCTGCACTATTGAAAATACACATGATGTGCATTTGATTTATACCCATAATTCTGCTCTGTTATGGGGTATAGTGGAGCCTAAGATCAGAGATACCAAAATTCATTATTAGTTCTATTTGAGAGCTCTCTTGCCATGTGGCTGTGTAGCATATGAAATATTTTTAGAGTGAAGAAAATCTCTTAATACAGCTTTTTAATTACAGGACAGAACTCTGGATAACTTGTTTCATAGTGTGTTTGATTTCTGCTGTCATTAGGAGAAGCAATGCAGTTAAAATGTACAGCTGGAACTAGTATGATATGTGGCTGAAAAGGGGGATTTCCTTTGAAAAACGTCAGATTCTAACTTTTATGAAGCTTGCAGACTTTGTAAAAGCGCCGCTAGAAATGGAAGATTTTACACTGCCCTATAGAAAATCCAATTCAGATATGCCTCTGATTTTTGGGTGTGTTTTAAATATTTAGGTGCATATTTATCATTTTGTTATTTTATATCGTAAATAATAAAGTGAGGAAGCATGATTATAGTACCTAAATCAAATTTTCACAATAGGAATAATCATCTTTTTCTTTTTTCCAATTTCTTGTACAGTCATGTTAGATAACTAACAACATGGAATGCACAGAATAACAGTGAAATATGTTCGATTCTGAACAGCATGTAATTGTAAATAGTGGGTCCCATTCTACTGTGTCATCCTTCACTGATCTATCTCTCAGTATCACCGCATTGCTAGCATACAAAGAATTTCCCAGTCTGGAAACCTTTTACTTCAGACCTAAAACTTACATTTCATAGAACACAATTATATAATTGTAGATCAAATAAGATATGTAAAACAGTTTTTTTTTAATCTGTCACTACAGCAGAAGAGCCGCAATGCTCAGTAGCAGGTTGAATAGCAGCAGGTTTAATAAATTTCAGCATTGCTGTAAGCAGCATGTTGTACCTGTGTACATAATTATTCACAATACAAATGTTAGCTTGTTCACTGTAGTACTTTGGCTCTCCCGTTCCTTCAAAGAAATGCAATATCACAGAAACATAACCAATGGGTTTGCAATTGATGATAATACATGCCCTGGGCACCAGAATGATGTTTCCAGTATTCAAAGCACACTCCCATTATGACAGACTACCACTTAGTCCAATCCAATATTCTATCCATTTGTATCAGCACTTCCTCTGTCCACATTGCTTTGAAGCTGGATGCGTAGAATTACATCGAGTCTACGGCACAGAAACAGGCCATTCGGCCCAACTGGTCCATGCCGGTGTTTATGCTCCACACGAGCCTCCTCCCACCTCTCTTCAACTAACTCTACCAACATATCCTTCTTTTCCTTTCTCCCTCATGTGTTTCTCTAGCTTTCCCTTAACGCATCTATACTATTTGCCTCAACTATTTCTTGTGGTAGCAAGTTCCACATTCTAACTACTCTCTGGGTAAAGAAGTTCCTCCTGAATTCCCTACGAGATTTATTGGTGACTATCTTATATTTAGGATTTTTTAAAATAAAAACAGAAAATGCTGGAGAAACTCAGCAGGTCAGGCAGCATCTGTGAAGAGAGAAACAGAGTTAAGGTTTCAGGTCGATGACCTTTCGTCAAATGGAACAGATTTTTAAGCAAGGGAAGAGGCTGGGAAAGGGGGGAGGGAATGAAAGAACAAAAGGGAAGGGCTGTGATAGGATGGAAGGCGGAAGAGATTAAGAGACGTTAAAAGATATTCAAGGCAAAAGGAGATGGTAATGGGACAGGTTAAGAAACAAAGGATGGCTCTAGATGAAGTGTAAATTGCGCTGGCAGAATGAAAGACAGCTGCCATGTGGGGGAGAAGAAAAAAAGACACGGACAAAAAGTGTGGATAAAAAATATATATATATATGATAGGGGCCGCGGTTGTGATCTGAAATTGTTGAACTCTATGTTGAGTCCGGAAGGCTGTAAAGTGCCTAATCGAAAGATGAGGTGCTGTTCCTCGAGCTTACGCTGAGCTTCCGTGGAACAATACAAGAGGCCGAGGACGGTGAGGTCTGAGTGGGAGTGGAGCGGCGAATTAAAGTGACAGGCCACCAGGAGCTTGGGGTCCCCCTTACGGACTAAACGGACGTGTTCCGCAAAGAGGTGTTCAGATTTCCAGCATCTGCAGTATTTTCTTTTTGTATTAGGATTTTTTAAAGTTGGATACCTAAGTATTGTAGTATGTTTATTCCAGATCATGTTAAATATAATCATATCATGATTGTTGGCACCTAAGGGTGTCATTACTTCCATTCCCAGTATTATGTCTGGCTCACTTGCCATTAAAGGGGTATCAGCTGGAGATGTTAGTTTTATCTCTCGTGGCATCTCTAAGTTGTGGACAACATTGCACCTTGTTGAAGTGTAACCTTGGGCTGACTTTAAACAGCCAAAAACAGGTGAGTTAAGTTCGGGTCAGATTTAAATCTGAACCCCAACCCCCAACCAACCTCCAACCCGCCCACTTCCGAGTTTAACGGAGAGGGGACAAGGAGTGGGCAGCCAACCCACTCTCAGGAGGTGGGCTGGCAGCCTCTGATTTAACCTGCTTTGCAAGGTTTAGAGTGGGCAGCCAGGTTTCCCAGGCCTCAGGAAACCCTGCAGCTTCGGGGAGAAGGTAAGTGCCTTTACAACATTGCTTGTGGGCCAGGAGAGCAGGAATGCTTACCCCCGACCCTCAAGATCCCCCGCCATCAGATCTTCCCCCATAGTAAGACAGCGGAGATCGGACACCACCCCCCCCCACCGGCATGGGGGATCGTACCGCATCCTGGGATCGGACCCACCCGGGGTCAGAGATCGAACCCCACCACAACCCCGGGGTCGGTGATTGGACCCCCACCTTGCGCGCCCCCCCCCCCACCCCAGGTTGTGGATTTGACCTACCTGCTTCTGCAGCCTCCTCCAGAGTCCTCCCACCCAACTGGAAGCCAAGCCTGTCAATCAGGCTGACTTCTGTGTGGTGAACCTGTCAATGACGGAAGACACACGTTGTGGAGTTAAAACTCTACAGCATGCGGGGAAACCTGGACCATTTCCTGTCTGAAACGCCACCTCACCCCACCTCCCCTGCTTAAGTAATCTGCCCCTTTTAATATCCAGACCCTTGTATTTCAAGTTAACATCAATTCATCAGATAATAGTATTTGATTCCATCTGTCATAACGTTTACGAGTTTACAAGAAATCATAGCTTAGAATATCAGAAGCAAAGATAAATATGAATAGGGATAACTATAATTGACATCTTCTTTCTTTTTTCAAGAAGCTAATCTATCTTTAGGTTACAGCGTGCCAGTGGAAGTAATTATTAAGAAATACAGTTAAGATTGTATTGTTACCTTCCAGAAATTGCGTTACATTGAATGAATAATGAATCCTTCCTGTCTGCTGAATAACAAATAATGCCATTAATAAGGCAGACACACTCCATTCCTCTCCTTCCTGACAAATTGCACTACCATCTCACAAGAGGCAATCTCCTACAAAATCCAGTGCTAAACTACTTCATCTGGTTTGCAAGATATATTTTGGCCAGAAAAAAGGTCCAGGGAAAACCAATCCATATTCAATCTTGTAAATTAGAATTAATTTTTAACAAATATTTAAATGCTCAGCTACTGTATTGCAGCAGACCTGCTGAGTGTTTCCAGTGTTTTCGGTTGTAATTTCAGATTTCCAGCACCCACAGAATTTTGCTATTGTACTGTACTGCAGCGTTTTACTAGGCATGATCCATATAGTCAATATATATTATGCTAGCTGATCTCCCTCTCTGTTCTCCTGCTTGGCTTCCACTCTTTCAATCTCTCATTATACCTTTCATACACTTTCTCACCCACTCTTTATAGAACCTGCCTGATTTTTGCTCCATTGATTTCAATTGGATGAGAATCAGATGGGTTCTATACTGGCCAAATAATCCGTTTCCACCAGATTACTGCCCAGGAGGTGAAGCTAAATAATTACCCCTAAATTTTCCATGGCCAGAAGGTCAAGAACACTCCTATCCCACAAAACGTTTGAATTGGCCCGGAATTTCCTGGAACGGCAACACATGCCATTAATTACGCCATTTTGTGCCCCAATCTTCCCATTGCAAACTTACCTGGTAAAGTAATATCCATTCATCGCAGCGAGCATAATGGTGGATCAGGAGCCTCAGAAGTGGCTTGCCCCATCTGCATCAACAAACTAATTAAGCAGATGAATATTGCATCACCTGAGCCATAGAATTCTGAATTTGAAATCCTTTCCCCCCTGCTGAACTTGATCACTTGCAGTAAATTGTTTGAGTTCTGGACACACTCAGCTGCTGCATTCAGTTTTCAGAAACACTCTAAGTTACAGATTTTTTTAAGCATTTAATTAGAAAATGACGTTAGAAAATGACTACCTAAAAACTCTCCGATTAAATACACAGAGGGTGAAATTGGAGCTGTGGTTCAGTTGGTAGCACACTCGTCTCTGAGTCAGAAGATTGTGGGTTCAAGTCCCACTCCAGGGACTTAAGCACATAAAGCTAGGCTGACCCTACAGTGCAGTGCTGAGGGAGCGCTGCACTGTCAGAGGTGCCGTCAGTCGGATGAGATATTAAACCAAGGTCCTGTCTGCTCTCTCAGGTGGACATAAAAGATCCCATGGCACTAGTTCGAAGAAGAGTAGGGGAGTTATCCCCGGTGTCCTGGTCAATATTTATCCCTCAACCAACATAACAGATACAGATCATCTGGTCATTATCACATTGGAGCTCGCTGAGCGCAAATTGGCTGCCGCGTTTCCCACATTACAACAGTGACTCCACTTCAAAAGTACCTCATTGACTGTAAAGTGCTTTGAGATGTCAGCTGGTCATGAAAGGTGCTATATAGAAACATAGAAAAATAGGAACAGGAGTAGGTCATTCAGCCCTTCGAGCCTGCTCCGCCATTCAATATGATCATGGCTGATCCTCTATCCCAATGCCATATTCCCGCTCTCTCCCCATACCCCTTGATGCCTTTTGTGTCTAGAAATCTATCTATCTCCTTCTTAAATATATTCAGTGACTTGGCCTCCACAGCCTTTTGTGGTAGAGAATTCCACAGGTTCACCACCTTCTGAGTGAAGAAATTTCTCCTCATCTCAGTCCTAAATGTCCTACCCCGTAACCTGAGACTGTGACCCCTCGTTCTAGACCCCCCAGCCAGGGGAAACATCCTCCCTGCATCCAGTCTGTCTAGCCCTATCAGAATTTTATACATTTCAATGAGATCCCCTCTCATTCTTTTAAACTCTAGTGAATACCGGCCTAGTCGACCCAATCTCTCCTCATATGACAGTCCTGCCATCCCTCTGGTGAACCTTCGCTGCACTCCCTCTATGGCAACTATATCCTTTCTTAGGTAAGGAGACCAAAACTGCACACAGTACTCCAGGTGTGGTCTCACCAAGGCCCTGTATAACTGTAGTAAGACATCCTTGCTCCTGTACTCAAATCCTCTTGCAATGAAGGCCAACATACTATTTGCCTTCCTAACTGCTTGCTGCACCTGCATGTTTGCTTTCAGTGACTGGTGTACAAGGACACCCAGGTCCCTCTGTACATCAACATTTCCCAATCTATCACCATTTAACTAATACTCTGCCTTTCTGTTTTTCCTACCGAAGTGGATAACTTTGTAGGAATGGCTAGATTCCTAACTAAAGGACTGAGGTCGAGTCACTCTATCAAACAAACGCTGTTTAATACTAATCAACAGAGTTTAAAACGAAAACACAGGAGAACTACATTACAGGTCTGTACTCTTTGCTGGCTCCACGAGGGCTGGCTAGGGCGGCTCCCCAGCCTGACGTCATGACGTCATCACGTTTTCCCGCTGCTGGAGGATCACGTGATCAACGTGATGACATCATCACGTTTGGTCTCATTCTTAAAGGGACCGCGCTATATACATGCAATGATATGAACAAAGATACAGATTCATTCTGTAGCTAATAATTTGTTAAAGATAATTATGTACATTAGATCAGAGTCCCCCTGGTGGCTCCGCCACATGCGCCCCCCCAGAATTGTCTTTAACAGTAAAAGTCAATCGACTAGGAGGTCTGACAAGCCTGTCAGAGCGACTCCTGTATTCTTGGAGTGGACGTTGTTGAACAGCAGGCGGGCTGGCGGATGGAAGCCTTCGGTCTGGCGTGGATGCAGCGGGAGGTCGACCACGTCGTGGTGGCTGTGCGGTCTCTACTGGCCGGTCGATGTCCAGGTGTGCCGGTTTGAGACGGTCAATGGATATGTGGTCGGGTTTACCACCGATGTCTACAGAGAAACTCTTGTCACCTGTCTCCAGTATGCGAAAAGGACCTGTGTAAGTGGCCTTGAGCGGATCCCTATGGGCATCATGACGAATGAATACAAATTCAGCATTCTTTAGCTCTGCTGGTACGTGTGAAGATGGAAGGCCGTGATGCGAAGTTGAGATAGGCACAAAAGCCCTGGCTGTTTCCCGGTGGCTGCTGAGTTGGTCGGCTGCAGACCACGGCTCAGTTGGAAAGCGGCAGGAAAGCTCCCGGTACGCGGAGAGGCTGGCCGTACACGAGCTCCGCGGCGGACGATTGCAGGTCCTCTTTGGGTGCCGTGCGGAGACCCAACATGACCCACGGAAGCTTATCCACCCATCCAGTGCCTTGGAGGCTGCCCTCAGCGATGCCTTTAACGATCTGTGGAAACGTTCGCACAAACCGTTTGCTTGCGGGTGATAGGCCGTGGTGCGGCGAAGCTTGGTGCCGAGACCCTGGGCCACAGTGTTCCAGAACTCAGAAGGGAACTGTGGACAGCGGTCTGAAGAAATGTCCGCCGGAACGCCGAAACGTGCGACCCACGAGGAGAGGAATGCTCTGGCGACATCAGCGGACGTAGTAGACGCCAGAGGAACTGCCTCTGGCCATCTAGTAGTACGATCGACCATGGTGAGGATGTGTGTGAATCCCTGCGATGGTCGATGCAGCCCAACGAGGTCCACGTTGACATGGTCGAATCGACATTCTGGTACTGCGAACGTGGCCAATGGGGCCTTAACATGACGTTGCACCTTAGAGGTTTGACAGACAACGCAGGTGTTAGCCCAGTCGCGGATATCCTTACGCATTCCTCTCCAGACGAACTTAGCCGACATTAATTTTTGAGATGCCTTCACACCAGGATGCGAAAGCCCATGTATGGCGTCAAAAACTTTGCAGCGCCAGGCGACTGGAACGATCGGGCGGGGATCTCCCATGGAGGCATCACAGAGTAACGAGGTGCCTGCAGCGTGGAATTGCACATCGGCCGGTTGGAGGCTAGAGGTGTCGGTGCGATACGCCTGTGTTTCAGGGTCGGATGCCTGATCGGTAGCCATGAGGGCATAATCGATGCCCAGCTGGACCGCCCGTATGGTCGCGCGAGAAAGGCAATCAGCTACCAAGTTGTCCTTGCCAGCTACGTGTTGGACGTCTGTCGTGAATTCTGAAATGAAAGTTAGCTGTCGCTGCTGTCGAGCTGACCACGGTTCGGCGGTCTTGGCCATGGCGAAGGTCAGTGGTTTGTGATCTACAACCACAGTGAAGGGACGTCCTTCTAACAAAAAACGGAAATGGCGGATAGCCAGGAACAGCGCCAGCAACTCCCGGTCGAAAGTGCTGTATTTGCGTTCGTTGCACCGGAGTTGGCGGCTGAAAAATGCCAGTGGTTGCCACGTCCCATTGACCCACTGTTCCTGCACAGCACCTATGACATAGTCGGAGGTGTCGCTGGTAAGAGCGATGGTGGCACCTGGCAGAGGGTGCGCCAACATAGTTGCATTGGCTAGAGCGGTTTTTGTGTTGTCAAAAGTGTTGTCCATTTCGACCGTCCAGGCTATTGTATCCTTTCCGGCCTTGCCTTTGAGGGCCTCATAGTGGGGCTGCATGAGTCGTGCTGCCTTGGGCACAAAGCGGTGGTAGAAATTCACCATGCCCAGGAATTCTTCAAGAGCCTTGGTGGACTGCGGCCTTGGGAATGTGGTAATTGCTTCGACCTTTGACTGCAGCAGAATTGCGCCCTCCGAAGTAATGCGGTGGCCCATGAGGTCAATCTGTTGTAGGCCGAACTGACACTTGGCCGGGTTGATTATGAGGCCATGTTGGCTGAGGCGCCGAAAGAGGGTGCGGAGATGGCAGACGTGTTCCTCTTTGGTAGGGCTGGCTATCAGGATGTCGTCAAGGTAGACAAATAAAAAGGGAAGATCCCGCAGGACCGAGTCCATTAGTCATTGAAAAGCCTGTGCGGCGTTCTTGAGCCCAAATGGCATCCGTAGAAACTCGAACAGTTCAAAGGGAGTGATGACAGCCATTTTCTGGACGTCCTGCGGGTGTACGGGAACTTGGTGGTAGCCATGGACGAGGTCGACCTTGGAGAAGATTGAGTTTCCCGCCAAATGGGCGGAGAAATCCTGTATATGCGGGATCGGGTAACCGATCGGGAGTAGTGGCGTCATTAAGGCGTCGGTAGTCCCCGCATGGCCGCCATCCACCGCCGGGCTTTGGGATGATGTGGAGAGGCGAGGACCAGGGACTATTCAACTGGTGAATAATCCCCAGCTGTTCCATCGTGGCAAACTTTGCCTTCTCAGCCGCGAGCTTACCGGGTTCCAGGCGCCGAGCTCGCGCGTAAACCGGAGAGCCAATCGTAGTAATGTGGTGTTCGACACCATGCTTAGTGGCCGAGGAGGAGAAAGTGGGCTTGGTCAGCTCCGGGAATTCACCTAATAGGCGAGTGAACTCGTCCGGCGAGGACAACGCGTAGGAGACAGTGTACGACGTTGCGGAACTGCGGAAGCAAGGGATGGAGTGGAAGGTGGCCGCGTTGACCAATCGACGATTTCTTACATCCACCAAGAAGCTGTTGCCGCATAAGAAATCCGCGCCGAGGATGGCTTGCGAAACCTTGGCTGTAATAAATTCCCACTGAAACCGTTGCCCGCCGAAGCACACCTGGATCCGCCGTTTGCCAAAGGTACGAATGACCCCGCCATTAGCTGCCTCGAGGGAGAGGC
This sequence comes from Somniosus microcephalus, assembly GCF_052327205.1. Lineage (NCBI taxonomy): Eukaryota > Metazoa > Chordata > Chondrichthyes > Squaliformes > Somniosidae > Somniosus > Somniosus microcephalus. The sequence goes on along the minus strand of NC_140993.1, from coordinate 39,604,867 downwards.
CGTGCCTCCCAGACTGAATATCGAGTGCTGAGGCAGGAAGGATGCTACACGGTGCCCCGGTGTCGCATAAAAAGCGCCGGCCTGAGAGGGAATCTGTAATGTAGAGGAGCTTCCCGGAATTTCCAACCGCCATCGCGGCCGCGGAACGTCCCTCAGACTTGGTCCTCCTTTTCTGGAGTTGCTGCTGGTGTTCATGTCAGTTTTTATTTAGGCGCGAAACTGCAGGGAGGGAGGCAGCCTCTGGCTTTCGCGCCGAAACGGGCGTGGTGAAAGCACAAGCTGGGGGATGGAGGCGTCGGGGCGGCGTTCGCGGGGGAGGGGTGCCTCGTGGCGGGGCAGGCTTGCTGCGTGACCGCATAAATCGTATCTGCTTCTGCAGCAAGAGCTGCGCAATCTGTGGCTTCCGATCTGGCGAGGACAGCCTGAACCTGCTTGGGTAGTTGACTCAGGAATAACTCCCGAAAGAGGAAACATTGTGGTTCTGAGCCAAGGAGCGTGAGCATCTGGCTCATTAACTCAGATGGCTTGGAATCGCCAAGCCCGGGCAAAGCGAGTAGCCGGCGGGCACGCTCCGCCTTCGTGAGCCTGAAGACCTGTATTAACCGCGCTTTAAGAGTATTATACTTGCTGTCAACCGGTGGGTTTTCGAGCAGGCTGATGATCCGTGAGGCCGTGGAGCTGTCGAGTGCGGAGACCATGTAAAGGTAACGGGTCTGATCCGCAACGATGTTTCGGAGGTCGAATTGTGCTTCTGCTTGGACGAACCAGGAGGCCGCCTGTTGTTCTCAAAACTGTGGGAGCTTCAAAGCCACGGAGTTCGCTTCCATGTTTCGTCGCGCTTCGCTTCTTCCGCGAAAATTGTTCATGAAAATTCGGGGTCACCACTGTAGGAATGGCTAGATTCCTAACTAAAGGACTGAGATCGAGTCAGTCTATCAAACATACGATGTTTAATACTAATCAACAGAGTTTAAAACGAAAACACAGGAGAACTACATTACAGGTCTGTACTCTTTGCTGGCTCCACGAGGACTGGCTAGGGCGGCTCCCCAGCCTGACGTCATCACGTCATCACGTTTTCCCGCCGCTGGAAGATCATGTGATCAACGTGATGACATCATCGCGTTTAGTCTCATTCTTAAAGGGACCGCGCTATGTACATGCAATGATATGAACAAAGATACAGATTCATTCTGTAGCTAATAATTTGTTGAAGATAATTATGTACAATAGATCAGAGTCCCCCTGGTGGCTCCACCACAACTTCACATTTATCCACGTTATACTGCATCTGCCATGTATTTGCTCACTCACTGAACTTGTCTAAACCACCTTGAAGCCTCTTTGCATCCTCTTCACAACTCACAATCCCACCTAGTTTCGTGTCATCAGCAAACTTGGAAACATTACATTTGGTTCCCTCATCCAAATCATTGATATATATTGTGAATAGCTGGGGCCCAAGCACTGATCCCTGCGGTACCCCACTAGTAGCCTGCCATCCCGAAAAGGACCCATTTATTCCTACTCTCTGTTTCCTGTCTGTTAACAATTTTCAATCCATGCCAGTATATTGCCCCCAATCCCATGTGCTTTAATTTTGCACACTAATCACTTATGTGGGACTTTATCAAAGGCCTTCTGAAAATCCAAATAAACCACATCCACTGGTTCTCCCTTATCTATTCTACCAGTTACATCCTCAAAAAACTCCAGTAGGTTTGTCAAACACAATTTGTCTTTCATAAATCCTTGTTGACTTTGTCTAATCCCATTGATATTTTCTAATATAAATTTTCTGATATAAATGCAAGTCTTTCTTTCTTGTGTTTGCCCGTTTCTTGGGTGCGAAAGGGGGGCAGAAAAGGTCCATTTTGGCACTGTGATGCCCTAGGCCCCAAGGGCACCTGAATTACATTCAATGTCATACTGGCCTGGGCAATATTCAGGCATCCCTGTCGGTCACCTTAAACAAGCGATAGGCCCCTTGCATATGCTAACCAGGGGTCTAATGCCTGATGAGTGCTGTAAATGCGCTGACCATTTCAACTCAGAAACAAGCGTAAACAATTTTTTTCTCCCGTTCACGTTCATCAATGCAAGTGCAGACACTTCAGTGCCCCACATCATGCACGCAATGTACACTAAACCTAACACACAATAACAAAGAAGAAGTGCTTTGATGGGTTTTAGCTAAGAATTAAATATATCAAGAAAGAACAGAGATTTTATTTTAATTTAATCGATTATTTTCATCTCAAGAGTTTAAATACATTCACCTGCGCCATTACTTTTTCAGTCTAAGAGGCTGCGGCGTGAAAACTGGGGTAAATCCAGGAAATTCAGGATAGCCATTGGCTTAATGGTGTGGAGGGGGGGTTTGGGTGGCGGAGCTATGACGAACCAACTTTTTATGGTTTCAGCGAGGGTAATGGTGGAATGGCACAAAAGTTCCAGGAAATTATGGTGCGGTGTGAATAACGGCATAACTCACTTATGCCATAATTTCCTGGGTGTTTGAGCGTGAGAACGAACCCAACGCCATAGATGCACCATTCCAATGGCACGAGACACCAGGAAATTCTGGCCATTATCTCTATCTATCTGTACTTATGCTTGCAACTCTTAATCCAATTCCGAAAAAAACATCCAATTTTTTTTTAAATGTTAAGCAACACCTATACCAGGAGTGTAGTGCACATATCCAGTATTCTGAGGAGGAATCTTTCTCATTTCAATAGTCTAGCTGAGGCAGCTTCAAATTTTGCACACATCCTCTGGTTCTGTATTCTCAGTCCTAGATAAATAATCTGCTGACATCTAAGTGATCTAATCCTCTTAATATATTACAGGGATTAAACTTGGGATCCTCTTTTTATGAATGGCACTGATACGGTGCCTTTCCCTCATTCATTCTGAGTCTGTCCCATTTTTCAGCTAAAAATTAGCATGCCCCATGGATTATGTCTCATCTGAGTTTCCTTTTCTTTAACATAAACAAGTTCATTTTTCTGAGCATCTCCTCATAACTTAAAGCCCGTAAGTTCTGGATTCATTCTTGTTTTTTTTTCTGGTTCCCTTCCAAACTATCATTTAAAGTTTGGTAAATCTGAACACATTAGAGTCAATTTTGTGAGACCCCCTCAGCACTGGCAGTACCTCATACACAGCCAGTACTGTAAGGCTCGCAAAATTACACAATTTCCCCCAAAGTAAGAAAAGAAGAGATATTGGACTGTTTGATGGAAATATTGGGCCAAAGGGATTTAAAAATCAAAACCCCAGGAAGATTTGGCTAGTTTTAAAAGGCATGTTCAGACCTGCGAAAAACTGTGACAAAGGGGGGGTGGGATGTTTTGACATCAGGTAACTGGCCTTAAGATACACCCCATGACATTATTGGCCTTGCCCATAACAGTTTCACATTGCTGAGTATTTCCAGCATTTTCTGTTTATATTAGTTTCACATTGAATGGATACTTTCATAAATGACTAATAATCACAACCAAATCATTTTCCTATTCCGTCTTTCACTGCTATCTCTTACCAGCATAGTTATTCAGCTAACTGGGTGGAAAACTTCTTCATACCCGCGAACAGTATAACTCCGATCCGCCAACGGGGAACAAAAATATTTCAGTTGGAAGCATTTTTTTACTGCTCGATTTGACTTCCCTCCCTTACCCTGTGCCCTAACCTGCCCTAATGTTGGTTACTGTGATTTCAGTGGCACATTTGTGAACTGCAAAAGTTGCTTGTTTGCTAATTATGCTTATAATTAATTAGTGTTGAATTCCATTAAACGAAACATCCTCAAAAGTAGGCTTCTTATGGGTACATCTGGTAGCTTTTCAGTATGATGTCAGATGCGATGCTCTACAAATCTTTAATTCCAAGAATATGGACATTGTCAAGTCAATGTAAATCAACTTCATATTCTGATTAGGTCCAAAGAGGATAATGGCGTCAGAACATGTACATATTTCAGTATGGTGTAAGCAAACTTAAACAAAAATGTTTTCTGAAATTGCTCTGTTCTACAATAAAATCATTTTTATTCGATGTACAAAATCTTCAACAGAGCATGTAACTTTGATGGTGTTTCAATTCATACTCAAGGAAGCAATGGTCTGTGCTTGAATTCAGGTTTAAAATTTCTTAATTTCTTCCTCCAGCTCTTCCTATGTGTACATGTGAAATATTTTTGAATGTTCCCTGGTTCCAGGCTCAATGTGAAGAAAGACAACCAGTCTAAGAGGCATAATATAAAATGTAAGTTTAGGTAGGTATTCTGGGTTTTTTGCTTGCTTTATTTATGGGTGAGCTAGTAGAACATTTTCAGAATCATAGTCATAGAATCATAGAATGGTTACAGCACAGAAGGTGGCCATTCGGTCCGACGAGCCTGTGCTAATCCCATTCCCCCGCCCCTTCCCCGTAGCCCTGCAAATTATTTTCCTTTAGGTACTTATCCAATTCCCTTTTGAAAGGCATGATTGAGTCTGCCTCCACCACCCTTTCAGGCAGTGCATTCCAGATCCTAACCACTCGCTGCGTAAAAAAGTTTTTCCTCGTGTCGCCTTTGGTTCTTTTGCCAATCACCTTGAATCTGTGTCCTCTGGTTCTCGACCCTTCCGCCAATGGGAACAGTTTCCCTCTATCTACTCTGTCCAGACCCCTCATGATTTTGAGCACCTCTATCAAATCTCCTCTCAACCTTCTCTGCTCTAAGGCGAACAACCCCAGCTTCTCCATTCTATCCACATAACTGAAGGCCCTCATCCCTGGAATCAATCTCGTAAATCTTTTCTGCACCCTCTCTAAGGTCTTCACATCCTTCCTAAAGTGCGGTGCCCAGGATTGGACGCAATACTCCAGTTGAGGCCGAACCAGTGTTTTATACAGGTTCATCATAACTTCCTTAAGAATGCTCCTTAAGAGACTAACTGGGCGCAGTAAAGCAGATTGTACATGGTCTGTGGGAAGAGTGGACTTGATGGGCCAAATGGTAGTCACTCATTCCATGATACGTCCTTACTGAAACACTCATGCATGTTTGTTTGGGAGAAGAAAATGTTATTGGGGTATTAATAATTCAGTCATAAGTTCTGTTGTATTCGAAAACTATAATTTGTTTGAACATTGTATCACAGTTTTGCAATTAGACTACAATAATGGAAATAGTTGGCTGGAACATGGGTCAGTCAACACGAATTAGATCACTGGACAGCTGTCAAAACAATATCCTGGTTGTGATGTTTGCAGTGCTTTAAGATTGCTGGAACAGCAAAGATACCAGTGTCTCTAGAGAGAGTTCTGCATTCTGGGGTGGGGCGGGTGGGGTGGTGGGGGGTGTGGGGTGGAGAAGCTTGTAATTTTCCTTCCATTCATTTAAATAGATAGAAAATCATGAGCTGTGCACTTCCAACAAACACCACTCCTCATAGTAATGTGGAATTGGTCCTTCTGAGAAAGTGCTTGCTATTAAACAGGATCTTTAAGGATGGTGCCTTCTGTAGTGCAGCGACATCACCACCCTCCCCAATACTATAGTGCACTGAGGTGCCATTGTTACATATGCACATGAGCTTGAACTTCCTGCAATGGGTCAGTGTGGCAGAGTGTTTGAATTTAGTACTGAATTCAGTATTCTACAATGTGGGATAGCAAACCTAGAACATAGGAACATAGGAACAGGAGTAAGGCACTTAACCCCTCGATCCTGCTCCACCATTCAGTGAGATCATGGCCTCTGCTCCATATCCCTTAATACCCTTGATTAACAAAATCTATCAGTCTTAGATTTAAAATTAACAGTTGACCTAGGATCAATTGCCGTTTGCGGAAGAGTGTTCCAAAATTCTACCAATGTTTGTCAGTTTCATTTTGGGCCAGGAGGAGCGGGGGTGCTTCTCTGGGCCAGCTTCGAGGGTGGTTTTAGGTGACCCAGTAAAAATCACCGATGAGGTCCTTTTGAGGCGTTCAGACCATGGTGATATAGTTATTTATATACAAATTGTATTGTAACAAAAATTTGAGTAAATACTCTTATTGTTTCCCTCATCCAATATGCAACCAAAAAGAATGAATGTGAAAAATGTGTTAGCTTGCCTCGCTCCTGCCTCTGGGTGTTATGCCCGAATAAACATTCAAATTGGTGTGGTAATAGCTATCTACTTTTATTCCCAAGCCTTGTAGAATAGTCCGTCAGTAATAATCTTACAGAAACCAGCAAAGTTCCACAACAGGCGCGCACATTCTTTAAATCGCAATTAAAGAATAAGGGAGTGACTTTGGCCGAATAATTTAGGTGCTAAGGAGGTAAAGAGGTGGACAATATGAGGTCTTAAGCTGCAATGCCGGTTTATACGCATTTAGCACAAGATGTCATCTTGGTAATAGAGGTGAAGTTTGAGCTATTAATGGATGCCCAGAGGAGCTGATTGAGAATTAAACTGCCTGCTAGCGCATCATTAAAGAGGCAGCACGCCATTTTGGTGGATAATGCTTCATTTAACAATCTCTCCTTTTAACAACCAGCAGAACAGGACTAAACAAGTCATTGCTGAGAATTTCAAGAGCTACTTAATTACTTAAAGGTACTTAAAGGTATATCACCTTTTACTGTACTGTTCACTTGCTGCTAGAGGTTTGAAGAGGACTTTCTGGGACACTTTGTCGAACCTTCACCAACACTCTTATCAACATTTATTCTGGAAATTCTCTGAAGACTTCACCTATAAAGTGTGGGTGCTGTGTTACTCTACCTTATTGGACACCTTATAGGAGTCACCAGGGGAAAGAAAGTGATTGGTCACCGGCATCTTGCTCGGGGTTTCCCTTGGTCTGCAGGAGGAATGGGAGGAGGAGATGAGGACAGGCAGAGCAGAACCGGCTGCTTCAGGACAGAGGGACAGGAGGGACAATAGAGCGAGGTGGACTCCTTCCCCCTTGTGGGTACAGGACATCCCTCGTCCTCTGGCCCCCCTGCACCAGGACCTCCAGTGCCATGTCCGAGAACCTGTGCACCCTTTCACTCGTTCCCTGAGCCTTCCTGAAACCTGCCACTTTGTGTCAGCCAGCCCACTCCACACCTTCAGTGGAAGTGGGTGCGAGGAGCCCACATATACTGCTCCATGAAAATTGTGTCTAATCAGCACTTGAGTGCTCAACTTGCAGGCGACTGATTTAGTGCCTGCAGGCAAGTTCAAATTATGGTAATCAGATATTAGGACCGCAATTGTGCGCTAAAACAGACTTTCAAAAGGCGTGCCTTGTTAGCACAGCCCCTGTTTTCACCCTTTTACAAAAAAAAGGCCTATAAGTTCTTTGCACATCCTTACTTCCAACTGAAAAATGGGATGGCAAAGAGACACTGCAGCAGTGGAGAAGGATATTCAGCAACAAAAGTGTTCATTCAGGCTGCCAGTCTGAATTAGAAGAAGGATTATTTTTCTTAAGCATTTACATTTCATTACAGATTAGCTGAAAATTAATATTTCTGTAGCGGTAAGAAGCTTCTCACAACAAAATACTTTAGACTTTGTACCGTTAACCACTCTTGTGGAAATGGATCCTGACAGGTGCAGATAAGCCAGATTTTCCCCTTACAAGGAAACAAGAGTCTAAAATTACTTCACTTTCAATTTGTTTCCATTCCAGTGATGTTGTAAATTACTGGTTTATGTATTTTCATATATGTAACATTTGCATATTGAATTATCATTGGCCCACAGGCATCTGTAAGGAATACCTATTATATTCACATGTGATCACATGCTGAGTTGTCATTGGCCTGCAGGCATCTGTAAGGACTACTATTGTTTTGAAGATCCAGGCTAGGGGTCCTAATGCCAGGCTTTTCCCCACCAGTGCTGCTATGAGTAAGATCACAGACCTAATCCTTAATAAAAGAGTTAAACTGTAATACTCTGTTGTCCTGCAATTTATTATTTTTATACAAAGTGTGTAAAACAAGACATGGTGTCAGAATAGGGATTGAAATGGACATCGTTGGAGCTCCCTTGCCTCGAATGGAATGGGAATCTTTGAACTTACCTGGAGAATGGCGCAAGTTCAAGCAACACATGGAGTTGATGTCTTCTCGGGTCCGCTGAAAAGCAAAGGGGAGGAAGAAAGATGCAGCTACCTACTCCTGTGGATCGGAGAAAAAGGGAGAGACATTTTTAACACATGGTCGCTCACCGCGGATGAAGCAAAGGTACTGAAAAGTTATTTTGACCATTTTGAATCATATGTGATGCCCAAGACAAATACGATATTCGCTAGGTACAAGTTTCAGGAGAAAGTACAAGGAGCTAGTGAGTCGTTTGAACAGTTCGTGACTGAGTTAAAACTGCTGGTAAAAGACTGTGAATATGCAGATAAAGTTGAGGTCAGAGACCACATCGTGTTTGGAATACATTCAGCTAAAGTGAGAGAGAAACTTTTGAATGTTGGGTCCAGGCTAACGCTGGAAAAAGCTATGGACATAGCTAGATCACACGAGATAGCCCAAGCACAGTCGAAAACCATAACCAGCGCCACGAGCAGCTCGCGTGAACAGATAGTGCATGCAGTTAATAGACACACACCAAAGAACACCACCCAGAGAGCGTGTTTCAGAACAGAAAGAATAGAGAGTTCTAAAAATGAGTGACACGGACATAAAACACTTCAAAAACTGTGGATATTGTGGAAACAAGGTGCATGGGGAAAAGGAGCACTGCCCTGCCAAAGGAAGGCAATGTGCTAAATATGGTAAACGGAACTGTTGTGTCCGTGTATAATAAGACACAGACTGTGGAGAACGGTACAACAGGTGTTTACTCAACGTGGCTCACAGTGGAACTGATCTGTACAGATTACTACTCAGTGCTATATACAGGTGTGGTCACTGCCGGTACTGCAGTATACATGAGCTGTAAAAGAAAGTTCCCCACTTAAAGGTATATGCATTACAATTCCTCCCCTTTTAGATTAACAGTACCATAACACTCATTTAACAATTAAATATCAAACTAATTACAATTAACACTTTTAACATGCAACATTAGCTGAAAATAGTCTATTTATAAATTCAGTCTTTGGGGAGGCTTCCTGATCCTTTCTGGATAGCGCCTTTCCTGAGTGTCTCTGGCCCCCTGTCGTCGGTTGGTTCATCAGCTTCCGATGCTACTGTTTCTGGGGTAGATGCGACCTGTACGTTGGGTTCATCACCAGGTACATATGGGCGAGGCATGGGGTTGACTTGTTCCTGTGACTCTAGGATCTGGTCAGCATGGCGTCTCACGATGCTCTCCCCAACATCCACTGTGTACATTAGTGGGCCCTGCCGTGTGCATATCGTTCCTGGCTGCCATTTTTCTGTTCGGTAGTCGCGGGCCAAGACTGGTTGCCCTACATTGAAGCTCCTTGTCGGCTTCTCATTGATGTGCTGGAATTGCTTACTCTCAACATCTCTTCGTACGTTTGGTCTGAGCAAATCCAGGTGAGATCTTAACCTTCGGTTAAAGAACATCATGGCTGGGGCCTGGTTGGTGACTGCATGTGTTGCATTCCGGTAGGTGAACAGGAAATTGTCCACCTTGTGCTGCAGCGGAATGTTGTCATTGTACATAGCCTTTATTGCCTTCTTAAAGGTTTGCACGAACCTCTCAGCCAATCCATTTGTGGCTGGATGATACGGGGCGGATGTGTAATGCCTTACCCCATTCTTTTTCAAGAACCTCCGGAAATCTTCGGACACAAACTGTGGTCCATTGTCAGAGCAAATCTGTTCTGGCAAGCCATTCCTGGCAAAAATGGTCCGGAGGACTGCGATAGTTTTTTCCGTGGTGGTGGAGGACATTTTGATGACCTCAGGCCATTTCGAGTGCGCATCCACAGCTATTAAAAACATTGAGTCCATGAATGGACCAGCAAAATCAATATGCACCCGTTGCTATGGAGATGAGGGCCACTCCCATGGGTGTCGAGGGGCCTGTGGTGGTGCATTTTGGACTTTCTGGCATCCTGAGCAACTCTTGGGTCAGGTCCTCGATTTGTTTATTGATTCCCGGCCACCACACATAAGCCCTGGCTAGGCTTTTCATTTTTACCCCTCCCAGATGACCCTCATGAAGCTCATTGAGCACTCTATCCCTTAACTTGGGTGGAATTACCACTCGGGATCCACACATCAAGATCCCCCGGCACACTGACAGCTGTTCTCTCCTTGTCGAGAATGCTGGCAACAGTGAGTCGCCATGTGCTGGCCATCCCTTCACCGTCAAATCATATACCCGAGACAGTGTCGGGTCATTTCGGGTTTCCTTTTCGATACAAGCGTTAGTTACCGGTAGGTATTCAACTATAGTCGAATGGAATATTTCGACAGGATCCACTGCTGGTGCTTCCTCCGCAGTAGGCAGTGGCCGGCATGATAGCCCATCAGCATTTCCATGCTGTTTCGTGCCCTTATATTGAATCTCATAGTGGTGCGCTCCTAGAAAAAGTGACCATCTTTGCAGTCGTTGCGCAGTCATCACCGGAACGCCCTTCTTCGGATTAAAAATAGAGACAAGAGGCTGGTGATCCGTCAGCAAGGTGAATTTCTGCCCGTGCAGATAGTGATTGAATTTTTTCACTCCCCACACTAGGCTGAGGGCCTCCCTGTCAATCTGGGCATAGTTACGCTCGGCTGAGGTTAGTGACCATGACGCAAAGGCTATTGGCCTCTCTGAGCCGTCCGAGAATTTGTGCGACAGCACCGCTCCAATGCCGTAGGGTGACGCATCACATGCCAACTGAATTGGTAATGCTGAGTTGTAATGGGCCAGTACCTCTTTCGATGTGATTAGTGTTTTGCTCTTCTGGAAAGCTCGTCTACTTTCGTCACTCCACTTCCATGGCACCCCAGTTTGCAGTAGGGTGTTCAGTGGGTGTAGTATTGTAGACAAATTTGGCAAGAACTTATGGTAGTAGTTTACCAGCCCGAGGAACGACCTCAGTTGTGACACATTTTCCGGTGCTGGAGCCTTGATTACTGCCTCAATCTTCTCTAGGGACTTATGTAACCCCTCTTTATCGATAACGTGGCCACAGTACGAGATCTGTTTTCTACAAAACTCGCATTTGGGGCGGTTAGCTCAGAGCCCATATTCCTGCAATCTAGTGAGCACCTGCTCCAGGTTGGCAAGGTGATCACTGTCATTTTCGCCCGTCACCAGGATGTCGTCCAAATAACACTGGGTCTCTGGGATCCCTTGCAGGACTTGTTCCGTTGCCCTCTGCCAAATAGCCGGAGCTGATGCTACCCCGAATACCAGCCGGTTGTATTGGTAGAGACCTTTATGGGTGTTGATTGTGAGGTATTTTTTTGATGCTTCTTCTACCTCCATTTGCAGATATGCCTGGGCCAGATAAATCTTAGTGAAGCATTTCCCTCCAGATAGCGAGGTGAAAATATCTTCAATCTGCGGAAGTGGATATTGTACGGTGTGAAGGATCGGGTTCACTGTTACCTTAAAGTCCCCACAGATGCGAACCTTCCTTGATTCCCCAGGCGTGCTGCTCAACGACTTTTTCATCACAGGGACGATGGGTGTAGCCCACACACTCCAGTCTACCTTGGACAGTACACCTGAACGTTCCAGACTCTCCAGCTCTGCTTGTACGGCTGGGCGGATCGCATAAGGTCTTAAAAAATTTTGGGCTTGCGTTTTCTTCAATTTTAATCATCGCTGTCATGCCTTTTAGTGTTCCGAGTCCTTGCTGGAACACTTCTTTCGCATCAGTTAGGATCTTTGACAGTTGCCCAGGTGTGACGTCGTCATCCTTTTTGTCAGCCACAGTCAGTGCCTGTATGGAATGCCAATCCAGTTGTATTTTCCGGATCCATTCACGTCCCAGTAATGGCGGTCCTCCATCTTGCAATACATACAGGTCTAGTTTTGGTGTTTCCTTACCGTTATATATAACGGTCACCCTTATTTTTCCTTTGGGGTAGACTTTTTGCCCCGTGTACATCTTCAAAATAATTTTTGTATCTCTCAAGGGTATGTGTGAGAATAGCCGCTCGTAGTCCCGTCGGTTTATGACTGTTAGGGCTGATCCTGTGTCCAATTCCATCTTTACCTGGACTCCTGCTATCTTGAGAGTGACCCAAATGGTTCAGTGATCCTCCGTTGTGATCACATTATATAGTTTCAGACAACTCAGTTCCCTGCTTTCGGAGCCGTTATCACTCTTTTGTTCGTCTGAACTATTCTCCGTCATCTTATATACCTTCTTGTACTTTTCTTTGGTAGGTTTCTTATTGCTGGTTTTCTTTCCCGACTTGCAGACTCGTGCTATGTGTCCTACTTTTCCACACTGTCTGCACACTTTGTCTTTGAACCAGCAATCATTCTGGCCATGTGTTGTTCTGCCGCAGCGATAGCACTTCTCTGTTCCATATGACATTTCATTTGTGCCATATTCTTGCGGTCTCTGTTGTATTTCTGCAGCGCCCCGTGCTGCTGCTTCATATGATACAGCAATGCTGAAAGCCTTTTCCAGCGTAAGGTCCTTTTCAGATAAAAGCCATTTCTGGGTTCCTTCACTTTGAAGCCCACACACAAACTTGTCCCTTAAGGTATCTGCCAGTTCCGCTCCAAACTGGCAGTGTTTCGATAGTTTGCGCAGTTCTGTTAAATAATCAGCACTGCTTTCATCCTTATGCTGGTTCCGTTTGTGAAACTTGAATCTTTCTGCTATCAGCAGCGGTGTGGGGTTTAAATGTTCCTTTAGTATCGTTATTATGTCTTCAAAACTCTTTTCCATTGGCTTCGTTGGGGTTATTAGATTTCGTAATAAACCATACGTCTTTGCACCCATTAAATTTAACAATACCGACGCTTTCTTGTCATCTGACACCTCATTTGCCTTGCAGTACACCTCTATTCGTTCGACATATGTAGTCCAATCTTCGACTTCATTGTCAAATGCGGTGATACTGCCACTCTTTGGCATTTTGGGTGTGGTTTGAAATGACGTCTCCCAATGGCTTAAAATGGCATCTCCCGCGCATTCCTTCCTCCCCTGCTGCTGCCAATGCCGCTCCCGGCGGTTCTCGTGGCAATGGCGGCGCCCTGTAGGTTTCGCGCGCTTCTCCTGCGCTGCTGCCAACGCCGCTCTCGGCGGTCCTCGTGGCAATGGCGGTGCCTTGCGGGTTTCTGCGTGTCTCTCTCTCCCTCTCTCCGACACTGCTCGGCCCCTGAACACCGGCTGCACCCTGTGCGCTCTGCCCTCTCTCTCTCTCCCCCGTCGACGCTGCTCGGCCCTTTGCTGTGCCGCTTGGTCGGGCTCTAGCCCGCCGCTGTCCGGGAAGGGTTTGTGCACTACCTGTTGCCAGCCCGTTTCGCTGGACCACCTCGACTGGAAAGCCAAGCCTGGCTCTCAACAGCCTCCCCCGCAATTCTCGAGTCTCTGCTGGATGGCTGGGCGGTTGCCTGTGGTCGACGCCTGAGTCTCTGGCCTTGACCTCCAATCCACTGATCTCCAGGAACGAATCCCCGGGAGGTGATGCAGAGTTGCAGGTAGGTTTGAACTTGCCTCAGTGCCAATGTTGTGTCCATGTATAATAAGACACAGACTGCGGAGAATGGTACAACAGGTGTTTACTCAATGTGGCTCACAGTGGAACTGATCTGTACAGATTACTACTCAGGGCTATATACAGGTGTGGTCACTGCCGGTACTGCAGTATACATGAGTTGTAAAAGATAGTTCCCCACTTAAAGGTATATACATTACAGGAACCACTTTGCTAAAGTTTGCAGGACTGTTTTTGGAATGGCAGTACACACAGTGAGTGACAGCCAAATGCCAGTTAGAGAGCCAAATGCAGAGGAACTGTTTATTGATTCTGTGTCACAGAAAAAACAGATTTCAGAGACTGAGCAAGCCTTTCCAGATATTGAGATAGGAAAACAGGGCACAGAGCTTAGGTTTAAACTAGACACTGGAGCTCAGGTTAATGTAATTCCTCTGAGTGAGTATCACAGCTAGAAGGATGAGTGTGAGCTATAGCCCACCTCATGCAGACTGACCGGCTAGGGGGGTGAGCAGCTTATTGTAAAAGGCACATGCGTGATGAAATGCAAGTACAAAGAAAGCGGCATGATGTTGGACTTTTACATTGTTGACACTCGAGCAACTCCAGTGCTAGGTCTAAAGGCATGTTTAGACATGGACCTCATCAAGCTAGTGCTATCATTGACAGCACCAGTTGAGAAGCAGACAGTCATGGAGGAGTTTGCTGACGTTTTCAAAGGAATCGGACTATTCCCAGGTGAATGCATTATTCACCTTGACCCAGCAGCAACCCCTGTGGCTTGCCCACCGAGAAGGATACCCCTTGCTCTACGTAGTCGCCTGAAGGAGGAGCTGCAGAGCATGGAGAATACAGAAATCATCGTCCGGGAAACAGAACCGACAGCGTGGGTCAAAGCGTTAGTAGTGGTTGAGAAACCACATACAGACAAGCTCAGAGTCTGTCTCGACCCCAGAGATTTGAACAAGGCTATCAAACACCCTCACTACCCTCTACCAACGCTAGATGACATCACACCCAAGCTAGTGGGAGCACATTACTTCAGTGTAATGGACGCACGATCAGGATACTGGACTATCAAGCTCACGGAAGTGTCATCTAAGCTAACAACATTCAACACACCATTTGGACGCCACTGATTTCTGCGTTTACCATTTGGTCATATCTCAGCTCAGGGTGAATTCCAGCGGAAGATCGACGAAACCTATGAAGGCCTCGACGGAGTAGCTGCAATCGTAGACGACATCCTCATCTATGGCAGGAATAGAGAGGAACATGACAGGAACCTCCGTCCGATGCTACAAAGATCACGGGAGAAAGGTATCCGGCTCAACCCTGACAAAAGCATAATCGGATCCACCGAGATCAGTTATTTCGGGCATCGCCTCTCAACTGATGGCATTAAGCCGGATCCAGAGAAAATCTCCGCCATCAAGAAGATGGAGCCGCCGAAGAACCGCGCAGAGCTAGAGACAGTACTAGGCATGGTTAACTACTTAGCCAAGTTTGCCCCGAGCCTCTCCAAAATCAACGCACGCATGCGTCAGTTGCTCAAACAATCCAATGAGTTCCTGTGGGACAAACAACATGACACAGCATTTCAGAAAATGAAAGATCTAATCACCAGAGAACCAGGACCAGTTCTTGCCTACTTCGACCCCAACAAAGAGCTCAGACTACAAGTGGACGCGTCAAAGTACGGACTAGGCGCAGTATTACTGCAAGAAGGAAAGCCCATCAGCTACGCTTCCAGATCTCTCACAGACAGTGAAAACAACTATGCTCAAATCGAGAAAGAGCTATATGCAATTCTGTTTGGACGTAAGCATTTCCACCAGTACGTCTATGGCCGACAAGTCATTGTGGATTCCGAACACAAGCCCCTCGAGTCAATCATGAGGAAACCACTAGCCGCAGCCTCACCAAGGCTACAGAGAATGATCCTTCAGCTACAGAAGTACGACTTCACAATCATTCACCGTCCAGGCAAAGACATTCCTGTCGCAGACACGCTCTCCAGAAAGTCTCTTCGCTACCAGGACAGCAGCCTCAGTGAAGGCATGGATGTGTAGGTGCACATGGTGTACAACAGCTTACCTGTGAGTGACTCAAAACTGAAGGAGATCCAAGCAGGAACAGAGAAAGATGCACAAATCACACTGCTGAGCAAAGTCATACATGAAGGATGGCCTGAGGAAAGGAGGAAATGCCCTCAGAGCATATCTGAATTCTGGAACCATAGAGGCGAACTGTCACAAATCAACAGAATCATCTTCAAAGGGGAGAAAATCAACATTCCTACCAATCTCAGAGAAGAGATGTTGACAAAAATTCATGCTGGACATATGGGCATGGAAAAATGCAAACAAAGAGCACATGACATTATGTTTTGGCCCGGAATGTGCAAACACACTGAGGACATTGTCGGAAAATGTTCCATTTGTCTAGAACGCCACCCATCAAATGTCAAAGAGCCCATGATACCTCACCGTATCCCAGACAGGCCCTGGCAGGTCGCGGCAACGGATCTGTTCACATGGAACAACGAGGACTACATGGTGACTGTTGATTACTAAAGCAGATTTTCTGAACTGGACAAGCTTCACAGCACCACATCTGCAGCTGTGATCCACAAGCTAAAGGCAGCCTTTGCCAGGCATGGCATGGTAGAGACTTTAGTCTCAGACAATGGCCCCCCAATACAAATCAAAAGAGTTCGAGTCGCTTGCCAAGGCATGGGATTTCACACATGTCACATCAAGCCCACATTACCCTCAAAGTAATGGCCTTGCTGAAAAACTGTCCAGATTGCAAAAACACTCATGGACAAAGCCAAAGCAGACAAAAGAGACCCCTACATCAGTCTCCTTGAGCACCGCAACACTCTGGTTGACAACTTCAAGTCACCAGCACATCTGTTGATGAGCCGCAGACTTCACTCAATCATTCCAAGCACCAACCAGCAGCTGCAGCCAGAGGTCGTCAGCTGCAAGCAAGTGCATGCAAAATGGGTACAGAGACAGCAACACCAAAAGAGATACTATGAAAGGTCAGCTAGACTACTGCCACCGCTGCACAATGGAGAATCCGTCAGAATCCAGGAGCATGACTACTGGAAGCCAGCAGTCATCATCCAGCCAGCTGACACTGAGCAATCGAATCAGGTCCGCACCCCAGAAGGACAGGTGTACCGCTGCAATCACAGGCACCTTCTGAACACCAAGGAACAACACTGCCATTCTGACGAGAGGATCAGTTCAACAGAGTGTGATGAACAGAGCAATACACAAAACACATCATACTTACCTGAACCTAAAACTGAACCTGAATTGTTGACCGATTCAGGAGCATGCTCAGTTTCATACCACACAAGGTCGGGACGAGAGGTCAAGCCTAGAGTTATCCTTGACTTGTGAACTGTCAAAGGGTGTAGGCGGATCGCTGCCCTAAAAAAAAACTGTACATCGTTATTGAAACTTTGAGATGTTTTCAGTGCTAGTTAAATGCTGAGTTTACTTATATGTTTATGCTACCGAGAACATCATGTAGAAGAAAGGTTTAAAAGTAATGCATAACATTTTTTTTAAAGAAAGGGGATGTAACATTTGCATATTGAATTATCATTGGCCCGCAGGCATCTGTAAGGAATACCTATTATATTCACATGTGATCACATGCTGAGATGTCATTGGCCTGCAGGCATCTGTAAGGACTACTATGGTTTTGAAGACCCAGGCTAGGGGTCCTAATGCCAGGCTTTTCCCCACCGGTGCTGCTATGAGTAAGATCACAGACATAATGCTTAATAAAAGAGTTAAACTGTAATCCTCCATTGTCCTGCAATTTATTATTTTTATACAAAGTGTGTAAAACAAGACAATATAATGTTTTCAGTTTTAACCTAGTGGCAAACTGGGGATTTTTAAGATGGATCCTAATTCTGTACTGTAAATAGAACAGTAAATACTGTACTGTAAATAGATGTCGGGGAACATAGGGTCTAATGAGAGGGAGGAATTGAATTAAATCAGTATTTGTAGGGAAATGGTTTTAGGGAAATTGACGAGATTGAAGGCCGATAAATCCCCAGGGCCTGATAATCTACATCCTAGGGTACTAAATGGCCCTAGAAATATTAGATGCATTGCTGGTCATCTTCCAAAATTCTATAGACTCTGGAACAGTTCCCATGCATTGGAGCTTAGCTAATGTAACCCCACTATTTTAAAAGGGTGGTAGAGAGAAAACAGGGAATTATAGACCGGTAAGCCTGACATCGGTAGTGGGGAAAATGCTGGAGTCCATTATAAAAGATTGTATTGAACAATTAACACAAAGACTTAAAGGTATAACTCAAACAGGTCTTTACTGGTTGGAGGTAGGGACTATACGTAGGTCTTTACTTCATGCCCACAGGCGGGAACTGAGGGGAGATCAGTACCCACAGTACTATTTATACCCCTATGGCCAGGAGTGGTACTGCGTATCACTACGCCCTACAAGTAGTGCAGTCCTGTCCATAGGTTCAAAGTAGCACACATATTACATACACAACATTCCTCCCTTCCTAGCTTTACAGTCATCTCCCCATTTAACATAACGTAATAACATATATACATATATAACTTCAGGTTTACATAACAGAATAACATAGATACATAGATAACTTCATGTCAAAACAGATCACAGATTCAGTCTCTGCGGAAAACAGTTCACAGATTCAATCTCTGTGGTGTAGTCGGTTCACGTTGCTGGAGTGACTCATTCAATAGTCCTTCCATGGATTTAACAGTTTGAACTTCCGAACTGAATTGGCTCCGTTCGGAGGGACCACGTGTGTGATCTGGTAGAGGTAATAATGGTTCAGATGGGTCATCTTCTGTTTCGACTTTTCCTTTTCTGCTTCTTGGAGACTCTCTGGGCTCCACTGTCAGCTGCCAGCTGCATGCGCAGTTCCTCCTTCTCTTCCTCCTTTTTCCGTAGTAGAGCCACCTTCTCCCGATGTTCCGTAGACTTTCGGTGCTCCTCCATGATTTCTGTATGGTGGGAGTCGAAGTTACAAGTTGGGCAGGACAGGACATAGTAATATTCGGTGTCGTCCTGATCTAGGCCAGCGAGAGGGTCTTCTATTTCCTCCATACCCAGCTGGGCGTTAGCCAGCTTTTGTTCCAAGTCCAGACATCTTTCCTGAAGAGACTTCTTCATGCGTACCTCTTCATCCAGCTTTTTCTGGGCTTTCAGCAAGTCGTTTACTAATGACCTCATTTGAGATTTTACTACTTCAACTTCTTTTGGAGATTGATTGATCGGACTATTCAATCCCTCTACCGGAGCAGCTGTTTCAGCGGTCTGTTGTTCTACGTTGACGTGAGTCAGCGTACTTTTGGCATCCAAGGGCTGCTCTGTTGCAGTCATCTCAGTCTGTGTTGCCACCTCAGCTCTTCCAATAACCTTTGAGAGCTCCGAACCCCTTTCGTTTGAATATTGAAGTTCGTGTTCAAGTTTTTCCCATTTCAGAGTCCTGTCCTTCAGCATATGCAGGAGTTGGCTGACCGTTAACTCCTCTGACATCAGACGTTTTGTGTGCTACTGCTCCATTTTCTCCATCAGCTGCTTCTGTTGTCTTTCCAGATTCTCCAACTCTATATCAAAGAACTCTTTCGTTGCATTCAACTCTTGCTCAAAACGGCGAAGCATTTGTTCTAATTGCTGTTGTAGTTTGAAATGGAGTTGAGTTCGAGCCCGGTGTCCCTCAGAAATGGGCACATCAGTAGACTTGCCAGACTCAGAATCCACAGTTAAACTATGTTGTTGTTGCTCAGTGGAATTCTGTGCTGAAACTTTGTCTTTTGCACCTGAGTTGGGCTTACCATCATCCGTTCCAGAGTCTGGGCCGACTATCTTCACCGAGTTCTCACTCGTTATTGTTTGTAGGAAATGCCAGTCCATATTCATTTTCCTAATCCAGTCCCGTCCTAGTAGTGGAGAACCTCCTTCAGATATCACATAAGTCCATTATTTGACTGTCTTTGCCCTTGTGGACCACTGCAACCTCTATTTTCCCGATGGGGTACACTCTTTGCCCCGTGTATGTTTTCAATATAATCCCCGTATCCTGTAGGGGAATATGTTGGAATAACTTTCCGTAATCTTTCTTATTTATGACCGTCAATGCCGAGCCAGTGTCCAATTCCAGTTTTACTTGGACTCCTTCTATCTGAAGAGTGACCCAAATTGTCTGGAGGTCTGCACCCTTACCAGCGTTGAGTACTCTTAAGCTAGCCAGTTCATTACAGCTTAAGCTAGCCAGTTCATTACTGCTAGCGTCTGAATCAGACTCCTGTTCGGTCACCTTGTGTACCTTTGCGTATTTTCCTTGCGGTGACTTCTTGTTGCTGGTCTTCTTCCCTGACCTGCATACTCTAGCTATATGTCCAAGCCTACCACAAGTTCTACATTCTTGGTTTTTAAACCAACACTGGTTCTGATCATGCGTTGTCTTTCCACAACGATAACATTTGCCAGAACTCACACCCAATTTGTGTGCACTGAGCTCCGGTGACCGTAGCTGCATTACTGCCGTGCCTCTCGCTGCGGCTTCGTGTGCTGCTGCCATAGTGACCGCCTTCTCAAGCGTCAGCTCATTCTCCTCGAGCAGTCGCTTTTGTGTATCCTGTTTAAATAAACCACACACAAATTTGTCGCGTAGTGCATCTGTCAGTCCCGTTCCAAACTGGCAATATTTCGCTAATTTACGCAATTCCAGCAAATATTCAGCATTGCTTTCATGCTGTAGCTGCCTTCTGTCATAAAATTTAAATCGTTCTGCTAGCATCAGCGGCGTGGGGTTTAGATGATCTTTCAGGACAGTAACAATCTCATCGAACGTCTTATCCGCCGGTTCATCTGGTGATAACAGGTGTTTCAATTGCCCGTATGTCTTCGCACCCATTAAATTTAATAATGTTAGAGCTTTATCTTGGTCACGAATTTTATTGGCCTTACAATAATTTTTTACTCTTTCAACATATATGGCCCAATCTTCGAGGTCACTATCAAAGGTGCTAATATTCCCGTGTTTAGGCATTGTAGATTTGCAATTTCTCAGATTTTATTTTGTTTACTTGTTATCAAAGATGGCGGCTTCCCGCTCTTGCCGTCCTCCTCCGCCCACAAAATGGCGGTTTTCCCGCGCTTGGCGGTCTTCACCCGTCCCCCGACGCCGTCTCCCTTCAGCCCCCGAGTGCGGCCCTTATCTTCGCCGCGATCGCCCGAGTGCGGCCCTTATCAGCGGATGCGATCGCTGGATCGCGAAGTGGCTCCCGACCGAAGCGGCTCTTGCTCGCTCCCTCCCGGGCTCTGGCTTACCCGCTCGCGCGTTTCACCGCGGCTCTTATCAGGGATTGCGATCGCCCTTATCTTCTCCAACTTCCCCAGCCCTGTCTTTGCAGCCAACGCTGCACGGCTTACCCCACCACCTAGGTTGAAGAAGGAAACTGCAGAAAGACTTCTGTCAGTCGCTGGAAGCTGTCAGGATGGCTGCTGCACTCCAGTGCTCAGTCGCTGATGGAGGCTTCAGAGTCCTAAAGCCTGTCGCTTCTAGTGGGGTGGTGATGTTTGAAACCTCTCTTCAACTGCCGCAGGGTAAGAACCTGACTCGTCGCCAGTGTTAAGTATGTGTATTGTATTGAACAATTAACACAAAGACTTAAAGGTATAACTCAAACAGGTCTTTACTGGTTGGAGATAGGGACTATACGTAGGTCTTTACTTCATGCCCACAGGCGGGAACTGAGGGGAGATCAGTACCCACAGTACTATTTATACCCCTATGGCCAGGAGTGGTACTGCGTATCACTACGCCCTACAAGTAGTGCAGTCCTGTCCATAGGTTCAAAGTAGCACACATATTACATACACAACAGTGAACCTGTGGAATTCTCTGCCACACAGGGCAGTTGAGGCCAAATCATTAAATATATTCAAGAAGGAGTTGGCTATATTTCTTGAGGCTAAAGGGATCAAGGGATATGCGGAGAAAGCAGGGACAGGTACTGAATTTGGATGATCAGCCATGATCTCATTAAATGGCGGAGCGGGCTTGAGGGGCCGAATGGCCTACTCCTGCTCCTATCTTCTATGTTTCTATGTTTCTAACAGTCCCCTGTCGGATATGCTGAGCCCGGCTGAATTAAATCATTTCATAATATTATCCCCGGGGCTAAAAGTTGCACAAACAGAAACTGGAGTTTTGCATTGCTATCCAGATTCTCAGCCCTTACTTTGCATTACCCTCCAAGCTTTGATTACTGACCTAAGCTGAAAGAACTCCCAATTGCGTACACACGGACCCTTGAATAATCTGCAGTCACTCTATCTCCAGGGGATCAAAAGCATTCACTGTCTACAAACAGTTCTGCTCTAACCCTGGCTGTAACTTAGTATGTACTGAAAAGTTGGCTGTAGACCAAGGCTTCATCTCAGGCTTTCTTCCCTAAAGAAATAACTGTACATGGCAGCAGGTCTTACAGTTGGAATGACCTGGGTTCAGAGAGGCAGCAATCGTTAGCTCACATCTAACTGGGAATTATAATGCTCCAATTACAGTAACATGTATTTAACTCAGCGGTTGAGATATAATCAAATTGCATCTGTCTGCAGCAGAAACAAAGGGTCGGTAATGAATTATTCTGAATGTTCCTCTCCCCAAATTGCTCAGTGCACCATTTGATCTGGAACTGAGACAAACAGAAGAGACATTTTCTGGCTGCAACCCCTGACCTGTGTTGCTAGCTGATCTCAAACTGTGCCCGATGGTGGGAGTGCTAGAGTTGGCCTTAGTCTCGTTCGGCTAGGAAGACAGACAATTATGCAAGTACCTCACTCCGGAGCACTACCCAGCGACGCCTGTTTGAAAATGCATGCGATGGCGCAGGCCTTTAAAATAATGAAAAATATAAGTAAGGAGGCTGTTTAGAATGTGTAATGTGCACAAAACTCAAGAGCACAATGACAAAATCATAAGCCTCCAGAAAGATTAGATATCATATTATATTTCCGTACATGGAACAGGTTACTATAAAGAGTATTCTGGGTCAATTCTTGAATTTGAAAGGAGCTGAATCAATATTGAGTGGATTGAGAGTCATAGAAATAGTAATAGACCTTTTCATACATTAGCGAGTTAGGAATAGAGGATTAAGGTCTTGGATGGGAAAGAGTCTACAATTTGAAGTACACGTGCATGGACTGGCTGAAGCGGGCTTTTTGGGTCAAGCTTTTTGATGACAACCTCCATTGGTTACATTTCCACAAGTCGGAAAAACACCAACAACATTGAACAGTTCTCTCGGCAGAAACACCTTCTAAGACGGCCATATTACCATAGAATGGAACATATGAAATTGACAGACAGGAAAAGACCAGCTGGTCCATCAAGCCTGCCCCACACACTTAAGATGGCCAGAGCATCATGGCTAAACACTTCCTCCCTCCCTATTGGGTGGAGATCCACTGCAGCAGATTCCTGTCCACTTTAATGCCCGCTAAATCTTACCCTGTCAGTTCGTCATTACTGCCTCATGGTGCGATGATGTCAACCGACTTATTTTCCCTCATTTATGCTGAGCTAGATCACATCAATATAAAAACTTGTTTAAGTTTAAAGGGACAAGTTATTCAGCTATTGTTTTAAGCCTTCTTATTATGTAATTTTTTACTTGTTTTTTGCTGTTGTCACGTCAATCTCTGCTTCTTGGTGAGCCAGCCCGGTGAGGTGGCGCTGAGGGCACATGGCACCATTTTAAAAAATGTGTTTATGGGATCCGGGTGTCGCTGGTGGGCCCATCCCTAATTGCCCTTGAGAAGGTGGTGGTGAGCTGCCTTCTTGAACCACTGCAGTCCATGTGGTGAAGGTACTCCCACAGTGCTGTTAGGGAGGGAGTTCCAGGATTTTGACCCAGCGACGATGAAGGATCGGCAAAATACTTCCAAGTCAGGATGGTGTGTGACTTGGAGGGGAACTTGGAGCTGGTGGTGTTCCCATGCGCCTGTTGCCCTTGTCCTTCTAGGTGGTAGAGGTCGAGGGTTTGGGAGGTGCTGCCGAAGAAGCCTTGGCGAGTTGCTGCAGTGCATCTTGTAGATGGCACACACTGCAGCCATGGTACACCGGTGGTAGAGGGAATGAATGTTTAAGGTGGTGGATGGCATGCCAATCACGCGTGCTGCTTTGTCCTGGATGGTGTCGAGCTTCTTGAGTGTTGTTGGAGCTGCACTCATCCAGGCAAGTGGCGAATGTTGCATCACACTCCTTACTTGTGCCTTGTAGATGATGGATTGGCTTTGGGGAGTCAGGTGAGACAGTCGCTGCAGTATACCTAACCTCTGACCTGCTCTCGTTGCCACAGTATTTATGTGGTTGGTCCAGTTACATTTCTGGTCAATGGTGGCCCCCAGGATGTTGATGGTGGGGGATTTGGCGATGGTAATGCCGTTGAATGTCAAGGGGCGGTGGTTAGACTCTCGCTTGTTGGAGATAGTCATTACCTGGCACTTCTGTGGCACGAATGTTACCTGCCACTTATCAGCCCAAGCCTGAATGTCATCCAGGTCTTGTTGCATGCGGGCATGGACTGCTTCATTATCTGAGGAGTTGTGAATGGCGCTGAACACTGTGCAGTCATCAGCGAACATCCCCATTTCTGACCTTATGTTGGAGGGTAGGTCATTGATGAAGCAGCTGAAGATCGTTGGGCCTAGGACACTGCTCTGAGGAACTGCTGCAGCGATGTTCTGGGGCTGTGATGATTGATCTTCAACCACCACAACCATCTTCCTTTGTGCTAGGTATGACTCCAGCCAGTGGAGAGTTTTCCCCCCGATTCCCATTGACTTCAGTTTTACTAGGGCTCCTTGATGCCACACTCAGTCAATGCTGCCTTGATGTCAAGGGCAGTCACTCTCACCTCACCTCTGGAATTCAGTTCCTTTGTTCATGTTTAGACCAAGGCTGTAATGAGGTCGGGAGCCAAGTGGTCTTGGCGGAACCCAAACTGGGCATCAGTGAGCAGGTTATTGGTGAATAAGTGTCATTTGATAGCACTGTCGATGATACCTTCCATCAATTTGCTGATGATTGAGAGTAGACTGATGGGGCAGTAATTGGCAGAGTGGATTTGTCCCGCTTTTTGTGGACAGGACATACCTGGGCAGTTTTCCACATTGTCGGATAGATGCCAGTGTTGTACCTGTAATGGAATAGCTTGGCTAGAAGCGCGGCTAGTTCTGGAGCACAAGTCTTCAACACGATAGCCGGGATATTGTCAGGGCCCATAGCCTTTGCTGTATCCAGTGCACTCAGCCGTTTCTTGATATCACGTGGAGTGAATCGAATTGGCTGAAGACTGGCTTCTGTGATGGTGGGGGACTCAGGAGTGGGCCGATATGAATCATCCACTCGGCACTTCTGGCTGAACATGCTTGCAAACGCTTCAGCCTTGTCTTTTGCACTCACATGCTGGACTGCACCATCATTGAGGATGGGGATATTCATGGAGCCTCCTCCTCCCGTTAGTTGTTTAATGGTCCACCACCATTCATGACTGGATGTGACAGGACTACCCCAGCTACCCCAGGTTGGCACCTCATTTTTAGGTACACCTCGTGCTCTTCTACACTCCTTATTGAACCAGGGTTGGTCCCCTGGCTTGATGGTAATGGTAGAGTGAGGGATATGCCGAGATTACAGATTGTGGTAGAATACATTTCTGCTGCTGCTGATGGCCCACAGTGCCTCATGGATGCCCAGTTTTGAGCTGCTAAATCTGTTCTGAATCTATCCCATTTAGCACGGTGGTAGTGCCACACAACACGATGGAGGGTGTCCTCAGTGTGAAGATGGGACTTCGTCTCCACAATGACTGTGCGGTGGTCACTCCTACCAATACTGTCATGGACAGATGCATCCTGGCAGTTATGTCCTTCAGGACTCGGCCAGTAACGGTGCTACCGAACCCCTCTTGGTGATGGACATTGAAGTCCCCCACCCAGAGTACATTCTGTGCCCTTGCTACTCTCAGTGCTTCTTCCAAATGATGTTTAACATGGAGGAATACTGATTCATCCAGCTGAGGGCTGGTGGTAGGTGGTAATCAGCAGGAGGTTTCCTTACCCATGCTTGACCTGAAGCCATGAGACTTCATGGGGCCCGGAGTCAATTTTGAGGACTCCCAGAGCCACTCCTTCCCAACTGTATACCACTGTGCCATCACCCCTGGTGGGTCTGTCCCAAGGACGGCTGATTTCCTTCTCTAAAAGGACATTAGTGAACCAGATGGGTTTTTACAACAATCCAATAGTTTTATGGTTACCATTACTGATATTAGCTTTTTATTCCAGATATATTAAATTAACTGAATTTAAATTCCCTAGCTGCCATGGTGGGATGTGAACTCACATCTCTGGATCATTAGTCCAGGCCTCTGAATTACTAGCCCAGTGACATTACAGTTCCCGTACCTGCCTGCCAATATTCACCATATGCAGGCACAGATGTTCTGACCTGTATTTGAAAGAGGAGTAGTGCCTGCTGAGGTTTCGCTCGACAAAGGAAGCTATCACAAAGCTATGCCTTCTTAGGCAGTCCCTCGGAACCGAGGATGACTTGCTTCCACATTAAAAATGAGTACTCAGGTGACTGATGAGTCCAATGCGGGACCTACAGTCTCTGTCACAGGTGGGGCAGACGGTGGTTGAAGGGGCGGGTGGGTGGGGTGCTTGGGTTGATGTGCGCTCCTTGCGCTGCCTGCGCTTGGCTTCCGCTTGCTCCCGGCGAAGAGACTCGAGGTGTTCAGCGCCTTCCCAGATGCTTCTCCTCCACTTTGTGTGGTCTTGGGCCAGGGATTCCCAGGTGTCGGTGGGGATGTTACACTTTTTCAAGGAGGTTTTGAAGGTGTCCTTGAAGCGTTTCCTTTGCCCACCTGGGACTCTCTTGCTGTGCTAGAGCTCCGAGTAGAGCGCTTGTTTTGGGAGTCGCGTATCGGACATGCGGACAATGTGACCCGTCCATCGGAGCTGATTGAGCATGGTCAAAGCTTCGATGCTGTGGATGTTGGCCTGAGCAAGAACACTGACGTTGGTGCGCCTATCGTGCCAATAGGTTTGCAGGATCTTGCGGAGGCAGCATTGGTGGTACCTCTCCGGTGCTTTGAGGTGCCTGCTGTACATGGTCCATGTCTCTGAGGCATACAGCAGGGCAGGTATCACTGCTGCTCTGTAGACCATGAGCTTAGTGCCGGGTTTGAGGTCCTGGTCTTCAAACACTCTCTTCCTCAGGCGACCGAAGGCTGCACTGGCACACAGAAGGCGGTGTTCGACTTCATCGTCGATGTCTGCCCTTGTTGACAGTAGGCTCCCGAGGTATGGAAAGTTGTCAATGTTGTCTAAGACCTTGTCGTGGATTTTGATAATCGGGGGGACAGTACTGTGTGGCGGGGGCAGGTTGGTAGAGGACCTTTGCCTTACGGATGTTTAGTGTAAGGCCCATGCTCTCGTACGCTTCGGTGAAGGTGTTGACGATGGTTTGGAATTCGACCTCCGAGTGAGCGCAGACGCAAGCGTTTTCTGCATACTGTAATTCGACGACAGAGGATAGGATGACCTTGGATCTGGATTGGAGGTGACAGAGGTTGAACAGTTTCCCATTTGTTCTATAAATTAGCTCCACTCCAGCCGGGAGCTTGCTGAGGGTGAGATGGAGCATTGCAGCAAGGAAGATCGAGAAGAGCATTGGTGCGATGACACAGCCTTTCTTGACCCCGGTTCGTACGTGAATTGGGTCTGTGGTGGAACCGTTGGTCAGGATCACGGCTTGCATGTTGTCATGAAGCAAGCGGAGGATGGTGACAAACTTTTGAGGGCAGCCGAATTTGAGGAGGACACTCCATAATCCTTCATGGTTGACAGTGTCGAAGGCCTTTGTGAGATCAAAGAAGGCCATGTACAGTGGTTGGTGCTGTTCCCTGCATTTCTCTTGTAATTGACGTGCGGTGAAGATCATGTCCATTGTGCCCCTTAGTGGGCGGAATCCGCATTGCGACTCTGGGAGGAGCTCTTCGGCCACTGGGAGAAGGCGATTGAGGAGAATTCTTGCGATGACTTTCCCTGTGGCAGACAGCAGGGAAGCTCCTCTGTAATTATCGCAATCGGACTTGTCACCTTTCTTGAAGATGGTCACAATTACGGCGTTTCTGAGATCCCCTGGCATGCTCTCCTCCTTCCAGTTAAGAGAAATGGGTTCATGAATTTGCGCCAGTAGTTCTTCTCCGCCATGCTTTAGTGCCTCGGCGGGGATTCCATCTGCTCCTGAGGCCTTGTTGTTCTTCAGTTGTCGGATGGCCTTTTCAACCTCATGCCAGGCTGCGGTTGTGCTGAGATGGTGGCGGGTAGCATGCTGTGGGATGGAGTTGAGGACACTCGCGTGAAGACAGAGTTGCGGTTAAGGAGATCTTCGAAGTGCTCCTTCCAGCGGGCACTGACTGCCTCTCTGTCCTCGCTGAGTACCTCTCCGTTCTTGGCCCACAGTGGGGTAGGGCCTTGGGTGCTTGGGCTGTAGATGGACTTGACTGCGCTAAAGAATCCACGTACGTTGTGGTTGTCGGCTAGCTGCTGGATCTCCTGCGCTTTCTCCACCCACCATCTGTTCTTTAGGTCGTGAGTTTTTTGTTGGACCTCGGCCTTTAGGCTTCTGTAGAGCTGCTTTCTTGCTCTCGAGTTCTGTTACTGTTTCCAGCTCAGGAATACCTTGCGCTTGCGGCTTATTAGCTCCTGGATCTCCTGGTCATTCCCGTCGAACCAGTCTTGGTGTTTCCTGGTCGAGTGACTGAGCGTCTCTTCACAGCTGCTGATTATGGAGGCCTTGAGTGCAGACCAGGCGCTGTGGGCACTCTGGCCTAGAAATTCAGTATAGCCACGTTTGGGGTGCTACAGCATGGCGTTCGCAAACTTTTGCGCCCGGCGCAACTTAGCGCCACCTTCGCCGATATTCAGTTGCATCGCCCCAAGAGGTTACTGCTGCACTAAAGCAGGTGATGCACGACTATCATTAGGCGCTAAGCCGGCGATCCGGGGCGCAAACACCGAAGGCGGGCGCAGCGCAGGTGCGGCGAGTTGCTCATTGAGGGCAGACAGTCAGGCGCCGGTCAGCACTTAAAGGGGGAGGGTGGAATTGCTTGGCTGCCACGCCCTGCACACTGCAGCCCTAAGGCAAGGCCTGAACACTGCTTCTGGAACAGCTCCACGCCCAAGAGAATGGAGAAGGCCAGGGAGGGAGCGCAGCGCTTCGGCAAGGGTGACCTGAGGCTGCTGGTTGGCACAGTGGACCGCAGGCGCCATATCCTCTTCCCTGAGGGTGGCAGGAGGCCGCTGCCCGCCGAATATCAGAAAGCATGGAGGGATGTGGCAAACCGGGTCACATCCAACAGCGTGGTTGGCAGGACACCAACCCAGTGCCGGAAAAAATTCAACGACGTCACTCGGGTTGTCAGGGTGAGTACCCTTTCCAGTATCCTCCTCATCCCTGCATGTGCACCTCACTTTATGGCCAAACAGGTCTGAAAGCCCTAATGGCCAGCCCTCATCCAGCAGCTATGGGTCTGTCATGAAAAGCACTTGCGCAATCAGGACTTTAGACACTGTCAGGGCTATTCGACCATGGGAGGCAGTGCGGGCAAGATCAGGGCTTGACACTGTCAGGGCTAATCGAACATGGGAGGCAGTGCAGGCAAGATCAGGGCTTGAAACTGTCAGGGCTAATCGAACATGGGAGGCAGTGCGGGCAAGATCAGGGCTTGACACTGTACTTACAGGCGGTCCTTTCTCTTGCAGGCCAAGCTGGTACATAACAGAAGACAGCAGCGACAGACCGGGGGAGGCCGTCCTGACCTGAAACAGCTGAGCGACCTCGAGCAGCGAGTGGAGCGGATCATGGCAGGCCGGCTGAGTGGCCCCGTCGCCACTGGAGATGCTGACCCTGTTCTGGGCACCAATGGTAAGGTCATCACCTTTTTGACCTCTCCCTTTCCACTTGCGCCTCACACCAGCATCCTTTGCCACTATCGAACCAATGCAGTGCACAGCAGCACTCATGCCTCCCTCGCTGCTACCCTGTCCTCACTATAAAGCAACTCTTGTGCCTCCCTGCTTTCAGATGGTGACTCGCCAGGTGAGGAGGCGGCCCCTCAAGCTGGCACTGTGTCCGAGTCAGACATAGAGGAGGAGGAAGAGGAAGCCAGCCCATCAGGGACACCCTCAGTCGAGGCAGCCCATGGCCATGATGGTGACACGTCTTCCCTGGAGGGGAGCAGGGGGGGAAGGGTTGGAGGATAGTGAAGCTCCGGGGACCAGCGGGCTGCAGCAACATGGGAGGGGTGGGGAAGCTCGGCGGTCTTCTCCCCAGAGGGTGAGTGCGGCCTCCAGTCCTGCTACGGTGAGCGCAGAGGAGGTGCGGCTCCTAGCGGAAATGGGCGCCCAGGCTGAGCGCAGGCACACTGAGTGCTCACACACTCATGGCTGAGCGCAGGCACACACTCATGGCTGCAGTGGCAAGGATGCCCGACTCCATAGAGTCACTGGCAAGGAGTGTGCAGGAATTCGGGGCAGCACAGTCCAGGAGTCTGCAACAATTCAGTGCAGCACAGGCCAGGAGTCTGCAACAATTCAGTGCAGCACAGGCCAGGAGTCTGCAGGACATCGCGGCAGCACAGGCTAGGAGTCAGCAGGACTTCGCTGCTTCACAGGCGGCTTCTAACCAAGTGCTCAGTCATGCCGTGCATTCACTGGCTGCTGTCATGCAGACACAGACCAGGGCCACACGGGCACTAACTGCTGCCACACTCGCTGGATCGGCCAGGCATCACCGGGGCACTCGCTGTGCCGCAGCAGCCCAGCAGTCTGTGCCTCAGCAGATTGCTGTGCATGCTGCAGTGCTGGCCCGTGCGCGTGCCAATGTATCAGCCGGCCAGGGAGTGCCTGTGATCTGTCAGGTTGGCAGCATTCCTGCAGCCAACACTGTCACTCCTCCATTGCAGCTGCCACCAGCAGTTGGACAGACTGCTGCCGCCCAAGCAGAGTTGGAGCAGTCAGCAGCCGGCCCCTCCAGGCCCACAGCTGGTCCAGGCCAACCCCCAAGGGCATCTGCCGTCTCACCATCTGACCCTCAGCAGCCTTCCCCCAGCCTTGCTGCAGCCACTGGGGTCCCATTCAGGAGGAGCTGCAGGGCGGGTAGGGGCCAGTCACGGAAGCAAAACGGATCACACTCGCAGGGGAAAAAGTAGAAGGTGTGGCGAAATGTTTTGTTTTACTTATAAGAGCTGAGACTGGTGTATTTGTTTCATATATAAAAGCCGAGACTGGTGTATTTGTTTCATATATAAAAGCCGAGACTGGTGTATTTGTTTCATATTTAAAGGCCGAGACTGGTGTATTTGTTTCATATTTAAAGGCCGAGACTGGTGTATTTGTTTCATATTTAAAGGCCGAGACTGGTGTATTAGTGTTTTTGAGGGGGGTTTCTCTCCATTAGTTTGTCATGTGGGAAGGGCACAGAGGTATCATAGTAAAAAAATTTCTTAAATCGCACTGTCCATGCTTTCTTTTGGAAGTCCTGGTTGCCCTGCTCAGCTGAGGGCTTGTGGAGCGGCTACATTCATCTTCTGCCATTGGCACAAGCCATTCCCTGAGAGGGGGCCTAGAACCGACATGCAATAAGCCGCCGACGGGTGGCCCTTGCACTTTCTGCCTCCCTCCTGTGCTGGTCCTCCTCCTCCTCCTCCTCCTCCTCCTCCTCCGGTGGTCCTCCAATGTCTGCTGGCAGTGGCTGAGTCCTGTGGGTAGCCAGGTTGTGCAGCATGCAGCACACGATAACGAAATGGGAGACTCGCTCAGGCGAGTACTGTAGGGCTCCTCCGGAACGATCCAGACAGCGGAACCGTTGCTTCAGCATGCCGATTGTTTGCTCAATGATGTTCCTGGTTGCTTGATGGCTGTCATTGTATCCCTCTTCAGCAGGGGTGCTGGGCGCACGGAGCGGGGTCATCAGCCAGGTGCACAAAGGATAGCCTTTGTCCCCGAGAAGCCATCCTCGTGGGTGAGGCTGGGCCTCGAACATGTCTGCCACAGAAGTCTGGCGCAGGATGAAGGCATCGTGGCTGCTGCCTGGAAAGCGGGCATTGACAGCTAGGATGAGCTGCCTGTGGTCACACACCAACTGCACGTTGAGCGAATGGTAGCCCTTCCGGTTGCGGTAATCCTCGGCATTCTCTAGAGGTGCCCGCAAAGCCACATGCGTGCAGTCAATGGCGCCCTGCACCATGGGGAAGCCCGCT
Source organism: Somniosus microcephalus (assembly GCF_052327205.1). Classification (NCBI taxonomy): domain Eukaryota; kingdom Metazoa; phylum Chordata; class Chondrichthyes; order Squaliformes; family Somniosidae; genus Somniosus; species Somniosus microcephalus. Next base: position 39,572,911 of record NC_140993.1, on the reverse strand, counting down.
AATGCTGCAAAGCCCATTGCACGCTGTTGCTGCTTGTCAACGGTCATGGGGAAGGAGATGAACTGACGTCTCCTTCTGATAACGGCATTGGTCACCTGGCGGATGCAGCAATGTACCGCAAACTGGGAGATGTTGGAAATGTCCCCAGTAGCGGATTGGAAGGAGCCGATGGCATAGAAGTTGAGAGCCACCGTCACCTTCACTGCCACCAACAGAGACGTCCTGCTCCTCAGCTGTGGCTGCAGATCTCCGCAAAGCAGGTGGCAGATCTCAGTGACCACCGCCCTTCTGAATCGCAGCCTCAGACATGTTCAGATATGAGAACTGCTGGCGGTATACCCTGGGTAGGCAAGGCCTCCTTTGCCGATGCCTGTTGCCCCTTCTCCTTCTGGCCATGACTGGCACTCTCTCACGGCGTCTCTGAGCCCTTTGAATGCAATGGAGAAGCCCAACGTTTCCACCCATTGCAGCCCCCATTATATGTTTCCAATCAATGCTATGACTCTGAAGTTAAAGACAAGTGCAAAGCTGTGGCCTGAAGCCACAAGTACCTGTGCGAGTGTTGAGCCAAACCAGAAAGCTCTCTACCTTTGTCTCTCTCCAAAGATCCGTCCCTCACAAAGAAGGAGTGGTGCAAAATGGCTGCCATTTATACTGCAGGAGGAGTGCCTTTTAATTAGCGCCCCCCGCGCCCCGCAGCGACTGGGAACCGTTCCCCTCTACCAGTCGCTAGGGGCACCAGGCGCACAATAGGCCGGCGCCACTGAATTTCCGGTTTGCGGCGCACAAAGGGCGTTGCACCATGAAATGACGTCAGGATCTGCGCGCGCAGCTGAGCGCGCGCAAAGGTTTTGCGCCACCGCTAAATCTTAACTGAAGTTTGCGAGAGGCGCAGATCGCGCTGCGCCCGGGCGCTAACCGCTTAGCACCCCACTTCTCCTCCTCCTAAGGTGCTAGCGGCTGGCACAAACAACTGAATTTCTAGGCCTCTGTGTCTCTGCATCACTGGGAGTCGTCAGGTTGTTCCTGATGCGCAGGCTGAATAGGGCTTTCTTGGCGGGGTCTTTGAGTGCTCCAGCGTTGATTTTCCTGTGGCATTGTTTCTGTTGCTGCCACTGTTTGGGGGCTACATTGATGGAGATGACAGAGCGGATTAGGCGGTGGTCCTGTCATGGCGCGGTTGATGCGGATGTCCTTGTGGTCCCTCGCTCGGACGATGACGTAGTCCAGCAGATGTCAGTGCTTGGAGCGAGGGTGCTGCCATGAAGCCTTGTACTTACCTCTCTGATGGAACAAGGTGTTGGCTATGACAAGGCCATGTTCTAAACATTTCGACAGGAGGAGGGTACCATTGGAGTTGGCTTTCCCTACCCCCTCTCTGCCGATCACACCTCCCCAGAGGGCTGTGTCCTTTCCAACTCTGGCGTTAAAGCCGCCAAGGAGGATCAGCTTGTCGCCCATTAGGACTCGGGACAGGGATTGTTCAAGGCTGGAGTAAAATTCCTCTTTGGTCTCGTCTGTGGCTTCCAGTGTTGAGGCATACGCACTGATGACCGTAGCGCACTGGTTCCGGTCTAGGGTGAGCCGAAGAGTCATGAGGTGCTCATTTATACCTCAAGGGGAGTCTCTGAGACGCCCAACCAGTTCATTTTTTATGGTGAAGCCTACCCCATGGAGGCGGCGTTCTTCTTCAGGTTTGCCTTTCCAGAAGAAGGTGTAGCCACCACCTTGCTCCTTGAGCTGGCCTTCCCCTACCCGCCGGGTCTCTCTTAGGGCAGCGATATCAATGTCGAAACATCTGAGCTCCCGGGCAACGATAGCAGTTCGGCGTTCCGGTCTGATGCTGTTGGGGTTGTCCATGAGGGTCCTGACGTTCCAGGTCACGAGCTTCATTTTAAAGGGTGGAAGATGACTGTGCGTGAATTCTTTTAACGTGGGGTGGCCGTTGCACACCAGCCATCACACGGGCTTGACAGAGCAAGGTCTTGGTCCAATGGCAAGGGCGTCCAAGACGAGTGGAAACCAAGTTCTGCCAGCATACCTGTAGCCCACCTCCACAAGAGATTCTACTCTGCCGGTGGCTGTTCAAGTCACTATTGCCCGTAACTTTTATATCATGGGGTCTTTCTGGGCTGACACTGAGGACATCTATAACAAAGCCAAACATCGATAAGGTGCCACACAAGAGGCTATTAAACAAAATTAGGGCTCATGGGATTGGGGGTAATATACTCACATGGATTGAGGATTGGTTAACGGACAGAAAACAGAGAGTAGGAATAAACGGGTCATTTTCGGGTTGGCAGGCTGTAATTAGTGGGGCACCGCAAGGATCAGTGCTTGGGCCTCAGCTATTCCCAATCTGTATCAATGATTTGGATGAGGGGACCAAATGTAATATATCCAAGTTTGCTGAGGTTACAAATGTAGGTGAGAATGTAAGTTGTGAGAAGGATGCAACGAGGCTTCAAGGGGATATAGACAGGCTAAGTGAGTGGGCAAGAACATGGCAAATGGAATATAATGTGGAGAAACGTGAAGTTATCCACTTTGGTAGGAAAAATAAAAAAGCAGAGTATTTTTTAAATGGTGAGAGATTGGGAAATGTTGGTGTTCAGAGGGACCTGGGTGTCCTTGTACATGCATCACTGCAGGTACAGCGGGCAATTAGGAAAGCAAATGTTGGCATTTATTACAAGAGGATTTGAGTATAAGAGTAAAGATGTCTTACTGCAATTATATACCACACCTGGAGTATTGTGTACAGTTTTGGTCTCCTTACCTAAGGAAGGAGATACTTGTCATAGAGGGAGTGCAACGAAGGTTCAACAGACTGATTCCTGGGATGCGGGGGGATTGTCCTATGAGGAGAGATTGAGTAGACTAGGCCTATATTCTCTAGAGTTTAGAAGAATGAGAGGTGATCTCATTGAGACATACAACATTTTTAGAGGGCTTAACAGGGTAGATGCAGGGAGGATATTTCCCTGGTTGGGGAGTCTAGAACCAGGGGTCACAGTCTCAGAATAAGGGGTCGGCCATTCAGGACTGAGATGAGGAGAAATTTCTTCACTCGGAGGGTGGTGAATCTTTGGAATTCTCTACCCCAGAGGGCTGTGGAGGCTCAGTCACTGAGTATATTCAAAACAGAGGTAGATAAGTTTTTGGATATTAAAGGAATCAAGGGATATGGGGATAGTGCAGGAAAGTAGAGTTGAGGTAAAAGATCAGTCATGATCTTTTTGAATGGCAGAGCAGGCTTGAGGGGCTGAATGGCCTACTCCTGCTCCTATTTCTTATGTACTTATGTTCTTAACTGTGCACAGATATAGCAGCAAGTCACGATCCATTGTTCTAACACACTATTAAGTTAATCAGAAGTACAAAAGCAAAATACTGTGGATGCTGGAAATCTGGAATAAAAACAGAAAATGCTGTTTATTATTATTATTAATAATTTCATCAGCAACTTCAGGGGCAACCAGTGCACTGTAACTTTACTGTGTGTCAAACTTTCCCCAAGAAACAAAGAAGGAACTTGCATATAAAATGTCTTTTACAACATCAGGACATCCCAAAGTGCTTTACAGCCAATGAAGTACTTTTGAAGTTGTGTTTATAATGTAGGCAAATGTGGCAGCCAATTTGCATACAACTTGGTCCATCAAACAGCACTGAGATAATGACCACAAAATCTGTATAATTTTTAGTGTTGTTGGTTAAATGCTAAGTATTGGCCAGGACACCAGGAGCACTCCCCTGATCTTCTTTGAATACGTTCACCTGAGAGGATAGACGGGACCTCGGTTTAATGCCTCTTCTGAAAGATACACCTCCGACAGTCCAACACTCCCTCAGTATTGCACCAAAGTGTCAGGCTAGATTATGTGCTCAAGTCTCTGGAGTGGAAATCATAAGGTCAGAAGTGGGGATGTTCGCTGATGATTGCACACTGTTCAGCACCATTCGAGACTCGTCAGATACTGACGCAGTCCGTGTCCATATGCAGCAAGACCTGGACAACATTCAGACTTGGGCTGACAAGTGGCAAGTGGCAAGTAACATTCGCACCACACAAGTGCCAGGCAATGACCATCTCCAACAAGCGAGACCCTAACCATCTCCCCTTGACATTCAATGGCATTACCATCGCTGAATCCCCCACTATCAACATCCTGGGGGTTACCATTGATCAGAAACTGAACTGGACCAGCCATATAAATACTGTGGCTACAAGAGCAGGCCAGAGGCTGGGAATTCTGCGGCGAGTGTCTCACCTCCTGACTCCCCAAAGCCTTTCCACCATCTACAAGGCACAAGTCAGGAGTGTGATGGAATACTCTCCACTTGCCTGGATGAGTGCAGCTCCAACAACAGTCAAGAAGCTCGACACCATTCAGGATAAAGCAGCTCGCTTGATTGGCACTCCATCCACCACCTTCAACATTCACTCCCTCCACCACCGGCACACTGTGGCTGCAGTGTGTACCATCTACAAGATGCACTGCAGCAACTCGCCAAAGCTCCTTCAACAGCACCTTCCAAACCCGCGACCTCTACCACTTAGAAGGACAAGGGCAGCAGACGCATGGGAACATCACCACCTACAAGTTCCCCTCCAAGCCACACACCATCCTGACTTGGACCTGTATTGCCGTTCCTTCACTGTCGCTGGGCCAAAATCCTGGAACTCCCTTCCTAACAGCATTGTGGGTGTACCTACACCATATGGACTACAGCGGTTCAAGAAGGCGGCTCACCACCATCTTCTCAAGGGCAATTAGGGATGGGCAGTAAATGCAGGCCTAGCCAGCGACGCCCACATCCCATCAATGAATTAAAAAAATAAAAATTTCATGACCTTCTGAGTCAGAGGCGAGAATGCTATCACTGAGCCATGGCTGATGGTCTAAAGAGCTCCTTCATCAATGGATATGTCAACAGGAAAAACTGCTGCAATGCCTTTATTTTAAGGAACTCAACAGTGCAAGCACTTGAATTCCAAGAGCATGTCTGTGGATGCCTGTCCTTGGAGATAAAGGGGGAGAAATTTGTGTGGTTTGCGCCACACATTAGCGCCATGAGATGGCACTAAAACGCCGTTGACAGCTCTAATGACAGCTGATGCCAGTTCCAGTGCCGCACGCCATATCGGTGTTGCCAGCAGTGCTGCCGCTAAACTCAATTACCAGGGACCTCACCATCACGGAGATCGGTGATGTCAGTGAGTGTGCAACGCTCACTGGCCGTCCAATCTCCCAAATTCGTTACAGCCACTTACCTTAACAGCAGCACAGAACAACGATAGGGTGAACTGTCATCTACCAGCAGGAAGCCGGCTGCAGCAGCGGTATTTAAAGGAACCATCCCCAATCTAACATGGTTCTGCAGTTTTAGTGGCTGTTTGCTACTTCCTGCAACTGCAACAGTTTTCCTTAGTTATTTCAAGTTTTTTGGTGACAGAGAGTGTTGATTCAAGTGCAGAAATCACTCATTACTTGTTAAAGTCTTCTGCTCACAACACTTCCTCACAGTCATGGGGTCTGTGGGATTGCGGGATTACCTCAGGAGAACGACAAGGCAGAGGAGGATGAGGAGGTGGAGGATGAAGAGGAGGAGGACAAGGGGGTGGAGGACAAGGAGGGGGAGGACGAGGAGGGGAGGACGAGGAGGGGAGGACGAGGAGGAGGATGAGGAGGAGGAGGACGAGGAGGTGGAGGATGAGGAGGTGGAGGACGAGGAGGAGGAGGACAAGGAGGAGGAGGACAAGGAGGAGGAGGACAAGGAGGTGGATGACGAGGATATGGAGGATGAGGAGGTGGAGGACAAGGAGGACGAGGGGGTGGAGGACGAGGAGGACGAGGAGGTGGAGGACGAGGAGGTGGCGGACGAGGAGGTGGAGGACGAGGAGGTGGAGGACGAGGAGGTGGAGGACGAGGAGGTGGAGGACGAGGAGGTGGAGGACGAGGAGGTGGAGGACGAGGAGGTGGAGGACAAGGAGGTGGAGGACAAGGAGGTGGAGGACAAGGAGGTGGAGGACAAGGAGGTAGAGGACAAGGAGGTAGAGGACAAGGAGGTAGAGGGTGAGGAGGATGAGGAGGAGGAGGGCGAGGAGGGGGAGAAACAGAAGGGAGGGCAGAGGCAGTGAGACAATAAGCCTTCTGGACTGACTGTCCGTGACCTGCTCATCAGACTCCAATTTGTATGAATGAAACTCCAGATCCCCGTAGTTCACCACATCCTCATTATGCAATCCCTGTGTCATGCCGTATCACAGTGTCTCCCTGGGCACAAAACTGAAATGAGAGAGACCACACAATATTCCAAACACAATTAATATCTATAAACATATCTCACATATCACATGAATTCTAATAACTAATGACTGTTGTGCCTGCCATAGTTGAATAGCTGTCATTCTGTGCAAGGTGTGAGATGTGGGTGTGAGAGTTGCTAGGCAAAGATTGTTGGTGGGTGAGTGCTGGGGGTGTGGTGCATTGAGCAGCGTGTGATGTTTGTGGTACAGATGGTGGTATGTAGCATTTGTTGAAGCCTTCACTCACCCTGACCACCCGTGTGAGCTTGTTAAACTTCTTCCTGCACTGTGTGTGGGTCCTGGGGACCACAGTGCTGCCCGTGATGTGGTGTGCCACCTCCCTCCACATAGCCCAGCAGACTTATAGTGAGGGCCCCCTGCCAGTTGACGGGTGCAGGACCGTCCGCCTTCCCTCAATCGCTAAAACCAATGCCTCGAATACTTAATCAGAAATCCTCCAGGCTCTCTCCCTGGTGCGGCAATCTGCCATCAGGATTTGTAAATAAGTGCTCCTTCTCCTTGTCCATCTTATGGTGGGTGAGGCAGCTGCACACCCAACAATACTGAGAATGAAGTGCTGCAGCATCAACGAACCTTCCCTTTAAATAGTGAAAAAAGCGTGTGGCAATCATTACGTGAGTTTAGACTGCCCCCGATATTGGTCCATCTTTTCAGTGTAACGCCAATGAGCTTGGGTTTTTAGATGAGAAATTTTAATGAGGAGTGAGCAGGAATTTGGCGTGCGGCCTAGACGATTTTCAACTGCCGCTACTTAACCATTTTTAGTCTAAACACTGCCCATTTCTTGGAATAATGAATTTCTAGCCTTTTATTCTCTATAGACTTGGCTGATGACATCAATGTACTTTCCCAGGACTCCATCTGAAATATATTGCAATGTGGTCATTCATCCACCAGAATCATCTCTGATTACACGTCAAACATGTCGAAGGTATGCTTCAGGTTCCTAGATAGATCTGATGGTGGTGATCGGGGCACTAGCAAAAAGGAAAATAGCACCCATTCGGGATACCGTCCCACCGAATTTCAAATTTTTTGATTCCGTCTCCTGGCCAGAAGCCGGCCAGATTGGGGAAATCGCCAAGTGGAGGTGGGATCACGGGGCGGGTGGGGGAAGCTGCGGACAGGGAGGGAGGGATCGCGAAGGGAGAGATCATGGGGAAGGAAGTCCAAGAGATCGCGGGGGGTCGGGGGTCTGAAGATCGTGGGGAGGGAGGCTGATCACATAGGTTTGCCTGCTTGAGGGCCCAGGGGAAGCACCCCTACTCATCCTAGCCCACAAACAGTGCTAGAAAATGTACTTACCTGCTGGATCTGGCAGCTCCTGCCTCCCTTCAGCTGCCGGGGGTCCCGAGCCCTGGGAAACCCGGCCCACAGCCGTTAAATTCGAATTGATGATACAATATGAGGCACGCAGTGTTAAAATTACCCACTTCACCTTTCTAAATCACTCAACATATCTCCGTGCTTTTTGGCGGTCTGCTTCCAAAGTTGCTTACATCTTCTGTTAACCTTCTATCTTTTCTAGAAATCATTTAAGCACTTTCTTGGAAATCCTCTCCAATCTTCTGAATTAAGGATGGCTAAATCATGACTTTACGTATAAATCATGACTTTACGCATAAATCATGACTTTACGCATCTTAATTGGTACTGAGATAATCCCACTTGAAGTACAGAAACATTAATGCCCAATCAAGAGGTTTAATTCTGTCACATGGGCCCTGATATTGACAGGGGCGGGTTTTTCCAAGCAGGGTGGAGCAGCTCTGGTTGGGTCCCCGCAAGATGTGGAATTTTGACAGCGTGGGTCTTTTTTTTCCAACAGGATCCCCGACCGGAAGTCAGCTAGGCTCCCAGGCAGGTGGGGAGTAACTGGTTCTCGGTGTGTGCTAAGTTAACTGACCCCATCCAAGCTGGCAGTAAGGGTGCTACAATGGCCCTCCATACCATAGGTTAGGGGAATGAAAAGTCAGCCAGGGTCACTGTCCTGGTGAGGTGGCGCCGAGGGCACATGGCACCTTTTTTTAAAGTCGTTTATGGGATCTGGGCATCACTGGCAAGGCCAGCATTTATTGCCCATCCCTAATTGCCCTTGAGAAGGTGGTGGTGAGCCGCCTTCTTGAACCGCTGCAGTCCGTGTGTTGAAGGTACTCCCACAGTGCTGTTAGGGAGGGAGTTCCAGGATTTTGACCCAGCGACGATGAAGGATCGGTGACATACTTCTAAGTCAGGATGGTGTGTGACTTGGAAGGAAACTTGGAGGTGGTGGTGTTCCCATGCACCTGCTGCCCTTGTCCTTCTAGGTGGAAGAGGTCGCGGGTTTGGGAGGTGCTGCCGAAGAAGCCTTGGCAAGTTGCTGCAGTGCATCTTGTAGATGGTACACACTGCAGCCATGGTACATAGGTGGTGGAGGGAGTGAATTTTTAAGGTGGTGGATGGGGTGCCAATCAAGTGGGCTGCTTTGTCTTGGATGGTGTCGAGCTTCCTGAGTGTTTTTGGAGCTGCATTCATCCAGGCAATTGGCAAGTATTCCATCACACTCCTTACTTGTGCCTTGTAGATGGTGGAAAGGCATTGGAGAGTCAGGAGGTGAGATACTTGTCACAGAATACCTAGAATAATTGCTATCTAGAGACTCCTGCTACAGTGTGCATGTGCAGGGATGTCAGCTGAGGTTGGGATCAGACTTACCTGTGATGTTTCTCTTTGTTGAAGAGGCAATTGACAATCTCTGTGTGTACTCACGGATGAAGAAACATAGAAGATAGGAGCAGGAGTAGACCATTCGGCCCCTGGAGCCTGCTCCGGCATTCAATGCGATCATGGCTGATCATCCAAATTCAGTACCCTGTCCCTGCTTTCTCCCCATACCCCTTGATCCCCTTAGCCTTAAGAAATATATCTAACTCCTTCTTGAATATATTTAATGAATTGGCCTCAACTGTCTTCTGTGGTAGAAAATTCCACAGGTTCACCACTCTCTGGGTGAAGAAATTCCTCCACATCTCAGTCCTAAATGGCTTACCCCTTATCCTTAGACTGTGACCCCTGGTTCTGGAATCCCCCGCCATCAGGAACAGCCTTCCTGCATCTAGTCTGTCTAGTCCTGTTAGAATTTTATAAATTTCAATGAGATCCCCTCTCATTCTTCTAAACTCTAGCGAATATAAGCCTAATCGACCCAGTCTCTTGTCATACGTCATTCCTGCCATCCCAAGTATCAGTCTGGTGAATCTTCGCTGCACTCCCTCCATGGCAAGAACATCCTTCCTCAGATAAGGCGACCAAAACTGCACACAATACTCAAGGTGTGGTCTCACCAAGGCCCTGTAGAACTGCAGCAAGACATCCTTGCTCCTGTACACGAATCCTCTTGCTATAAAGGCCAGCATACCGTTTGCCTTCTTAACCGCCTGCTGCACCTGCATGCTTACCTTCAGCGACTGGTGCACAAGGACACCCAGGTCTCGTTGCACTTCCCCTTTTCCCAATCTATTGCCGTTCAGATAATAATCTGCCTTCCTGTTTTTGCCACCAAAGTGGATAACCTCGCATTTATCCACATTATACTGCATCTGCCATATCGCCCAACCTGTCCAAATTGTACTGGAGTTTCTCTGCATCCTCCTCACAGCACACACACCCACCCAGCTTTGTGTCTTCTGCAAACTTGCAGATATTACATCTAGTTCCCTCGTCTAGATCATTAATATATATTGTGAATAACTGGGGTCCTAGCACCGATCTCTGTGGTACCCCACTAGTCACTGCCTTCCACTCAGAAGAAGACCCGTTTATTCCAACTCTTTGCTTCCTGTCTGCCAACCAGTTTTCTATCCAAGTCAGTACCTTACCCCCAATCCCATGTGCTTTAACTTTGCACGCTAGTCTCTTATGGGAGACCTTATCGAAAGCCTTCTGAAAGTCCAAATACACCACATCCACTGTGTGGTGTATGTGCCTTTAAGAGCCCCTGTGTACTGTAGTGCCGGTAGTGGCCACTTGGGCTATATAAGCCTGTATAGTGTCTTGTATCTTTTAGTTCACCTCCAGACTTTGTTCAGTAAACACCTGTTAAACCAACTCCTGCATTCCGTGTCTCCATTAACACACGGATACAACAGTGGCGACGAATTGGAAACGGACTTACCTGCAATTCGGCAGCACCTCAAGGACATCCATTCCTCAGACGAAAGTCGAAAAAAAAAAGGAAAAAAACTGTGGTTTCACCAGCTAGCTGGGCTGGTGGCAGGTACTGCAATAATCCTTCCTGGGCAGCGGGGCCGAGCAGCGAAGGCGGAGGCAAACAGAGACGGAGGGTGGAGCACTCGGGAGACGGCCAGCGCTGCAAAGCAGGTTGGCGTTCGGACCAAGCAGAGGGAGGGAAAAGTCCCAGAGAGTCCAACGGGAACGAGTATCCAACTATTAAAAATATCTGTATATATAAAAACCGCGGAGAACAGCGTTGTCAGCAGCAGCAGCGGCAGGAAAGCGCGGGAGGCGCCATTTTTTCTCGGCAGGGAAGAAAGGAAAGCGCGGGAGGCGCCATTTTTTTTTCAGGATGCCTAAGACTGGCAATATTACTGCTTTTGATAGTGATGTAGAGGATTGGACCACATATGTGGAAAGAGTGGAGGTATATTGCACAGCGAATGAAATAGAGGATGATAAAAAGGCATCGGTACTTCTAAATCTAATGGGCGCAAGGACATACGGGCTGTTATGAAACTTAATCACTCCAGCCAAACCGATGGACAAGAATTTTAAGGAGATTGTTGATACCCTACAGGAGCACTTAAACCCAACACCGCTGCTAATAGCGGAACGATTCAAATTCTTCCAGAGGAATCAGCACAAGAATGAAAGTAACGCTGATTACCTCACCGAATAAAGGAAGCTGTCAAAGCACTGCCAATTCGGGGCAGGACTGGCAGATTCTCTTCGAGTCAAATTCGTCTGCGGTCTCCTAAGTGAAGGAACACAGAAAAGGCTACTTTCTGAGAAAAATTTAACACTGGACAAGGCTTTCAGTGGAGCTGTATCATACGAAGCAGCAGCAAGAGGATCTGCAGAGATACAGCAAAAGCCACAGGACTTCGGCACCCATGAAATAACATAGGGTTTCGAGAGATGTTATCGCTGCGGCAGATCCACCCATGACCAGAGGGACTGCTGGTTCAAGGACAAAGCATGCAGGCAATGCGGAAAGATGGGACACATTGCATGTGTGTGCCAATCTGGAAACAAAAAAATCCACTGACAGAAAAAAAATCAATAAGGAAAAGTACAGAAAGGTACAAATGATGACGGACAGTAGCTCCGAAGACCAGAAGAATGATAGCGACTCCGGAAACAAGAGACTAAGCTGTCTCAAATTACATAATGTAATTGCCAAAGAAGATTACCAGACCATTTGGGTTACCCTCATGATAGCGGGGTCCCCAGTTAAAATGGAGCTAGATACAGGATCAGCTCTGACCGTCATAAGTCGACGGGATTATGAGCGGCTATTTCCGCATATACCTTTGAAAGACACATCCATTATCTTGAAAACATATACGGGGCAGAAAGTATACCCCAGAGGGAAAATAAGGGTGCCTGTTGTATACAACAGCAAGGAAATACAGAAGTTGTATTTATACGTTCTGCAAGATGGTGGTTCACCGCTGTTAGGATGTGAATGGATCAGGAAGATACGTTTAGACTGGCACTCCATTCAGGCACTGACGGTGACCAGTAAGAAAAAAAATGATGATGACGTCATACCTGAACGATTAAAAGACATCTTGGCCAACGCCAAAGAAGTGTTTCAACAGGAACTAGGAACCTTGAAAGGCGTCACCGCCTCAATAAAAGTGGAAGATGCGGCAATTCCCAAGTTTTTTAAGGCAAGGCCGGTGCCATACACAATTCGTCCAGCAGTCGAGGCAGAGCTGGAGAATTTGGAAAAGGCAAGCGTGTTATCCAAGATAGATTGGAGCGAGCGGGCAACACCCATCGTCCCGGTCATGAAGAAAACATTGAATAATGATAAATCTGAAGAACAGAGAAAAATTCGCATCTGTGGAGACTTCAAGGTGACTGTAAACCCGGTCCTTCACACGGTACAGTATCCTCTTCCGAGGATAGAAGATATTTTCACCTCACTATCCGGAGGGAAACGTTTCACCAAAATTGACTTGGCACAGGCATATCTACAGATGAAGATTGAGGAGGCCTCTAAAAAGTATCTCACGATAAACACACACAAAGGCCTGTACCAGTACAATCGACTGGTTTTCGGAGTAGCATCAGCTCCAGCTATCTGGCAAAGAGCTATGGAGCAAGTCCTGCAAGGGATTCCAGGGACTCAATGCTACCTAGACGACATCTTTGTAACAGGAGAAAACGACAACGAGCACCTTGCCAATTTGGAGCAGGTGCTCACTAAGCTGAGAGAACGGGGCCTACGAGCAAATCACCCCAAGTGCGAATTTTTCCAGAAACAAATATCATATTGTGGCCACATAATTAACGAAGAAGGGTTGCATAAGTCACCTGAAAAAATTGAAGCGGTCATAAAAGCCCCAGCACCTGAAAATGTCTCACAATTAAGGTCGTTCCTGGGATTGATAAATTACTATCATAAATTTTTACCGAACTTGTCAACTGTTCTGCACCCTCTTAATGAACTGCTACAAACAGGAGTAATTTGGAAATGGAGCGAAGACTGTAAACGTGCCTTCCATAAATGCAAAGGCTTGATCACGTCCAAGGAAGTTTTGGCTCATTACAACCCATCACTGCCAATCAGACTGGCATGCGATGCATCCCCTTATGGCGTAGGAGCGGTATTATCGCATAAATTCCCTGATGGCTCGGAGCGGCCGATAGCTTTTGCGTCACACTCATTGAACTCAGCTGAGCGTAACTATGCCCAGATCGACAGGGAAGCACTCAGCCTGATATGGGGAGTGAAGAAATTCAACCATTACCTACACGGACAAAAATTTACCTTGTTGACTGACCATCAACCCCTCGTCTCCATATTCAACCCTAAAAAGGGTGTTCCCATTATGACAGCGCAAAGGTTACAGAGGTGGTCCCTTTTCCTAGGGGCACACCAATATGACATAGAATACAAAGGATCAAAACAGCATGGAAATGCTGACGGTTTATCGCGTCTACCGTTGCCAGCGGTAGAAGAGGCACCTACAGTGGACCCAGTGGAGATGTTCCACTCAACCATAGTGGAATGTCTACTAGTAACAAATTCTACCATTGAAAAGGAAACGAGAAATGACCCGACTCTCTCACGAGTCTACGATTTAACGGTGAAGGGATGGCCCACACATGGCGAACCACTGTTGCCAGCATTCTCGCAAAGAAGAGAACAGCTGTCAGTGTGCCGAGGAACCTTGATGTGTGGATTCAGAGTGGTGATTCCACCCAAACTCCAGGATAAAGTGCTAAAGGAGCTTCACGAGGGGCATCTGGGTGGAGTGAAAATGAAGAACCTAGCCAGAGCGTTTGTGTGGTGGCCAGGTATCGGTGGAGACATCGAAGAAATGACCAAGGGCTGTCTAGGATGCCAGAAGGTCCAAAACGCCCCACCACAAGCCCATCTACATCCATGGGAGTGGCCCTCATCTCCATGGCAAAGGGTACACATTGACTTTGCTGGTCCATTTATGGACTCAATGTTCTTAATCACGGTTGATGCACACTCCAAGTGGCCGGAGGTAATAAAGATTTCCTCCACCACCACGGAAAAAACCATCACAGTATTAAGGACCATATTTGTCAGGAATGGACTGCCTGTACAGATCTGTTATGATAATGGACCGCAATTTGTGTCTGAAGAATTCAGGAAGTTCTTAAAAAACAATGGGGTTAAGCACTGCCCGTCTGCCCCATACCATCCCGCCACCAATGGATTGGCTGAAAGGTTTGTCCAGACCTTCAAGAAGGCCATAAAGGCCATGGGTAATGAAGACAAAAAAATACAGCATAAGGTAGATAACTTCTTGTTTGCATACAGGAATGCAACACATGTGGTTACAAACCAAACTCCCGCCATGATGTTTTTCAATAGAAGACTAAGATGCCGGCTGGATTTGATCAAGCCAAACATCAGAAGGGACGTAGAGAACCGGCAATTTCAAGGCATGATAGGTCAACAAGTTTTGGCCCGGGACTACCGTACCGAGAAATGGCAGCCTGGAACTATTTGCACACGACTAGGACCGCTGATGTATACCGTGGACATTGGAGAAAGCATAATAAGGCACCATGCTGACCAGATCATAGAGTCATCCGAAAAGGGACAACCTACACCACAACTCTATACGCCTAATGATGAAGCAGAGATACCCATAGTATCTACCTCCGATCCAGTGATACTGGAACCAGATGAACCCAACACTGGCATTCAAGCCGAATCGACCTTGCCAAAAGAACCTACTACACCACCGAAAACTACTACACAACTGAGGCATTATCCGGACCGAGTCAGGAAGCCTCCAGAGAGACTAACTTATAATTGATTAACTGCAGCAAATGTGTAGATTATTGTTCTTGTAAACATGTTAATTAATGATTACTTAAAATGTTATGTACTGGTTGTCTAGAGGGGGAGGAATTGTGGTGTATGTGCCTTTAAGAGCCCCTGTGTACTGTAGTGCCGGTAGTGGCCACTCGGGCTATATAAGCCTGTATAGTGTCTTGTATCTTTTAGTTCACCTCCAGACTTTGTTCAGTAAACACCTGTTAAACCAACTCCTGCATTCCGTGTCTCCATTAACACACGGATACAACACACTGGTTCTCCCTTATCTATTCTACCAGTTACATCCTCAAAAAATTCCAGTAGATTAGTCAAGCATGATTTACCTTTTGTAAATCCATGTTGACTTTGTCCGATCCTGTCACTGTTTTCCAAGTGCTCTGCTATTACATCTTTTATAATGGACTCCAGCATTTTCCCCACTACCGATGTCAGACTTACTGGTCTATAATTCCCCATTTTTTCTCTACCACCTTTTTTAAATAGTGGGGTTACATTAGCTACCCTCCAATCCATGGGAACTGTTCCAGAGTCTATAGAATTTTGGAAGATGACCAGCATTGCATTTACTATTTCTAGGGCCACTTCCTTAAGTACCCTAGGATGTAGATTATCAGGCCCTGGGGATTTATCGGCCTTCCATCCCGTCAATTTCCCTAACACCATTTCCCTACAAATACTGGTTTCATTCAGTTCCTCCATCTCATTAGACCCTATGTTCCCCGACATCTCTGGGAGTTTATTTGTGTCCTCCTTTTTGAAGACAGAACCAAAGTATGTATTTAATTGGTCTGCCATGTCTTTGTTCCCCATTATAAATTCCCCTGATTCTGACTGCAAGGGACCTACGCTTGACTTTACCAATCTTTTTCTCTTCACTTATCTATAGAATGACCACATCATTTTTGAGATGGGATTCACTGTAATACAAGGCATCACAGGATCACAGTGGAAAAGTAAATCTCAATTGTAAAATATTTGCTGGTGTGCTCAATGTCTCAGTTAAACAGGGACTAATGAATCGATGCTGGCTTGTCAAAACAATAATGCGGGTGAAGAGAAACAGCAGCACCAAGTGGTTAACTTCCACCAGCATTAAATGGGAGGAAATTCTCCATCACAAATGGACTTTTTTTCTAAATCTAATTCATTGCAAAGTTATTTATCTGCTTATTTATTTGTGCATTCGTGTTGATCAGGATGAGGGATGACAGTTCTGGGGACTGAAACAATTTCCCACTTTGCATCTGCTGGCAGCATCAATCATTACTAAGCAAGATATAGCTTGGAGAAAATCTAATGCAGCGGTCTCTCTACACTACCGTGTGAAGCACCTAAATCCCCAAGCTCTGAAAAACAGTCACTTATTCATTTGGATTTTTCTTGTTATCCACATTCCTATCTTCCTGTGATCTTTGTGAAGTGGAATGGCTGTGAATTAAGGCCAATTGGGCAACACTTAGAGGTAGATTTGTGAAGCAAACACATGCCTGCTTCAACAACTCCTTTCACTGAGGATCTTAATTTGGTACTTAGCTATCAGAGTGAGGAGACTTCTGTCTTGCAAGATGAATACAAAACTAGGTCGCTAAAGAGAAAGGACCATGTTGATTATTGTTTGTGACAGTTTAATGCCACACTGTTGCTGGGTGCTGAGCGTACATGCATAAAGTGAATTGCAATTTCTGTTTTAAAGAAAAGCAAAATAGCTTGTTACAATTGTAGTGCCTGGCAGACATTTTAACATCCTGGGACAGCAATAGTTTCATCAAATAAGTTAATGCATAAATATAGAAAGAAAAATTTACATTTTTATAGCGCCTTTCACGACCACTGGTCATCCCAAAGCGCTTTACAGCCAATGAGGTACTTTTGGAAGTGTAGCCACTGTTGTAATGTGGGAAATGCAGCAGCCAATTTGCGCACAGCAAGCTCCCACAAATGGCAAAGTGATAATGACCAGATCATCTGTTTTCGTGGTGTTGATTGAGGGATAAATGTTGGCCAGGACACCGGGGAGAACGCCCCCTGCTCTTCAAAAAGGGTAGAATGAAACAATGGAGTAGAAATTTGGGTTGGGCAGGTAGCGCTAAATGGGTGGTATCGGATTGGCCGCCCGTTATATGCCCCACCTGATATTCAATCTCATTGAGTGTATGGCGCACCTAATAGGCGGCGGATGCGATACCACCTGTTTTGAACTACGGCCCAAGACAAATTTCTACCCTAATATCTCTTACGGTAGTGATGCGTTCAGGGCTTTATATCCATATAGTTAAAGTTTTGTGTCCAGTGCGCTTCCAACACACTTCAAAATACCACACATGCAAGTTGTATATCACATTGTCCATCTTCTTCTTCTTCTTCTTCTTCAGCATTCCCTCTGAACCAGGGATGACTTGCTTCCACACTAGAAAGTAGTTCTCAGGTGACTGATGAGTCCAATGTGGGACCTACAGCCTCTGTCACAGGTGGGGCAGACGGTGGTTGAAGGGGTGGGTGGGTGGGGTGCTTGGGTTGACGTGCACTCCTTCCACTGTTTGCGCTTGGCTTCCACTTGCTCCCAGCGAAGAGACTCGAGGTGTTCGGCGCCTTCCCGGATGCTTCTCCTCCACTTTGTGCGGTCTTAGCAATGATGTTTCATAACATTGCTCATGCTAAGTTATGCTTAAGTGTGACATCCGAAGTGTGATAGCTAAAGTGTCCCAAGAATGTGAACTATTCTTTCATGTTTCAGATCTTCCTGATCTTCCTCTCCTTCACCGACCTAGTGTGTGGTACAGGAAGCAATCCGAAGATTTCCACCACTGAAGTCTTGTTTTTCATTCAAGCATTTAACTCCTTAAATGCACTTCTATCTGCATCATTGATTCCAAGTTGGACCCCAGCTTTTGACTGCTTTCCCACCCTTTCTAAAAGTGTTTCCACCTACTGCATGGTGTCCTTCATTTCAGCACCAGGGAGGCAACATACCATTCAGGTATCCCAATTGCAAATGCAACAAAGGCTGTCTATTCCCCTGACTATGGAATCCCCCACAACCACCACTCTTCTATTCTTGTAAGCTAACTGCCTTTCACCCCACTGCGTAGTCCCTTGCTCCACAATACCGCAATGTTGCTTAGGACTCCCCTCCTCTGAATCAGTATCACTGTCCATCTGATACTTGTCCAACAGTGAGTATTTATTGGGCATTTCCAGTAACTCAGGCCTTCCTTGCACCTGTGAGCCCTTTCTTCCCCTGCTGATGGTTATCCACTTCATAGAAATGTACACCACAGAAGAGGCCGTTCAACCCATCGTGCCTGTGCCAGCTTATGGGAAGAGCCATCCAATTAGTCCCACTCCCCCGCTCTTTCCCCATAGCCCTGTGATTTCTCTCTGTCTACATTATCCCTGTGCACTGAACGGTTGAGCACTGTTTCTTGGGTGGCAAACAATGGCAGAAAAAAAGGATTTCGTTAATGGGAAACAAACAGAATCAATTTTTTACTAATTTTTGTCTCTGAGCACTGCCGTTGGAGATCTCTATATTATTGATACATGCGCATCACATGGTTTAACATCCCTGTTGTTATCAAACAGAACATCCTTTGACTTACCATCTGCAACATTACAGGAGATTTGCTCGAATAATTTAAGACACATTTTACAGAGATTATGGAAACTCCTGAATACAAAACACCCATCACTATATTGTGTGGCTCATTTTGTAGTGCTACTGGATCACATGACTCACAATGCAGTGTTTGAACACTGGAGTCATTCCATTTTCAGTGTCAACCGAACTTTGCCAGACTTGACTTTATTTTGTATTTTATATGTATAAATAGAGAAAGCAAGGCAAAAAATTATTTTTTTCAAATAAAATATTTATGTTAATATATATTAATGTTGTATTTACCCATATATTGTGACAGCAGCACATTGCCACAGAAATACATTATTAATCTTTACTTTATTATTCAGTAGTACCTCTTCTCATTTCAGCAAAACAAATAAAACCTTAACCTTCAAGGCAATCATCAAGGTTAATTCAACATAATGGATGTTATGTCGAAGCACTTTTTTTCAGCCAAAGATTCATGGTGTAGGGCCAGTGAACATTTCTGACAGGACGAGAGGACCTGTGGCAACGGCAGTAAAATGGTGACCATAAATAAGACTGGAGTGTTTTACGTAGTAACAATTTGAAGTGAATTATCAGGGGAAGATTTTCCTTTCCTTGCATCTGGGCTTATTGAATCGCCTGGGGCACTGTGCATGGTCCATGTATAGGAAATTGACAGCCACCTTAAATTTTGGTTACTGCCACAGTCAGTCTTGGGCTTGAAATACATGAGCCACTGCAGACGAGATTCATGGCTTTCATATTCAGTTGAATAGACAGGACAATCTTACCGTGCAAGTACATTTTTATTTGCAAAGCCTGTAAAGAGCAGATGCCCTTCAGTTGAGTGCTGTTTGGCACGCTGGCGTGCTTTGCTCTTCAGATGGTCCATTAAGAATAAAGGAATTTTCAGCTGCGATTTACTGCCAACTCTAGTTAGATGGTTTCAGCGGATATCCTCTGTGCCTTTAAGCTGATGTTTGCTTCGCTGTTTTATTTGATTGAGATATTTTGATTTCCTTTGTTCTTAGTCAAACTTAAAAGGGTCTATTCCAGGGAACATGCTTACAGTTCACCAGTTTTTCTAAAGCATAAAGCTCCATAGACAACTAACCCCATGTAAAATTATTGTTATGGGTTCCTTTTTTGGGACCAATTTTTCTAAGAATCTTAGCATCTGTTTATATATTACAACAATACAGTGTTGTAGTGGATTGACATTAGCATAGAGTAGGTGGCCCTCATCACGTTTCTAATCTACAAAAATTTGGACTGTCAAGAGGGAGAGATGGGTTTTATCTCTAGCCAATTAAATGGCTTGTTACTCGGAGACCAATGCTACACTCTGGAGCCCTAGTTAGTGACACTGTTGAGAAAACCCCTGAACAGTGGAAGGATATAAATACAATGACGCTGATGCCTGCACCCAAATTTTGGTAGATTCGGCTTTGTGGACAGATCAGCACAGAGGACCAGGAAGGTTATCACGTAATCTTGGCAGAGCAGAAGGTAGAAATGGACAATGTTAATGTACAGCCAGCAAGACTTATGTATAGTCATTAACTGACAGGACTTTTACTTAAAATCAAATGTGGGACTATATGAACATTCCTATGGCCCTCTTCATAACATACTGACCCAATGAATAACATGCACTGTCTAATTACCAATGCCTACCCTACCGCCGCTCCCTGTATCCTATCACATGTAACATTATTATGTGTCTTTTGATAATAAATATATTATCAGTATGTTCCAAAGATCTGCATAGTTCTTCAATGTTTACTTGTTCAGTGCTTGCCCTTGGTGACGGTTTACGGTAATGTGTCATCACAGAATCATAGAAAATTACAGCACGGAAGGAGGCCATTTCAGCCCATCGTGTCCGCGCCGGTCAACAAAGGGCTATCCAGCCTAATCCCACTTCCCAGCTCTTGGTCCATAGCCCTGCAGGTTAGAGCATCCCAAGTGCACATCCAAGTACTTTTTAAATGTGTAAGAAGTCACACAACACCAGGTTATAGTCCAACAGCTTTATTTGAAATCACAAGCTTTCGGAGCGCTGCTCCTTCTTCAGGTGAAGCGCTCCACGAGCTTGTGATTTCAAATAAAGCCTTTCAGGCAGTGAGTTCCAGACCCCACAACCCTCTGGGTGAAGAAATTTCCCCTCAAATCCCCTCTAAACCTTCCTCCAATTACTTTAAATCTGTGCCCCCTGGTGTTTGACCCCTCTGCTAAGGGAAATAGGTCCTTTCTATCCACTTTATCTATGCCCCTCATAATTTTATATACTATCTATGCCCCTCTTAAATGTATAATCTTATACATTTACACCCTGATCTTGTGTTCCTTCTAAGTGCTACACCAGTGGAATAATTGTGGTGTCTCACTGCTGCAGCTCCTCAAGGTGGACTTTGTGTTATGACTGTGGCACTATGCCTCTTGTACTGGGACTCGAGATGGCCCTGTAACTATTGCCAGCACTTTGAGCTCCTGCACTGGCTGGTCGTCGCTGCCTACTGACCGGCACTCAGCCCTCTGGGACAGCCTGGTCGGGCCAAAAAACAGCTGCTTCATCCATACCTTCACCTACCATGCCCCAGCTTCTGGGCAACCCTTTTGGATATCCAGAGACCTATGTGGGAACAGAGCCATGGCCCCCACTTGGGAGACTGAAGCCTGCCATCAAAGTTCTCTCAAGCTGATCCCCTAGCAATTTGGAGTCAGAAGTGAGAGCACCATGTAAATGGGAAGCCCTGATTTCATTAACAGTACTCACAGCTTTGGCAAGAAAAATTGAGGCTGTGCATTGGGCTCTCTGTCCATGGGAGCTCTGCTACAGATGGATGTTAAGTTGCCCTTAGCTGAATGGTGGATTACAGATTTCCAAAGCATTCCTGCACAGATGTTAAATAAATGCAAGCTCTTGTTGTTTGAGATGGCAACTGGCTGCGCAGCCCATTCAATTTTTCACGCATAAGAACAAAAGAAATAGGAGCAGGAGCAGGCCATTCGGCCCCTCAAGCCTGCTCCGCCATTCAATAAGATCATGGCTGATCTTCAACCTCAACTCCACTTTCCTGCACTATTCCTATATCCCTTGATTCCCTTAATATCCAAAAATCTATTGATCTCTGTCTTGAATATACTCAACGACTGAGCCTCCACAGCCCTCTGGGGTAGAGAATTCCAAAGATTCACAACCCTCTGAGTGAAGAAATTTCTCCTCATCTCAGTCCTAAATGGCTGACCCCTTATTCTGAGACTGTGACCCCAGGTTCTAGACTCCCCAGCCAAGGGAAACTTTCTCCCGCATCTACCCTGTCAAGCCCTTTAAAAATGTTATATGTTTCAATGAGATCACCTCTCATTCGTCTAAACTCTAGAGAATATAGGCCTAGTCTACTCAATCTCTCCTCATAGGACAATCCCCCCATCCTGGGAATCAGTCTGGTGAACCTTCGTTGGACTCCCTCTATGGCAGGTATCTCCTTCCTTAGGTAAGGAGACCAAATCTGTACACAATACTTCAGGTGTGGTCTCACCAGGGCCCTATATAATTGCAGTAAGACATCTTTACTCTTATACTCAAATCCTCTTGTAATAAAGGCCAACATACCATTTTCTTTCCTAATTGCTTACTGTACCTGCATGTTAACTTTCACTGATTCATGTACAAGGACACCCAAGTCCCTCTGAACACCAACATTTCACAATCCCTCACCCTTTAAAAAATACTCTGCTTTTCTATTTTCCTTCCAAAGTGGATAACTTCACATTTCTCCACATTATATTCCATTTGCCACTCCGGATCTGGTTTGATGACACCATTGCCCACCCAGTAGCCAAGGATGTTGACTGATGGTACTGATTTCACAGATTTGGACTCATTTAAGGTTAAGTTGTGATGACGGAGAACGTCAAGAAATTTCTGGAGGTTGGCATCATGCTCCTTCTGGTCATGACCAGCAATGGTGATATTATCCAGATATGGAAAACTGTCCGTTAAGTTCTCCTGTTTGACTAGGCTGCCCATTGCCCATTGAAAGACGGCCACCCCATTGGTGACCCCAAATGGAAGGCGACAAACCTGGTAAAGCTGACAATTGGCCTCAAAGGCCGTACACTTTTTGTCAGAGTCCTTTAATGGTACTTGATGGTATGCACTCTTTAAGCCAAAAGTTGAAAATACCCTGTAGTTGGCAAGGTTATTGACCATGTCATCGATGCGTGGTAGTGGGTAGGCATCCAGGTCGGTATACTGGTTAATAGTTTGCGAGTAATCGATGCAAAGACGTTTCTTGTGTTGCTTCGGAGGATTTTTAACAACAACGGCTTGAGCCCGCCAGGAAGATGAACATGGCTCAATGATACCGTCAGCTAGGTGAGACATTTCTGCCTCAATAAAGGATAGATCATCTTGGCTGAAACGTCATGATTTAGTGACTATGGGCTTACATCGGGGGAAAACATTGGCAAACAAGGAGGGCTCGTCGAGCAAAGCCGCCGAAAGCGCACAAAACAGTACTTTGGAAATAGTAAGCTCCAGCTTTGACCCTCCAAACTCGAAAGTGAGTCTTTTGTGTTGTTTCTGGAAATCCTGTCCCAGGAGCACATCACTGCATCAGCTTTTGAGCACCCCAAGCCGGTTGGAAAAATAAGTGCAGCCATTGAGAATAAGGTCAACAAGACAAAAGCCGGAAGAGTTGGTGGTCAGTGTTGTCAGAGTCATTACAATTTCCCTGTCTGATGGATGGGTAAATACGCAGTTTTAACTTAATGACAGCCCGCTCACTGATGAAGCTGTCAGAGCTACATGAGTCGATTAATGCACTCAAAATGTGTCCATTTACCGAAACCCTCGTGGCTGCATGGCTTTGGGGAAAAACAGCTGTAACACTAGTAGTGGCTCTTGGGGGAGTAGCAGTTTTATAGATAGCAGCTATAACACTAGTAATCGCTCTTGGGGGAGGAGCAGTTTTATAGATAGCAGCTGTAACACTAGTAGTGGCTCTTGGGGGAGGAGCAGTTTTATAGATAGCAGCTGCAACACTAGTAGAGGCTCTTGACCAGCATACTTTAGAAAAGTGACCTTTCTTACTGCAATGATTGCAGGTTGCATTCTGAGCAGGACAAAATTTCCTATAATGGAATGCACCTCCACAGAAGAAACACTTCTTTTTAGATTGCCAAATGCTGCTAGGGTAGGGTGAGCCTGAGGCTTACCAGGGGAGTCACTAAAAGTAGTAGCAGCAGTCCGTGCATATGGTAAAAAATAGGCATCTGAATTTTTTTTTAAGCTAAGTCCAGAGAATATGCCTGGTTATAGGCAGCTTGTAACCCGAGGGTTTTATTCTCCAACAGACGCTGGCGTATAAGGGGAGAAACAATTCCATTAATAAAAGAGTCACAAATTAATTCCTCCCAGTACTGCTCAGCTGAGACAGCTTTAAGGTTACAATCTTTGCTGAACCTGCGAAGCTCTTGAAGGAATTCGTCAAGTGATACCCCGGGTTGTTGTCGAGTTGTGGCCAGTAGGTGCCGAGCAAAAATTTTGTTTGGGGCCTTAACATATAGTTGCTGTAGTGTTTGGATGGCGGAGTCATAGTCTACACAGTCTTCGATAAAGTCAAACACATGAGGGGATACATAATTGGCAAGCATTCGTAACTTATTAGGAACATTCTCACCACACTCCTCGAGGAAGTTGCTGAAGGTACGATACCAGTGTTTCCATACCTTAGCAGCTTTACGTTAATTCGGGTCCAGGTCGAGACGGGCGGGTCTGAGTAGTTTCTCCATGATGGATTGATTACTACGTCCGAGTTCCCTTCTACAGTTTGAATCGTAGCTGTCTGTTCACAAATCACTCAGAGCGTGGAGCGGGTTGCAGTTGATTAAATTGACATAAGAAAACTACTGGGCACTTGGTCTGAGTATTAAACAAGGCTTTAATCAACTGTTTTTCAACATGGCGATCTAGTTGTGTCCTTCACTAGTTCCTGTTAAAGAATGTCCTGAGCAAGCTGGGCACATGCCCAAGTATTAATACTCTTCCTGGACAGCGCCACCAGCAGGCCGCCCAGTATTACTTCATAAGTAATTTCCACATGAATGACAAGATTCATGTCAGTCCCTTCATCCAAATCGTTGATATAGATTGTGAATAGCTGAGGCCCAAGCACTGATCCCTGCAGTACCCCACTAGTTACAGCCTGCCAACCCGAAAATGGCCCGTTTATTCCTACTCTCTGTTTTCTATCTGTTAACCAATCCTCAATCTATGCTAGTATATTACCCCCCTGTCCCATGAGCCCTAAATTTGTATAATAACCTCTTGTGTGGCACCTTATCAAATGCCTTCTGAAAATCCAAATACACCACATTCACTGGTTTCTCCTTATCTATTCCGATAGTTACAACCTCAAAAAGCTCTAACAGATTCGTCAAACATGATTTCTCTTTCATAAATCCACGTTGACTCTGCCCAATCCTATTATTATTTCCTAAGTACCCTGTTATCACGTCCTTAATAATAGATTCTAGCATTTTCCCTACTACTGATGTCAGGCTAACTGGTCTGTAGTTCCCCGTTTTCTCTCTCCCTCCTTTCTTAAATAGTGGGGTTAGATTTGCTACCTTCTAATCTGTGGGAACCATTCTAGAATCAATGGAATTTTGGAAAATGTCAACCAATACATCCAATATCTCGATAGCCACCTCTTTTAAAACTCTAGGATGTAAGCCATCAGGTCCAGGGGATTGATTGGCTTTCAGTTCCATTAATTTCTCCAGTACTATTTTTTTACTAATACTAATTTCTTTCAGTTCCTCATTCTCGCTAGATCCTCGGTTCTCTACTATTTCTGGGAGGTTTTTTGTGTCTTCTTCGTGAAGATAGACACAAAGGGCTCGATTTTAATCGCCCTGAGGAGGCGGGTCGGCAGCGAAAATCAGAAAAAATATCTTCAGACTGCCAACCCACCTCCATCCCACCCCCACGTGATTTTCGTGAGTGTCTGTTCAGCCGCTAATCCTATTTTGATAGTGGTTTCTGATCAAACAATGCTGAGGAGCGGTACAATGTGAGTCACATATACACCAGAAGCATCATCGAGCAAACCATCGGCTTGCTCAAAATGCGCTTCTGATGCCTACACAGATCGGGAGGAGCCTTACAGTATGCACCAGCCAGGGTGTCCAGAATCAACGTGGTCTGCTGTGCCCTGCACAACATCGCACAGCAGCGCGGCAGATGAACAGGTGGCTCAGCACACAGCCATCTCGGAGGAAGATGAAGAGGACAAGGAAGCGGACGAGGAGGAGGATGAGGAGGAGGACGGGGAGTGATGCCTTGCAGGTCTGTATGTGGCCAATCCAGCAGCAGGTGACCATATTGATGGCCATCAGGCAAGGGATGCACTCATCCATGCCAGGTTCGCGTAAGGTTACGCTTCAACCACACTGGCACATGGAGATGAATATATGTCCGACATTCTCGAACCGCAGGCATCATCTGTCCAATAAATGGTGGTTTGCGCTCAGTGTCACCACCAACATTCTAAATGGAATTCGCCCTGAGCCCTCACTCTTGAACTTCCATTTCCCAGAACACAGAGGCCACACTTTAGGTGATCTCAGATCATTAAACCTTTTTCCACACTGAACACATGTGTGTCTGCACACAAACCTTGAACTCACCTCCTCAGCAATTTGCAGCCAAGCTGCCTTGGTTTGCTGAGGAGGCCTCCTCCTTGCGTTTCCAGGGAGGAGGACCTCCTGACGTCCTTTAACTCCCACCACAAGAGCATGGAGGGAGCCCTCATTGAACCTGGGTGCAGCCTCAGTTTTTGGGGCTGCCATTCCTATAGCAGCCAGCACCTTTAAGAGGAAAAACCTAATGCTTTTGCAAAGGGGACACGGCACCTTTAAATTTTTACCTGAAACGTGTCATCAGAGGTGAGAATCTGGCGCTCTGCAACCAAATGCCTGGAGGGACCCGCACGTCGGCCGTAATGAGGCCAATCAAGCGAAAATAGTAACTGCTGGGAGGCGACATCCGGGAACGGGTCTGAAAGCTGCCGAGCAGCTGGCCCGCCCTCAACCTGCCTCCTCTATAAAGATTGTGGCCAAGGTATTTGTTTAATTTCTCTGCCATTTCCTTATTCCCCATTATAATTTCTCCTGTCTCAGCCTGTAAGGGACCCACGTTTACTTTCGCTAATCTTTTCCTTTTTACATACCTATAGAAGCTTTTACAATCTGTTTTGATGGCTCTGTGTTGCTGTGTCAGCTGTGGATCAATGGGTAACACACTAAGTTACGGGAGACAAATTAAACCCTCACCTCTTGAGTCACAAGTGGGTTCAAGTCCCACTCCATGGGATTTGATCACATAAAGCTCGGCTGATACTCCAGTGCAATGCTGAGGGAGCACTGCACTGTTGGAAGTGCTGTCTTTCAGATGAGACGTTAAACCGAGGCCCCATCTGCTCTCTCAGATGGACATAAAAGATCCCAAAGCACTACTTCAAAGAAGAGCAGGGGAGTTGTGTCCTGGCCAATCTTAAACCCTCAATCCACATATAACAAAACAGATTATCTGGTCATTATCACATTGCTGTTTGTGGGAGCTTGCTGTGTGCAAATTGGCTGCCACGTTTCCCATGTTACAACAGTGACTACAGCTTTTCTACTGTCATATCTTTTAATCTAGTTTCCCAACTTACCTTAGCCAACTCACCTCTCATACCTACGTAGTTTGCTTTGTTCACATTTAGGACCCTAATTTCGGACTTAACTAAATCTTTCTCAAACTCAACGTAAAATTCTATCATATTATGATCACTGCTCCCCAGAGGCTCCTTTACTACAAGGTTATTAATTAACCCTGTCTCATTGCATAGTACTAGATCTAAAATAACCAATTCCCTCATAGGTTCCTTGACATACTGATCTAGAAAACTCTCTTGAATACATTCCATGAACTCTTCCTCTGCACTATTTCTGCATGCGCAGTTATTTAACATTTAACAGCCCATAAGCGGCGCGCGGAGGAACTTCAGACCGCTGCATAACCTCGCAGCCATGCAGTTTACTGGCAACATTGCATCCCGCCTCTATATTACCCTCCAAAGTTCGCACAGTGCCATTTTCTGAGCTGGTGTCTGCGAGTGTCAGATCGAGTGACAGTGTCTCCTCTTCTATAAATGGCAGGACACTGAGAACAGAGGGACCTTGGGGTGCATGTCCACAGATCCCTGAAGGTAGCAGGACAGATAGATAAGGTGGTTTAGAAGGCACATAAGATACTTTCCTTTATTAGCCGAGGCAAATAATATAAGAGCAGGGAGGTTATGCTTGAACTGTATAAAACACTAGTTAGGCCACAGCTAGAGTACTGCGTACAGTTCTGGTCACCACATTATAGGAAAGATGTGATTGCACTAGAGAGGGTACAGAGGAGATTTATGAGGATGTTGCCAGGACTGTAGAATTTTAGCTATGAGGTAAGATTGGATAGGCTGGGGTTGTTTATTTTGGAGCAGAGGAGGCTGAGGGGAGACCTAATTGAGGTGTATAAAATTATGAGGGGCCTAGATAGAGTGGATAGGAAGGATCGATTTCCCTTAGCAGAGAGGTCAATAACCAGGGGCATAGATTTAAAGTAATTGGTAGAAGTATTAGAGGGGAGTTGAGGAGAATGTTTTTCACCCAGAGGGTGGTGGGGGTCTGGATCTCACTGCCTGAAAGGGTGGTAGAGGCAGAAACCCTCATCACATTTAAAAGTACATGGATATGCACTTGAAGTGCTGTAATCTACAAGGCTATGGACCAAGAGTTGGAGAGTGGGATTAGGCTGGATAGTTCTTTTTCGGATGGCACAGACACAATGGGCCGAATGGCCTTCTGTGCCATAAATTTCTACAATTCTAAGATTCTACCATTCTCTATTACTCTCCTCTTCATGTTCCTCCTGAACAGGGTGGGCTGTTTGGAGCTCTAGAGTATCTGAAAGGAGAAAGGCACAAGGGTAGGGTTGTGGTGAGTCGAAGAGGGGAAAGCAAGATGCGCATGCTTACACCATCAGAAGCTTGTAAATGACAAGAGATTGTGGGATAAGGGGGAAGTGAGATGTGAGAAGTAGGATTAGGCATGAGCATACCATCATAATTAATGCTTTCAGCCTCGCTGATCACCACAGCCTCAGTGAAAGCCCCTCCACTGATATCCAGCACCATCTTTTCCAACGGGGTCAGGTTTTGCAGTCATGCCTACCCCCGCCTGTTCGCTGCTGCTGGCGCTGGTTATGTACTAACTTGGCCTGCAAGAGAAAGGGAAATGTGTCAGTGAGTGTGGTGGAATGTGGTTGAGTGATGTGCCTGTCATGGTGGAATAGCTGGCACTGTGTGCAAGGTGTGAGATGTGGGTGTGAGGCCTGCAACAGTGGTAAGTGTGTGAGGGTGATGTGAAGCTATGATTGTGAAGTATGAGTCGTGATTGATAGAAATTGTTGGTAGGTGAGTGATGGGGGTGTGGTGCATTGAGCAGTGTGTGAGGTTAGTGGTACAGTTGGTAGGATATGGTATTTGAAGATGCACTTATTGACCTTGACCGCTTGTGTGAGGTCATTAAACTTTTTTCGGCACTGGGGGAAAGACTGGTGGCACTGATCGCTTCAGCAATCTGCTCCCACTGCCCTCTGTCTGGAGGGCCTCTTGGTCCTCTGTGGGTAGAGGACATATCTCCTCCTTTCGACCCCCTTCACTAAGGCCTCCAGTGCTGTGGCTGAGAACTGAGGTGCCCTTTCTCTGCCCTGTTGAGCTACACCGACAGCAAGGTGCTTCTTTCAGAAAGCACCTCCCCCTTAAGAAGTGCAGACAGCGTTTCACACTGCAGGCTAAATAGAGATCACACGTCCCACAAAATTAATCCCCTTGCTGAGTGCTGAGCTAACCAGCAGTGTGTCCAAAGAGAATAGAAAAATCTTGGAGTTATATAGCATCTTTCATGACTTCAGGTCATCCCAAAACGCTTTACAGCCAATCAAATACTTTAGAAATGCAGTCACTGTTGTAATGTAGGAAACATGGCAACCATTTTGCACACAGCAAAGTCCCACAAACAGCAATGTGATAATGACCAGATAATCAGTTTTAGCGATGTTGGTTGAGGGATACGCATTGGTCAGGACCCCGGGGAGAACTCCCCTGCTCTTCTTCGAAATAGTGCCCTGGGCTTTTTTATGTCTACCTGAGAGAGCAGACGGGGCCTCAGTTTAATGTCTCATCCGAAAAACGGCACATCTGACAGTGCAGCACTCCCTCAGTACAGCACTAGAGTGTCTGCCTAGATTTTGTGGGACATTACCCCACAACCTTCTGATTCAGAAATGACAGTAGTACCACTGAGTCACAGCTGACCACATGAAACAGTTAACACTGACTGGCTTAATTTAAAAGGTTATTATTGCTGATTTATTCTGAGGACCTCCAGGGATATCTGGATTTCAGGATGATAAGCCTCTGATTCCAATCGCTTCAAAGAAGAAAAAGCTGGGCTGACAATACCTGGCGGATTTTTTTTAATGAATTTCTCATTCATTAGATTTTGACGCAGGTTAGTTACCTGGAGCTTTTTATGTATTCATCCTTCATCATTATGATACAGACAAAACCCCAAAGGGACGTTGCTGGAAATTCATAGCATATCAGCAAATTACTCTGCTTAACAGTAAGGCCTATATTTCTCCCCATTTAATTTATGTTATTTTGAAGTAAAAGTTGCAAATCAAGAAAGGACTCCAAAAACCACGAGTAAAAGCATCGGTCCCATAATTCCCCTGCCATTTTCTATGTAGAATTGAGGCATTACCTTATCTTTGGCAGCCAAATGGGCTGGAGATCATTTCTGCCAGTTTTCCTTCCCCCGCCCCCAGTGTTGATTCCCCCAATTTCCCTCGCGCATTTTGGCCTTTCCTTCGATCCACCCACTGAGTCCTGAGGTCATTATATTTAAGTGAGAGCTGCAGCCCAAATTTGCTGGCTTTCTGCTTGCAATGCACTCAGGGTAAGTTAGAAGAGTTTTAAAGCACAGCTGCTGTCAGGATGAATGGAGACAGTGCCGAAGATTGAAGAGTGGGGAGAGTTTGTCGAGCAATTTCCACGGCTGGCAATTACTTTTTGGAGTAACTTATTTTTGGCATTCTGCCTACACAGCTTTGGACTTGCTTCTCACTCCCTCTGATAGTCCGAGACAATTGAGAACTTTTGACTCACACCAATTATATTAGAGGAGAAGGAGGAGGCGGAGCAGAGGATTACATAGAATTACACCAAATGCATAGCACAGAAACAGTCCATATGGCCCAACAGGTCTACACCGGTGTTTATGCTCCACATGAGCCTCCTCCCACCCCATTTCATCTGACGCTATCAGCATCACCTTCTATTCCTCTTTCCTTCACACGTTTATCTAGCTTCCTCTTAAATGCATCAATGCTATTCGCCTCAACTGCTCCTTGTGGTAGTGAGTTCCACATTCGGGTGGAGGAGAGGAGAGTGAGGCAGCATGTAAGCAAGTTGCACCCCAACTGATATTACCACCCATACTGGCAACAGAGGTCCTATGAGGGTCTTAGCGAGGAGACGTGTATCAGGAGAGATTGCTTCAGCAGAGATTTAGTACGAACATATGAAAATTACGAGCAGGCAAAGACCCGCTGGTCCATCAAACTTACCTCACACCACGATGGCTTGCCCATCATGACTAAATATTCCTTCCTTACCTCCCCCCACCCCCCCCCCCCCCCGCCACTTCACACCTACCGCCATAGCCATATAATCTCCTGGGAGAGGCAAAAAAAAACAGGAAAATACCCAGCGCCAATAAGGGAAAAAAATACCCTGTAAAATTTCTCTCCGACCCCCTCAGGTGATCAAAGCCATTCCAGGAGATCACATGGATCAAGTTTTACCTATAAAGACACTTACTTTCTATATGATGCGATCTCTGCCCCAGTCAGGAACCGGTCCAGCTCCCTCTTGAAGGTGTGTAGAGAGCCAGTACCCACCGCACCAGCCGGCAACCCATTCCAGATGCGCACTATTCTCTAGGAAGAGAAGAACTGCCCAACATCCAGTCTATTCCTACTCTTACATAGTTTAAACTTATGTCCCCTGGTACTCCTCAATCTATTAGACTGGAATAATCTATCAACAGGGACACTCTCCATCCCTTTAATTATTTGATAGACCTCTGTCAGGTAGCCTCTAAGTCTACATTGCTCTAAAGTGAATAGACCATGGTCCTTGAGCCTACCTGAGTAGCTGAGGTTCTTTAAGCTAGGAATCATTTTTGTAGCTCTCCTCTGGACCTTTTCCAAGGCCATTATACCACCCACCATGTTGGGGGTAAAAAATCTGGGCACAGTAGTCCAGATGCTGTCTGACCAGCAACCTGTACAGTGTCAAAATGGTGTCCTTTGATTTATATTGAATGGTTATATTAATACAGCCCTTGTTAGCTTTAGCTCCACATTAGTTTCTCTACAGAGGTAATGAACCTTCAGTGATTGGTGCACAATTAACACCAAGATCTTTTTCTCTCCTGAGAATAGGAGAACTCTGCAACCTACTGCATGAGGATCTGCAGTCATGGCCGCTCTTTTCTGTCTGTGGCTATGAAGGTGGCATCTGCACTCAACCTTTATGACAAACACAGCTGCCAAACAAAGGTATTGTAAACAGCCCCTCAGAACGCTTGTTAAATGCAATGGCTTGGTTCTTCCTGAGAAGTCCAATGATCTGTTTCAACCACTTCGATCAATCTGTGATCCCAGGAGATTGACACTTGCTCAGACAGCTAGCGCTAATGGGCTGGGCACTCAACAGATGTTGGCACACTTAACCGTCTTTTTGTTTGGGCCTAGCCAATCCTTCAGAGGTGCATTGATCCTTATGTTTTTGGAGATGAGGATTGTGTATTCTCTGCAGCATGGAGAAATAACTAACAGTCACCAATTTCAGCCCACAGTGTGCTGTGATCAGCAAGAAAGAATCTAATATATAATCCATTTTTGTCCAAAAATGCTTATTTTGTCACAATTCCAAACAAGTCTTTGATATTCTACCACATACTTGGATATAAATTCAATTTATTCTGTGGACGTTTAGAAGCATAAACAGCCAATTTTCATTCACAATCCATAAAATTCCATATTCAATACCGGCAATAAAGCTTTACACATTTTTTATGCTTGTGCAACCTTCTCCCAGATAGGGTTGTTACTTTGCCACATAAATGAAACCACTGAGTAACCATGATCCCAGGATGATTGAGCTTACAGTTGACTTTTAGCTTCAGCTTGCTGAGCAAAATCTCAGTATAAGCCCTTCTGGTGTCTTAGATTCTTAAAAAAAAACAAAAACATCATTTTGCAAGATACTTGCCCTTATCATTGTTGCCCCTGGCAGCACTTTGCTATTTTGCAACTATCAACTATGAAGAGATTAGGAGAGAAGTCAGAACAACAATTAGGGAGGCAAAGAGGAACTATGAAATTAAATTATCAAGGAACATCAATAGTAAAATATTTTATAGGCACATCAATAAAAAAAGGAAGGTTAGGATGGGAATAGCGCCATTAAGGGATAGACAGGATAATACCACAGGTAACGATAGAGAGATGGCAGAAATATTAAATAATTACTTTGCTTCCATATTTACCAGAGAGATAGAACAGGTGGACATGACATTGGATGATGAGATTAGTGATGAGATAAGTGCTTTTAAAATAAAAAGAGGGGATATATTAAATAAACTAATCAAGCTCAAAGAGGATAAAACCCCTGGTCCGGATGGATTGCATCCACGCATTTTAAAAGAATCTAGGGAAGAGATAGCAGAGGCATTACTACACATATTTACTAATTCATTAGAACGAGGTGTAGTGCCAGAGGACTGCCGGATAGCTAACGTAATATCTATGTTTAAGAAGGGGGATAGAACATGTCCAGGGAATTATAAACTAGTCAGCTTAACATCGGTGGTAGGAAAAATAATGGAATCTCTACTAAAGGAGAAAATAGAAGAACATCTAGAAACCAAAAACATAGTAGTGAATAGTCAGCATAGATTTCAAAAGGTAAAGCCTTGCTTGACCAAGCTTATTGAATTTTTTGAAGAGGTAACAGAGAGAGTGGACAATGGTAATGCAGTGGAAGTAATTTATCTAGATTTTCAAAAGGCCTTCAATAAGCTATCCTATAATAGACTGATGAACAAGGTCAGAGAATGCAGAGTCAGGGAACAAGTAGCAGAATGGATTGCTAGCTGGTTTCAAGACAGAAAGCAGAGAGTAGGGGTAAAAGATAGCTATTCACAGTGGTAGTAGGTGGGTAGTGGTGTTCCACAAGTGCCGGGACCGCTGTTGTTCACAATTTATATTAACGATTTGGACTTTAGAATCTAAAACACAATTTCTAAATTTGCAGATGACATCAAAGTGGGGGGGGATAGTCAATACTGAGGAGGACTGCGACAAATTACAGGAGGACATTAATAAACTTGCAGAATGGGCATATAATTGGTAAATGAAGTTCAACACAGATAAATGTGAGGTATTACATTTTGGTAGGAAGAATAGGGAGGTCACTTATTACTTGGAGGGTGCGAGTCTAGGTGGGGTAGAGGAACAAAGGGATCTCGGAGTACAAATACACAAGTCAATAAAAGTTGTGATACAGGTTAGCAAGGCCATAAAAAAGGCAAACCAAGCACTAGGGTTTATTTCTAGAAGAATAGAATTGAGAAGTAGGGAAGTTATGTTAAACCTGTATCGAACCTTGGTTAGACCACACGTGGAGTACTCTGTACAGTTCTGGTCGCCATACTATAAAAAGGTTATAGAGGCACTGGAGAGGGTGCAGAGAAGATTTACAAGGATGATACCAGAAATGTGAGGTTATACATATCAGGAAAGGATGAACGGGCTGGGTCTCTTTTCTCTTGAAAAAAGGCTGAGGGGTGACCTAATAGAGGTCTTTAAAATTATGAAAGGTTTTGATCGAGTGGATACAGAGAGAATGTTTCCACTTGTGGGGAAGAGCATAACTAAAGGCCATCAATATAAGATAGTCACCAAGAAATCCAATAAGAAATTCAACAACAACAACAATGTGTTTTTATATAACACCTTTAACATAGTAAAACATCCCAAAGCACTTCACAGGAGTATTAAAAGACAAAAAAATTGACACTGAGCCACATAAGGAGAAATTAGGGCAGGTGACCAAAAGCTTGCTCAAAGAGGTAGGTTTTAAGGAGCGTCTTAAAGGAAGAAAGAGAGGTAGCGAGGCAGAAAGGTTTAGGCAGGGAATTCCAGAGCTTAGGGCCTAGGCAAGAGATGGCACGGCCACCAATAGTTGTGCGATTATAATTAGGGATGCTCAAAGGGCAGAAATAGAGGAGTGCAGATATCTCAGGGGGATTGTGGGGCTGGAGAAGATTACAAAGATAGGGAGGGGCGAGGCCATGGAGAAACATCTTTACCCAAAGAGTGGTGAGAATGTGGAACTCGCTACTACAGGGAGTGGTTGAAGCGAATAGTATAGATGCACTTAAGGGGAGGTTAGACAAGCATATGAGGGAGAAGGGAAGAGAGGGTTATGCTGAAAGATTTAGATGAGGAAAGACGGGAGGAGGCTCGAGTGGAGCATAAACGCTGGCATGGACTGGTTGGGCCGAATGGCCTGTTTCCGTGCTGTATACCCTATATAATCCTATCTATATATTAAAAAACCTCCTTTTTGTGAATCCTGACCAATTTTCTTCCCCTCTCTCCCGCCCCCCCCCACCCCTCCCCCCCCCCCATCCTAGGGGTGCTAAAGCCAATTCTAGTACCACCCCCGGTGAACTCCGCACAAACCAGGGATTATCCCTAGGATCTTCTTGGCTCAGTTACTCATTAGATAAATCTGCCGAGACAGCCTAGAATGTAGCAGCACAGAAATAGGCCCTTTGGTTCATTGAGTCTGCGGTGGTGGGTGGCCATTTTCAACTGCCGTCAGCCATATTTACGTGCCGCCCGGTGGTTGAAAATGGCAGGTAAACACCGGCCGTTCCTTAGACGCCCAAGGCCCGCCCGATGCGATTTTCAGCCGGGCCTGTAAATTGGTACCTAACACTCCCACCCGAAACAGGCTGCTTGCTTTTGAAAATCGCTCCGCCCATTTGGACCGGCTGGTGAGCGGCCTAACCAGCGGCTCTTAAAGGAGGCTTCCCCAAAGATGATTTTTTTGGGTGGGGGGTGGTGGGGGTGGGGCTGGGGGGGTGTGGAGGTGGAATTTTTGTGTGGCTAGGAGGAGCAGCAAAACTTCCTGGCTCGTCACAATCATGGAGCTGTCAGATTTTCTGCTCTCCAGTTCGGAGAGCTGTTCATTGAGCATTAATGGGCAGCTTGTTGACTGTGTTTTAATGGGTTTTTATTTTTATTCTGAAGGGTTCGCACAATGCAACGGATGTGCTGCCGACTTTGCGGCTGTTTTGGGCGGATGTTTAAAGTCACCCCCATGTTTTCTCCACATGTCCAAACCAACGCTCCTACTCACCCCATAATTGTTAAAATTCCTTTTTCAAGCAACAGCCTAATTCTCTTTTAAAAGAAATTATAGAATCTGCTTCAACAATGATTTGTGGCAGAACATTTTACATTCTAACCCCCTCTGAGAAAAGAAGATTTTTCCAACTTTCCAGTCAATTATTTTTATAATTATCTTAAATTTGTGTTCTTTCAGTACCATTGTGCCTACCAAAGGAAACATTAAGATATCCGAAATGTATTCCCCTTGTTCTACAATGAACTGCACCTACCACATATCTGCTCATCATGTTAGCCTATCAATGTCTCCCTGCAGGCTTCTACAATCTTCCGTTCTAATTTGCCATTCCCTTTTTTTTTACTTACTGAAATGCACTTGATTTCTACCCTTTCCATCACCACTATAATTAGTTCCTACTGCTGACCCATGGTTCCATTAGCCATTTTTTTCTTCCAGTGAATCCGGACATGGACCCTTTTTATTTCAATATAATTTGCTTATTTTCGAGGGCAAGCACCCTTTCATCTTTTTTTTCCTTTTTCTTTCACTGAACCACATTGTGTCATGGTCAATGCTTCCCAAATATTCCCATACTTTTCGCTGACCTAATTGCTCCACCTCTTTGTCCAGAACTAGGTCAGGATGGAGCATTTCTTTCCTCATCTGTTGCAAAACATTAACTGAGAAATCAGACCCGACCACATTGCCAAAAAAATCTCCCTTGCTTGACACAAACGTTTTCCCTATTCCCATCTATTTCTGGATAACTAGAATCCCTTATAACTATAATTGTATTGTTCGTACCTGCCTCTCTGCTGTGTCTACAATCTGTATTCCTACCACTGTGGCTATTCCTCAGCTTGATCCAAAATATTCTGTTTGGATCACATTTCTATTTAAATCCTTGAGTTCCAATGCTTGACACTGGCCGCAGAAAAAACCCATAGGCTTTAGTTCCTGAGGTAAATTTGGGATCCGCTGACCAGTGATTTCCGGTGTCACTGGGGGAGGTATTTTACCTAAACTTGGCGGGCCACCACACCACTAGGGGTGCCTTTTGGTCGGGTGCCCGCCCGTTCCAGGAGGCAGAGTATACAGGCTCTGGGAAGAACTGGGCTCCCCCAGAAAAGATTACATACTCATGTCTTTCAGTACCTTTAAAAGGGAACTGTTACAAATTTGGATCTCCTGCAGATACCTTTGGATTCAAGGAGCATCAGTCCATGCCTGTAAATGGATCCCGCATCTCTTACACTGCCCAGTGTCTACTAATGGCATAACCCAGGGAGGCGATACACAAACTGGCTATCATCTCTTGCATACATGCCCTCAGATGTGCTTCTTCTATCTTTTCAATGGTCAACCACTTGGTAAATTTAAAACAGATGCAAATCATTTAAGCTGCTTTACTTTACACACAGCAAATGAATATACAGAGGAACAGTTATACTCAGTCTCACTTAATTAAATCAGTACAACTTCTCTTCGCATAATGCAGTAATATGAAATCATGAACATGCCATGCTTCTCCACATCAGTGGGTAATCTTGCTTGACTGAAGCAAAATAACTCCTAAATACTCACCTGTATTCTAACTGTCTTGCAAACTTTGCTGGACATGACTGCCCACGCTGCTTTCTGTTTGAAAAAACCTTACTGATTACCTGCATCTCTGTTTCTGTCTCTATCGTTTTACCTTCATGTTCAAAACCCAAAAGGAGGGCTTATGCCAGACAAACCCTGTGGAGCATCCAGGATAATGAGCTCCCAGCACAATAAGTGTAAGGTATTTATTGATGCCAAGACTGGCTATCAAATTGCTTATAATTTAGGAGGAAAGTATCAAATTCTAGCTCATGAGCATTTTAACTAACTCAGTGCAGTGTTTTTTTAGCCTTGTGTGAATATACTTTGCTTTAAAACATGACTTAAATGTTATGTTTTTTCCAATTTTGTTTGTGGACAAAAGGGTCAAAAAAATACGTAGACGTTCTCTGCAATCAGTTTCCCTTAATTGGCCTGCTAAACCCACTGGGTGGGCTTAACAAGGTCAATCAAGGGAAAATAGCATGGGTTGGCCAGAAGTTGATGGAGGTGGGACTGAAACCTGACAAGTGGGAGTCCCGCCTCCAAAACCTCCCCATTGGCAAAATCCAGCCCATTGTCTTTAATTCATACCACTACTCCTCCCCCTTTTTTACCTATTGTTACAAATTCAGGTCTGCAGCAAACAACTACTTGGTTCAATGTTGTGAGTTTCTTCTAGAAGCACTCTGAGCGCCTGCTTCTTGTTGAGGTAGACTTCCACTGCCCTATACCTTCTAATACGGTAGACACTGGTGAGTATTAAGAACATAAGAACATAAGAAATAGGAGCAGGAGTAGGCCATTCAGCCCTTCAAGCCTGCTCCGCCATTCAATGAGATCATGGCTGATCTTCTGCCTCAATTCCATTCACCGGCCTTATCGCCATATCCCTTGATGCCCTTATTAGTCAGAAATCTATTGACTTCTGTTTTGAATATACCCAATGGCTGAACCTCCATATCCCTCTGGGGTAGAGAATTCCAAAGATTCACCACCCTCTGTGTGAAGAAATTTCTTCTCATCTCAGTCCTGAATGGCCTACCTTATATCCTGAGGCTGTGGCCCCTGGTTCTAAACTCCCCAGCCAAGGGAAACATTCTCCCAGCATCCACCCTATCAAGCCCTGTAATAATTTTGTATGCTTCAATGAGATGCACTCTCATTCTTCTGAATTCAAGAGAATACAGGCCTAGTTTACTCAATCGCTTCTCATACGACAGACCCTCCATCCCAGGAATCAATCTCATAAACCTTTGTTGCACTCCCTCTATGGCAAGTATATCCTTCCTTAGGTAAGGAGACCAAAATTGTACACAGGTGTAGTCTCACCAAGGCCCTATATAATTGGAGTAAGACCTCTTTACTCCTGTACTCAAATCCTATTGTAATGAAGACCAGCATACCATTTGCCTTCCTAATGGCTTGCTGCACCTGCACATTCACTTTCAGTGACTCATGTACAAGGACACCCAGGTCCCTTTGAGCATCTGCATTCCCCAACCTTTCACCATTTAGGAAATACCCTGCCTTTCTGTTTTTTCTACCAAAGTGGATAACTTCACATTTATCCACATTATAATCCATCTGCCATGTTCTTGCCCACTCACTGAGCCTGTCGAGATCCCCTTGAAGCCTCTTCACATCCTCTTCGCAACTGACATTGCCACCTAACTTTGTGTCATCAGCAAATTTGGAAATGTTACATTTAGTCACCTCATCCAAATCATTGATATAGATTGTGAATAGCTGTGGCCCAAGCACTGATCCTTGCGGTACCCCACTAGTCACAGCTTGCCATCCTGAAAAAGACTCGTTTATCCCTACTCTTTGTTTTCTCTCTGTTAACCAATTCTCAGTCCATGCTAGTATATTACCCCCAATTCCATGTGCCCTAATTTTGTTCACCAACCTCTTATGTGGGACTTTATCGAAGGCCTTCTGAAAATCCGAATACA
This sequence comes from Somniosus microcephalus, assembly GCF_052327205.1. Lineage (NCBI taxonomy): Eukaryota > Metazoa > Chordata > Chondrichthyes > Squaliformes > Somniosidae > Somniosus > Somniosus microcephalus. The sequence continues at coordinate 39,533,274 of NC_140993.1, read as the reverse complement.
CCCCACCTACCGGTTCCCCTTTGTCTACTCCACTAGTTACATCCTCAAAGAACTCCAATAGGTTTATCAAACAGGACTTCCTTTTCATAAATCCATGTTGACTCTGCCCAATCTTACTATTAGGTTCTAAGTGCCCAGTTATTGCATCCTTTATAATAGATTCCAGCATTTTCCCAACTACTGATGTGAGGCTAACAGGTCTGTAGTTCCCTGTTTTCTCTCTCCCTCCTTTCTTAAATAGCAGGGTTACATTTGCTATCCTCCAATCTGCAGGAACCATTCCAGAATCTATAGAATTTTGGAAGATGACAACCAATGCATCCACTATCCCAATGGCCACCTCTTTCAAAACCCTAGGATGTAGGTCATCAGTCCTTGAGATTTATTGACTTTTAGCCCCATTAATTTTGCTAGTACTGTTTTTTTACTAATAATAATTTCTTTAAGTTCCTCATTCTCGTCACACCCTTGATTTTCTCGTATTTCTGGGAGGTTTTATGTGGCTTCCTCCGTGAAGACAGAAACAAAGTATTTATTTAATTTCAAGCCATTTCCTCATTCCCCATTATAAATTCTCCCATCTCTGACTGTAAAGGACCTACATTTACCTTCACCAGTCTTTTCCTTTTCACATACCTATAGAAGCTTTTACAATCCATTTTTATATTTTTCGCTGATTTGTGCTCATATTCCATTTTCCCTTTCTTTATCAATTTCTTGGTCCCCCTTTGCTGATTTCTAAAAAGATCCCAATCCTCAGGCTGACCGCTTCTTCTGGCAACTTTATACTGAAACTCCCTTGTGATCTGGACTGGATCTTGGTGTCTCACACAGTTGTACTCCCTCAATCTCTGCAAAGGCAGACCGAGTTAACACTAGGTGAGGCATTGTTTGGTTCAATTTGTCAGCTGCATTATTCCACACAAGATAGAGCTTGCAGAACATTGAGTATGATGAAAGTCGTTTGGTACAATCTGTTCAACTCTCACAAGAACAAAAAACATGCATATGTTATAAAAACAGAAAATGCTGGAAATACTCAGCAGGTCAGGCAGCATCTGTGGAGAGAGAAACATAGAATTAAAGATTCGCTCTGCTGTGTGTCCTTTCTTTACATTTGTTCTTGAGACATGGGTGACGCTGATAAGTCAGTATTTATTGCCCATCCCTAGTTCCCCTGAGAACATTAAGGCCTAGAAATTCAGTTGTTTGCGCCAGCCGCTAGCGCCTTAGGAGGAGGAGAAGTGGGGCACTAAGCGGCTTAGCGCCCAGGCGCGGCGCAATCTGCGCCTCTCACGAAATTCAGTTAAGATTTAGCGGCGGCACAAAACCTTTGCGCACGCTCAGCTGCACGCGCAGATCCTGACGTCATTTCATGGTGCAACGCCCTTTGTGTGCCCCGAACCGGAAATTCAGTGGCGCCAGCCTATTGTGCGCCTGGCGCCCCCCGTGACTGGTAGAGGGGAACGGTTCCCAGTCGCTGCGGGGTGCAGGGGGCGCTAATTATAGGGGACTCCTCCTGTAGTATAAATGGCAGCCATTTTGCTCCACTCCTTCTTTGTGAGAGACGGATATTTGCAGAGAGACAAAGGTAGAGAGCTTTCTGGTTTGGCTCAACACTCGCACAGGTACTTGTGGCTTCAGGCCAGAGCTTTGCACTTGTCTTTAACTTCAGTGTCATAGCATTGATTGGAAACATATAATGGGGGCTGCAATGGGTGGAAACGTTGGGCTTCTCCATTGCATTCAAAGGACTCAGAGACGCCGTGAGAGAGTGCCAGTCATGGCCAGATGGAGAAGGGGCAACAGGCGTCGGCAAAGGAGGCCTTACCCACCCAGGGTATACTGCCAGCAGTTCTCATATCTGAACATGTCTGAGGAGCAGTGTGTTCAGAGGCTGCGATTCAGAAGGGCGGTGGTCACTGAGATCTGCCACCTGCTTCGCGGCGATCTGCAGCCACAGCTGAGGAGCAGGACGTCTCTGTCGGTGGCAGTGAAGGTGATGGTGGCTCTCAACTTCTATGCCACCGGCTCCTTCCAATCCGCTACTGGGGACATTTCCAACATCTCCCAGTTCGCGGTACATTGCTGCAACCGCCAGGTGACCAATGCCCTTTTCAGAAGGAGACATCAGTTCATCTCCTTCCCCATGACCGTGGACAAGCAGCAAGAGCGTGCAATGGGCTTTGCAGTATTAGCGGGCTTCCCCATGGTGCAGGGCACCATTGACTGCACGCATGTGGCTTTGCGGGCAGCTCTAGAGAATGCTGAGGATTACCGCAACTGGAAGGGCTACCATTCGCTCAACGTGCAGTTGATGTGTGACCACAGGCAGCTCATCCTAGCTGTCAATGCCCACTTTCCAGACAGCAGCCACGATGCCTTCATCCTGCGCCAGACTTCTGTGGCAGACATGTTCGAGGCCCAGCCTCACCCACGAGGATGGCTTCTCAGGGACAAAGGCTATCCTTTGTGCACCTGGCTGATGACCCCACTCCGTGTGCCCAGCACCCCTGCTGAAGAGCGATACAATGACAGCCATCAAGCAACCAGGAACATCATTGAGCAAACAATCGGCGTGCTGAAGCAACAGTTCCGCTGTCTGGATCGTTCCGGGGGAGCCCTACAGTACTCGCCTGAGCGAGTCTCCCATTTCGTTGTCGTGTGCTGCATGCTGCACAACCTGTCTATCTGCAGGACTCAGCCACTGCCAGCAGACATTGGAGGACCACCAGAGGAGGAGGAGGAGGAGGAGGAGGAGGCGGAGGACCAGCACGGGAGAGAGGCAGAAAATGCAAGGTTCGCCCGTCGGCGGCTTATTGCAAGTCGGTTCTAGGCCCCTTCTCAGGGAATGGCTTGTGCCAATGGCAGAAGATGAATGTAGCCGCTCCACAAACCCTCAGCCGAGCAGGGCAACCAGGACTTCCAAAAGAAAACATGGACAGTGCAATTAATGAAAATTTTTTACTGTGATACCTCTGTGCTCTTCCCACATGACAAACTAATGGAGAGAACCCCCCCCAAAAACACAAATACACCAGTCTCGGCCTTTATATATAAAAGAAATACACCAGTCTCGGCCTTTATAAATAAAACAGATCTACCAATCTCGGCCTTTAAATATAAAACAAATATACCAGTCTCGGCCTTTAAATATAAAAGAAATACACCAGTCTCGGCCTTTATAAATAAAACAAATCATTTGGCCACACCTTCTACTTTTTTCCCCTGCGAGGGTGATCTGTCTCGCTTTCGTGACTGGCCCCTACCCGCCCTGCAGCTCCTCCTGAATGGGACCCCAGTGGCTGCAGCAAGGCTGGGGGAAGGCTGCTGAGGGTCAGATGGTGAGGCGGCAGGTGCCCTTGGGGGTCGGCCTGGACCAGCTCTGGGCCTGGAGGGGCCGGCTGCTGACTGCTCCAACTCTGCTTGGGCGGCATCAGTCTGTCCAACGGCTGGTGGCAGCTGCAATGGAGGAGTGACAGTGTTGGCTGCAGGAATGCTGCCAACCTGACAGATCACAGGCACTCCCTGGTCGGCTGATACATTGGCACTCGCACGGGCCAGCACTGCAACATGCGCAGCAATCTGCTGAAGCACAGACTGCTGGGCTGCTGCGGCGCGGCGAGTGCCCCGGCGATGCCTGGCCGATCCAGCGAGGGTGGCAGCAGTTAGTGCCCGTGTGGCCCTGGTCTGTGTCTGCATGACACCAGCCATTGAATGCACGGCACGACTGAGCACTTGGCTAGAAGCTGCCTGTGATGCAGCGAAGTGCTGCTGATTCCTAGCCTGTGCTGCCGCGACGTCCTGCAGACTCCTGGCCTGTGCTGCACTGAATTGTTGCAGACTCCTGGACTGTGCTGCCCCGAATTCCTGCACACTCCTTGCCAGTGACTCTATGGAGTCGGGCATCCTTGCCACTGCAGCCGTGAGCTCAGTGTGCCTGCGCTCAGCCTGGGCGCCCATTTCCGCTAGGAGCCGCACCTCCTCTGCGCTCACCGTAGCAGGACTGGAGGCCACACTCACCCTCCGGGGAGAAGGCCGCCGAGCTTCCCCACCCCTCCCATGTTGCTGCAGCCTGCTGGTCCCCGGAGCTTCACTCTCCTCTGACCCTTCCCCCCTGCTCCCCTCCAGGGAAGACATGTCACCATCATGGCCATGGGCTGCCTCGGCTGAGGGTGTCCCTGATGGGCCGGCTTCCTCTTCCTCCTCCTCTATGTCTGACTCGGACACAGTGCCAGCTTGAGGGGCCGCCTCCTCACCTGGCGAGTCACCATCTGAAAGCAGGGAGGCACAAGAGTTGCTTTCGAGTGAGGACAGGGCAGCAGCGAGGGAGGCATGACTGCTGCTGTGCACTGCATTGGTTCGATAGTGGCAAATGATGCTGGTGTGAGGCGCAAGTGGAAAGAGAGAGGTCAAAAAGGTGATGACCTTACCATTGGTGCCCAGAACAGGGTCAGCATCTCCAGTGGTGATGGGGCCACTCAGCCGGCCTGCCATGATCCGCTCCACTCGCTGCTCGAGGTTGCTCAGCTGTTTCAGGTCAGGACGGCCTCCCCCGGTCTGTCGCTGCTGTCTTCTGTTATGCGCCAGCTTGCCCTGCAAGAGAAAGGATGGCCTCTAAGTACAGTGACAAGCCCTGATCTTGCCCACACTGCCTCCCATGGTCGAATAGCCCTGACAGTGTCAAGCCCTGATCTCGCCTGTACTGCCTCCCATGGTTGAATAGCCCTGACAGTCTCAAGCCCTGATCTCGCCTGCACTGCCTCCCATGGTCGAATAACCCTGACGGTGTCAAGCCCTGATCTTGCCTGCACTGCCTCCCATGGTCGAATAACCCTGACAGTGTCTAAAGTCTTGAATGTGCAAGTGCTTTTCATGACAGTCCCATAGCTGCTGGATGAGGGCTGGCCATTAGGGCTTTCAGGCCCCTTTGGCCATAAAGTGAGGTGCACATGCAGGGATGAGGAGGATACTGGAAAGGGTACTCACCCTGACAACCCGAGTGAGGTCGTTGAATTTTTTCTGGCATTGGGTTGGTATCCTGCCAACCACGCTGTTGGACGTGACCCTGTTTGCCACCTCCCTCCATGCTTTCCGATATTCGGCAGGCAGCGGCCTCCTGCCACCCTCAGGGAAGAGGATATGGCGCCTGCGGTTCACTGCGCCAACCAGCAGCCTCAGGTCACCCTCGTCGAAGCGCTGCACTCTCTCGATAGCAAAATACTGCAGAGGTTGGAAATCCGAAATAACAACAGAAAATGCTGGAAAAACTCAGCAGGTCAGGCAACATCCGTGGAGAGAAATTTGAGTTGACGTTTCGGGTTTGACCCTTCTTCAAAACTGGAGAGAAAAGGAACTAGATCGAAGGCAGGGCTGCGATCGGACAAAAGAATAAAAGAACCAAAAGAAGTAAAAGAGATTAGAAGCTAGACGAGATGGTAATATGCTGGGATTAGGTGTAAAGTGTACTGGCAGGGCAGAAGATAGCTGCCAGGTGTGAGAGAGAAACAAAAGGAAAGGGGGGGGGAGGAAAGGAGTGGAAAAATATAAGTAAAAATGAAATAGGGGCCGAGGTTATGATCTGAAATTGTTGAACTCCATTCCCACTCGGACCTCACCGTCCTTGGCCTCTTGTACTGTTCCACGGAAGCTCAACGTAAACTCGAGGAACAGCACCTCGTCTTCCGATTAGGCACTCTGCAGCCTTCCGGTCTCAATATCGAGTTCAACAATTTCAGATCATAACCTCGGCCCCTATTTCATTTTTACTTATATTTTTCCACTCCTTTCCTCCCCCCCCCTTTCCTTTTGTTTCTCTCTCACACCTGGCAGCTATCTTTTGCCCTGCCAGTACACTTTACACCTAATCCCAGCATATTACCATCTCGTCTAGCTTCTAATCTCTTTTACTTCTTTTGGTTCTTTTATTCTTTTGTCCGATCGCAGCCCTGCCTTCGATCTAGTTCCTTTTCTCTCCAGTTTTGAAGAAGGGTCAAACCCGAAACGTCAACTCAAATTTCTCTCCACGGATGTTGCCTGACCTGCTGAGTTTTTCCAGCATTTTCTGTTGTTATTTCGCTGCACTCTCTCCCTGGCCTTCTCCGTTCTCCTGGGCGTGGAGTAGTTCCAGAAGCAGTGCTCAGGCCTTGCCTTAGGGCTGCAGTGTGCAGGGCGTGGCAGCCATACAATTCCACCCTCCCCCTTTAAGTGCTGACCGGCGCCTGACTGTCTGCCCTCAATGAGCAACTCGCTGCACCTGCGCTGCGCCCGCCTTCGGTGTTTGCGCCCCGGATCGCCGGCTTCGCGCCTAATGATAGTCATGCATCACCTGCTTTAGCGCAGCAGCAACCTCTTGGGGCGATGCAACTGAATATCGGCGAAGGTGGCGCTAAGTTACGCCGGGCGCAGAAGTTAGCGAATGCCATGCTGTAGCGCCCCAAACATGGCTATACTGAATTTCTAGGCCTAAAAGTCAACTATATAGTGTGGGACTGGAGTCACATGTAGGCCAGAGCAAGTAAGGTTGGCAGGTTGGCTTCCTTGAAGGACATTAGTGAACAAGGTTTTTTTTTACAATAATCAGTGGTTTTCATGGTCATTTTTTCTGGTGTGAACCCACAAATTACCAGATTTATTGAATTCAGTTTCACAACTTTCTATGATGATAATGATGATGGTTTGTCCATGATTGTCGTTGGTGACCCCCTATAATTCATCTCCAATTTAACACGGGTGTGGGTTTCCATATGGCTGTAAAGTTCCAGTTTTCATGAGGAATATTTTCCCACGCACAGGCACTGAGACCGCGATTTTGCCAGCGCTCAGAGTGCGGGTTTGGAGGCGGGTCCACTGTCAAAATCGAAATGATTGACAGCGGGTTGGGAACCCGCTCTGAACCCGCCTCCATGTAAGTTTCCAAAGTTCCGGGTCTGCGATTTCAGAACAGACCCGACACCAAGCGGTATGGGAGGCTTTTAAAATAGTTAAAGGCTTGTTAACTGCTATTTTGCCAACCATTTTCTATTTTCCCACTTTTTTAACGGGATTCACATCGTTCGGAGATCCCGTCAGGTAAGTAGGTCAGGTTCTCCTTATCTCCCCATTACTGTGAATAGGTGACAGCTGCAAAAGTGGTATGAAAGATACCATTTCACAGCTGGTCACTTTCCAATGACAGAAGCTTGAGCCTTCAGGAGCTGAAAGACACTTTTAAGCTGTGTGCCGTTTCAAAGTGATTGGAGTAAACTCTCTATCCACTATCACCTCCTTGGAGCAAGCTCTCTCACCATTGGCAGATCGCTTCTGTCATCTCAACTTCAGCTGCCATCTATTCCAGCAGCATCAATGCCCTTGAAAAAACCTCACCTTGGTCCTCTGAATCCCTCGATGATCAGCATCAACACCAACATCACCAGGCACACCAACATCCCCAACAACAATACCAAACTTCTCCGCAATCACCTGATGCTGCACAGGACACAGGACATCAGCTCTCGACAACATTGCTGCCTGGGAGGCCAGCGATGGCATCACCATGGCCAGATTTACTTCACTTGACACTGTACACCCTGGCTGCCACATGATGCGCCAGGTTGACACCACCCCACACCATCACCATAAAGCATCTCTACACTTTAAGTGACTAAAAAAATAATAGACTAAAAAAATTACGAGAGTAAACTAGCCAGAAATATAAAAACTGACAATAAGAGCTTCTACAAGTATATAAAAAGGAAGAAAGTAGTTAAAGTAAACATTGGACATTTAGAGGACGAGACTAGGGAACTAATAATGGGAAACAAGGAAATGGAAGAGGCATTGAACAAATATTTTATATCTGTATTCACAGTAGAGGACACTAAAAACATCCCAGTAATAGTACAAAATCAAGGGGCAAAAGGGAGGAAGGAACTTAAAACAATCACTAATACTGGAGAAAAAGTGCTAGGCAAACTTATGGGCTGGATTTTGTCAATGGGGAGCTTTTGGAGGTGAGACTCCCACTTGTCTGGTTTTAGTTAGGCCTCCATCGACTTGTGGCCAACCCACGCTATTTTCCCTTTCGCTAAGCCCGCCCAGCAGGTGACGTCAGCGAGTGATGTTTCATCTGTCAAGAGCTTTTGACAGATGAAATGTCAGCATTTGACGGCTCTGTGAAGCTGGCAAACACTGACAATCTGTCCTCTGAGTTGAGTCCTTCCACTCAGGCTCAGTTAGAGAGCTCTCCAGACCAGGAAGCCGAAGGCTGCAGCTTTTGACAGCTCGCGGCCATTCTGCTTTCTGTGTCGGTGAGCTGAGGGACTCCCGAGACCTGAAGGGAGGAAGCCTGCAGGAAGAAGTAAAGGTAAGTAAAACTTATTAAAACACTTTGGGCCAGAAATTCAGTGGGCTTTGCGCCCAGTTACCGCCCAAAGAGGGCTTCTGCGCCAGTAGAGGAGTTTGCGCTGATATTCAGCGCTGCGGTAATGGCGGCGGTAGCCGGTAGCGCTGCACCGGCACCGATGACGTCATCGGTGTGCGCAGTGCCCCGGTTCCGCCCCGCTACCGGCCCGACCCCCATATTTAGTTGCGGCCACCTCTTCCGCAGCGGCCGCAAACAACGATGTGAAGACCGGGCCGTGCTGCAGCCTTAGTGGCGCTAGTTAAGGCGGAGGTGCGGCCGGCCGCTTTTTCGGCGGCCACCTGCCCGCACCTCATTCCCCGGCCTCCTCCACCCCCCCCCCCGCGGCATTGCCGGCTGCTTTCCGGGAGCCCGGCACTTCTCCGTGGTGCCGGGCTCATTTGTCGGCACTAGCGAGTGCCGATCTCCGAGTTGCAGGCACCTCCCCCTTAAGAGAAGGAGGAGGCCTGCAGTACCGCAGCCTGCCGCTCCACAGCGGGTGGCGCTGCGGCACCTACAGCGCTGAAATTCAGTTTCAGCGCCCCAAGCGGGGGCGGGCACACCCTGGAATAGCGCCCGGTTCTGACTTGGGGCGCAAAAACTGAATTTCTGACGGGCGCAACTGGCTCCGCGCGCAGCACTAACTTTTGGGCGCTAGCCAGCTGGCGGGGCCAAAGTGAATTTCTAGCCCTTTACACACACCTCACACACTTACCTCTCCACACTTGCACCCATCACTCACCTGCATCTTGGCCCCTCCAACCCCCGCAGACCGACGGCCCACCTCGCCGACCCTGGCGAGGTTCAGAGCCATTGGGAAGTTCACACTTCAGGGCTGAAAATAGGGATTCTCCAAAAAACTGCCTGTTAACTACCTGTTAACAGGCAGTTAAGTGGCTGTAATCCCCTTCCCGCCTCGGGGAGGCAGCTCCCAATGCGGGTCAGGTACCCGCCTCCTGGGAAGATGGCACGGAGGCGGGTTAGAGGTGGGATGGGTACCCGCCCCCAGATTCTGCCATTTTCCCGGCAGTCCCACCTCCTTACCTGCCTCCCCAGGGCTGGCAAAATTCCCCCCTATGGGTCTAAAGGCTGACAAGTCCCCTGGACCCGATGGCGTGCATCCTAGGGTCTTAAAAGAAGTGGCTACAGAGATACTGGATGCATTGGTTGTAATCTTCCAAAATTCCCTTGATTCTGCAAAAGTCCCTGCAGCTTGGAAAACCACAAATCTAACACCCTTATTCAAAAAAGGAGGGAGACAGAAAGCAGGAAACTATAGGCCAGTTAGCCTAACATCTGTCATTGGCAAAATGCTTGAATCCATTATTAAGGAAGTAGTAGCAGGGCATTTAGAAAATCATAATGCAATCAAACAGAGTCAACATAGTTTTATGAAAAGGAAATCATGTTTGACAAATCTATTCGAGTTCTTTGAGGAGGTAATGAGCAGGGTGGATAAAGGGGAACCAGTAGATGTAGTGTATTTGGATTTCAAAAAGGCATTCGACAACGTGCCACATAAAAGGTTACTGCATAAGATAAGAGCTCATGGTGTTGGGGGTATTATGTTGGGAGGACTCGTAAAAATCAACATTTCATTGTGCAGTACACGCGTCTGCTGCATATATGGCAAATAAAATTGAATTGAATTATATTAGATTGGATAAAGGATTGGCTAACTACCAGAAAACAGAGTCGGGATAAATGGGTCATTTTCAGGATGGCAATCTGTAACTAGTGGGGTGCCACAGGGATCAGTGCTGGGGCCGCTAGTATTTTCAATCTATATTAATGACTTGGATGAAGGAAGCGAGTGTATTGTAGCCAAATTTGCAGACGATACAAAGATAGGTGGGAAAGTAAGTTGTGAGGAGGACATAAAGGGCTGGATTTTCATTGAGGAGGCGGGTAGGAGGCGGGACTGCAACTTTCGGGGTTGTAGTCCCGCCTCCATCGAGTTGTAGCCAACCCATGTGATTTTTACTTGATTGACCTTGTTGAGCCCACCCAGCGGGCTCAGCAGGCCAATTAAGAGCCACCCAGCAACAGGTGACGTCACAGATTGACATTTCACCTGTCAAGACCTTTTGACAGATGAAATATCAGCATTTGACAGCTGTTTGAAGCTGTCAAATACTGACAATCTGTACTCTAAGTTAATTCCTTCCTCTCAGGATGATTTAGAGATCTCTCCGGAACAGAAAGCTGAATGCTGCAATTTTTGACAGATCGTGGCCATTCTGCTTTCTGTGCCGGTGAGATGAGGGACTCCCGAGACCTGAAGGAAAGAAGGCTGTAAAGGTAAGTAAAACTTCTTTAAACACACTGTAAGTGGTTTTTGATCCTAGCCCAATTGCTAGACGGACGGTTTGAATCATCCCCGCCTTACGAAAGTTCTATACCTGGGGATTATTATTCAGCGTGTAAATGAAATAAGTCACGGACAGGAATGCTTCGGTGAAAAATCAAACTTGTATTTATTTGATCTAACATACACTGGCTAAAACATGCACTACTAAACGAAATCACAATCCCTGTGGAGAATAAAATCCAGATTACAATCAACATACATACAGCACAAAACTGGGGACTATAACAAGCAGTAATTCCCTTGTTGCTGTGGTTGTTCCACCTCTACCAACGAATTACCCAGTCACGTAAACCCCTTCACCTGGCTGAACCAAGCGAAGCTCCCACCCTCGGAATTAGCCCAAAAGCTCCACTTCTGAGAGACTATACCAGAATGATACCCGGACTTCAAGGGTTAAGTTACGAGGAGAGATTACACAAATTAGGGTTGTATTCCCTAGAGTTTAGAAGGTTAAGGGTGATCTAATCGAAGTTTTCAGGATATTAAGGGGAACAGATAGGATAGATAGAGAGAAACTATTTCCACTGGTTGGGGATTCTAGGACTCGTGGGCATAGTCTAAAAATTAGATCCAGACCTTTGAAGGAGTCAAATTAGGAAACACTTCTACATAAAAAGGGTGGTAGAACTTTGGAACTCTCTTCCGCAAATGGCAACTGATGCTAGATCAATTGTTAATTTTAACTCGGAGATTGATAGCTTTCTATTAACCAAAGGTATTAAAGGATATGGGCCAAAGGTGGGTATATGGAGTTAGGTCAGAGATCAGCCATGGTCTCAATGGGAGAAAAATTCAGTTGTTTGCGCCTCCCGTTAGCGCCTTAAGAGGGCGCTAATGGAGCGCAAAGCATCTAGCGCCCGGGCGCGGCAATGTTTGCGCGTCTCGCAAAATTAACTAGGCATTTTGTGGCGGCGCTAAACACTACCACCATGATCTCCTGCGCCGGCAGATCGTGACATCAGTCGAGTGCGCAACGCCCCGTTAGCGCCACAGATCAGATATTGAGTGGCGCCCCCTGCCTTACCGCCTGGCGCTAGCAATGACAGGTTGAGGGGAGCGCTTTGCAGTCAGGAAGGGACTGGGAGAGCGCTATTTAAAGGCGACCTCTTCCTGCCTTTTTTTGTCAGTGACATTTTTGCACCACGCATTCTGAGAGAGAGAGGGAGAGAGAGATTGAATGGCGGAGCAGGCTTGAGGGATTGAATAGCCTACTCCTATTCCTAAGTTCCTATAACCTATAGGTTACCAGTCCAGTACCATAGCCACTGCAATTATTTATCTCCATCCCACTCTGACCTCTCAGACTTTGGCTTTCTACACTCTTCCAATGAAGCTCAATGCAAGCTTGAGGAACAGTGCCTTAATTTTCTATTGGCCACTTTGCAGCCCTCGGGCCTTAATACTGATTTTTAAAAACTTCAGATCTTAGCTATAGCTCCCATCCTCTCTCTGGCATTAAGTGCCAGCATCGTGGGATGGGTGTGAAAGTACTTCCAGGGTTTGGTGAAAGGAGCGAGGTGGTACTTGGGGTGGGGACGCATTGTAATACTGCGTTGGCAAGGGATGTCTACATCCTTGGTGCCGACTTGCTTTTTTCCTTCTACCAGGCTCATGGACTGCTGGCACCTATTCCGCTGCGCAGGGTTTTCATGTTTCCCTTCCTACCTGCCTATCCCCTAATCCTTTCAGCTATTAACATCCTCTGACGAAGGGTCATCGACCTGAAACATTGGGCAGGATTTTCATTGGGCTGTGGAGTCAGGATTGGAGGCGTGTGGAGGGTTAAAATCCCGAAATCAGGAGTCTCGACCCCATCCCGCATCCAACCCGCCTCCATGCCAGTTTCAAAGGAGGCGGGTACCACACTGGGGCCCACCTACCCGAGGCGGGAAGGGATTAGTGCCAATGAACTGCCTGTTAACAGGTAGTTAACAGGCAGTTTTTAGCCATATCCCTATTTTTAATGCTGAAGTGTGGGATTCCCAATGGCGCCAAACCACGCCAAGTTTGCGAGGTGGGCCGTCGGGTTGAAGGACTTGGAGGGGTCGAGATGTCGGTGTTCAGGTGAGTGATGTGTGCATGAGTGCAAAGATAAGTGTGTTTGGTGTGTCTAAAGTGTTTAAAGAAGTTTAAATTACCTTTTCTTACCTTTTCAGCCTTCCTTCCTTTAGGTCTCAGGAGTCCCTCATCTCACCGGCATAGAAAGCAGAATGGCTGCGAACTGCCAAAAGTGACAGCCTTCAACTGAGTCTGTGGAGAAGGACTCAGGTTAGAAGTAAGACTGTCAGTGTTTGACAGCTTCAAACAGCTGTGAAACGCTGATATTTCATCTGTCAAAACCTCTTGACAGATGAAATTTCAATCTGTGATGTCACCTGTTGCCGGGTGGCCCTTAATTGGCCTGCTGATCCTGCTGGGTGGGCTCAGCAAGGTCAATCAAGTTAATATCGCGTGGATTGGCCGCATCTCGATGGAGGCGGGACTACAACCCCAAAAGTTGTAGTCCCGCCTCCTACCTGACTCCTGAATGAAAATCCAGCCTGTTAACTCTATTTCTCTCTCCACAGATGCTGCCTGACCTGCTGAGTATTTCCAGCATTTTCTGTTTTTATTAACATTCTCTCTCTGGGACAGATTTTCAACTGAAATTAAAACCGGGCAGTTTCTATAACGGGTGGCCAAACCGCAAAGCCAATTTTGCGCCTGGATGACACATTAAAAATCTGCCGCTCTGTGTTCTGTAGATATCTTTTATTTCTTTGATTTCTCTCTGTGCCTCCTAATATCACTTCTGCCATATAAATATCTCCCATTCTCCACTTGAGCACTTTACAAATCATTCTATTTCTTTTCCTGTGTGCTGTTTTCTTTCTCACTTCCCTTTCTTCTGTTCCTTATTCAACTCTTTCAATGACAACGACCCTCAATTTCCGATCGGAGGCTCCCTGCGGGTGGATGCCTCCTGTCGGAAAAAAAAATGTACAAACCTACCTGCTGCTTCCGTAGATCCTGAGGCTTCCGCTCCTGGGCCTCTCCTGTTGGAAATGAGCAGAGGCCCAGGTATCCCAGGGGCGCAGGCGGTTCGCAGGCGCCCCTGGGATCACATAGGCCAGGTGAACCAATCAAAGAAGGGAATCCCCCTTCATACTTTTGACAGGTCTGTAGGGATAGACCTGTCAAAAGTATGAATGGGGATCACATTCAAAAACACACTAAAATATTAAATACATTAAAAAAAAATTACACAATTTAAATTAATTAAAATTGCATTTAATTAAATATTTAAAAGAAACAATTAATTTTTTGGAAATTTTTAAAAATATTTTTACAGGGCTAAAAATAAACTTACCTTTTTGAAGAACATTTTTAATTTATAAATGAATTATCAAATTTAATTTTTTCTATTTTTGAACACTCTTAAAGTGGTAAAAGCAGGCCTCACGGCTGTAAGAATTTGACAGGCTTTCAGCGGGCGGAAGTTGTGCAAAAAGCGGAACTCTCCGCCCGCGGAGGCCCTTATCCCGGGCAAGCGGATGGCCTGATCGCAAGTGCCGGTTTTCAGCCCATGCACTTTGCATGCCTGAAACCGGCACTTGCGAGGCCCCTACAGGCGTGCACGCACCTCGTACACACCCGTGGGGGGGTCGGAAAATCCGGCCCAATATCTCCCAGTCTTGAGACAGCCGAAACATTGACTTGTCTCCACAGCTCCTGCCTGACCTGCCTGTTTATCAGCTTTACAGCACCTACAGTATTTTGCTTTTTATCCATAACCAGGCTGATGGTGCTGTGGTTATTTTTTCCTCCTAATTGTGCTGCTGCCTTGACTCCTTTCGCAGCCTTTTCTTCTGCTTCACTGACATCTGGGCCTTGGTTTGCCTTCAAATTCTTGCCCATTTTGGGGCGATTTGGAGCGGCAAACAAAAACGGGATTTTTGAGGATACTGCCTCAAATGCCATCTTCTGCCAATGTGATCCATATCTGACGTATTCCTGTCTGCCTAACTTGTAGTTTAAATCTTCCCTTATGAGCGGTGGGTTAGTGAGAGTCTCTTTTTTTTTAGAGTTCCAGCTTGGTGTTAATTATATTCTCTTCCATCCCCTAAACTGCACATGTAGGCATCTTAAATACTTGTGATCCCATACACTTCATGGGTGCTGACATTGACATTTATTGCAGTCTAGCTAAATAAATCATTTTTTTTACAGTATCGGAGAGAAGGTTCTACTCAATTTAATCCTGGACTGTAAGTAAAATTCCACCCACTCCTAAAGCAATTTCCTTGTCATTGTTTCCTTAATCCAAAAATCCATTCCTTGTCCCTCTGCCTGTGTGTTAGACTTTGATAAAGTCGTAGCCATGGAAACCAAAAATGAACGCCAGAGTATTTTTAAACCTACAGTGCAGCAGGGAATTAAAAAGCGGAACAGAGCAAATTAATTACGAGATGTTAATTATGTGCTGAATTAACTAGCAACACAAGCATGTAGCCACTTAAGCAATAGAACTACAAGCTTACGGAGCAGGATAATTGTCTGCCTTCGTAGTCTATTTTCTCCGGTCTTTTGGTTCTCTGCTGTGCAGTTTTGTGCTGCTTCTGAGCAAATCAAAGACTTAACAAAATCAGTTCACCACAGTGCAAGAGGCACATGTAGAAAAAGCTACTAAAAGCTTTTTTTTGCTGAACTGCTAAAATGTACTTTTCTGTAACTTGTTTCCAATTTTTCGAGCCAGTCCCTGAACTCTAGAATGCACATGACAAATTGTAACCGAACTGCAGGAACTCCATTAAAGTAGGTCAGCAAAGCCTTTGCAAACTGGGACCAAAGTATCCCTCAGCAATTGATGCACTGGGTACCATTATGCCTGTCTTGTGCACAATGCATCATGCCCAAGGCAGCTTACAACTCGAAGCACTATTTTCAAAATACGTATGGAATGCAATGCCTTAAATCAAAACAGAGGCAAAATACTGCAGATGCTGGAATCAACACAGTAAATTCTGGAAATAGTCAGCAGGTCAGGCAGCATCTGTGGAGAGAGAAACAGAGTTAGTCTGGCCCAGAAATTCGGGTCAGAGGCTTCCCACGGGTGCAAGCCGCCGACCTGCACTTACCTAGTGCGCCGGCCATTGTGCTGTGGGCCCACGTGGGATTCCGATCCTGGGCCTGCTCCAACTGCTGGCGTGCAGTGCTTGTGTATCCCAGGGGGCAGTTAGTTCGAAGCGTCCCCTGGGATCACATGGGCCATAGAGAGCCAATGGTAGCAGCGAATCTGTATTCATAGATTTGACAGGAAGACCTGTCAAATCTATGAATACAATTCAGCCCCAAAACATAACTAAAACTTCAAATAATTTTTTTTTAAATCACATTTTTAAAATAACTATAAATTACATAAAATAACTATTTTAAACAATAATTTAAATGTTTCAAAAAAAATAATTACTGTTTCTAACAGGGCTAAAAATAAACTTACCTTTCTTTAAAGTATTTAAAAATAATAAACCTGTGGAAGAAATGTTTTAATTTTACTTAATTCACCACTTACCTTGTTAAAAGTAGGCCTTGTGACTGCTTTTTATAAGCGTAGCTGCTGGAGACTTACCCTCCCGGAAAAACCTGGGAAAAAAATGGATGTTCCAGGCGTACGCACTGCCTCTCCGGTGCACGCGTTCGACCTGTGAACCCCTTCCTTTAAGGGAACGGAAGTTCCGATTTCCCGTGAATGCGCAGTGCATGCACGAAACCGGCACTTTCGTTGGGCCTACGCATGAGTACCCAGCGCGTACTCACCCGTGGGGACCCGAAGTCTGGCCCAACGTTTCAGGTTGATGAAACATACTTTGTATGGCCTGTAGAAAGTATATACAGACCCTTAATTTTTAATATTTCTTGAAATGCTTTGCCAGGCAAAAAGGTTTTACAAAGTGAAATAAAGTTGTTAAATGTAACAAGCAGTCTTTCACTGATAAGGCAGGAAGCATGGTTGTGACTGCAAGGGGTAGTGATAGACAAGAGAGATAAACAAACCCCCTGAGTATTGTAGACATGGTGGGCTGGATTTTGTCAATGGGGACGTGATGGAGGCAGAGCTCCCACTTTTTGGGTTGTAGGCCCGCCTCCATTGACTTGTGGCCAACCCACGTTATTTTCCCTTGATTGACCTTGTTAAGCCCGCCCAGCGGGCTCAGCAGGCCAATTAAGGGACACCTGGTTACAGGTGACGACAGTGATTGACATTTCATCTGTCAAAAGCTTTTGACAGATGAAAAATCAGCATTTGACAGCTCTGTGAAGCTGTCTTCTGACAATCTGTCTTCTAACTTGAGTCCTTGTACTCAGACTCAGTTAGAGATCTCTCCAGACCAGAAAGCAGAATGCTGCAGCTTTTGACATTTCAGCGGCCATTCTGCTTTCTGTGCCGGTGAACTGAGGGACTCCCGAGAGCTGAAGGAAGGAAGCCTGCAGGAGAAAGTAAAGGTAAGTAAAACTTATTAAAACACTTTACACTTACCTCACACACTTTCCTCTGCACACATGCACCCATCACTCACCTGCACAACGGACATCTCGACCCCTCCAACCCCTTCAGACCGACGGTCCACCTCGCTAGCTTGGCGTGGTTCAGAGCCGTCGGGAAGCCCACACTTCAGGGCTAAAAATAGGGATTAGGCAAAAAACTGCCTGTTAACTACCTGTTAACAGGCAGCTAATTGGCACTAATCCCCTTCCCACCTCAGGGAGGCAGCTCCCAGCACAAGTCGGACACCCGCCTCCTGGGACATTGGCACAGAGGCGGGTTGGGGGCGGGATGGGTTCCTGCCCCCCGATTCTGCAATTTTCCCGCCACTCCTGCCTCCAAACCCGCCTCCACGGGGCTTGGAAATTCGAGCCCCATGTCTCTGATGACTTTTTCTGAGATTAAAGGGGAGAAGTCAAACCTTTGAAATTTTGAAATGCAGAATACGACGTAACTCATGAACCGAACCAAGTGGTTTTCTGCCACCTTTGTAAACGGTAGGAGTGAATGAACAATTTTGGGCTGTAATAAAGATAAGCCACACAGGATGAGTTAATGTAAACGTTTGACAGCTTAAACAGCTCAGACCAACATTAAAGTAACATTTCACTATCTCTGAATGAATGATTTACTGCAAAAGACTAGGAAAGCTGTATAAAGCACAGTGGCTAAAGAATATCAGCACTGCAGTCAGAAGAAGGTGGTTTGACCGGTCATCTCGCCTACGAGGATCAGGCTGCAGTCGGAAGGGGGGGCCTGGCCAGTCTTTTCGCCTACGAGGACCTACAATCAACACTGGACCGATCATCGGCGGGTGGCTGTATGTAAGATTTCCTGTAATATTATTGGTGGACTCCACGAATAGTGGTTGGGGTTTTGAATCAGTCTTAGGAACAATAAAAGGTTAAAGACAGAACCCGTGTGTCTGGTGTAATTTCTCATACGTCTCAAGTCCGAACTCTATAACCTGTTGGACGGGGTGAGGGGTAATTCCACACATCTTACAGGCCCACCCTCTGAAACGTGCTTTGTACCATCATGCCTTTTGTCATTTAATCTCTCCTGCCTTCCACCCTATCACAGACCTTCCCTTTTGTTCTTTCTTCCCCTCCCCCCGCTCCCTGCCCCTGCACTTGCTTAAAATCTGTTGCACCTTTAACCTTTTCCAGTTCTGACGAAGGGTCATCGACCTGAAACGTTAACTCTGTTTCTCTCTCCACAGATGCTGCCTGACCTCCTGAATACTTCCAGCATTTTCTGTTCGCCTTAAATCAAAATGTAGCTTTAAATATAGGAACATTCGGAACAGGAATAGGGCATTCAGCCCCTCGAACCTGCTCCACCATTCAATGACTGTCAACTCCATATACCCACCTTTGCTCCATTTCCCTTGATACCCTCAGCTAACAAAAATCTATCCCCCTCAGCCATGAAAGCTCTAATTGTCCTAGCATCATGGCAGCCTTTTGGGGGAGAGAATTCCAGATTTCTATTACATTGTAGAATGGAATAAACTCTATTCTACTTCAGACATGATGGAATAAATTCACCATCAATATGCCTATTTTAAAAAATAATTTAAACGTAATAACTAATAATTCCTCCCCCTGCTTTTTCATAGTTGAATTAAAAAATAACACCATAGAAATTCTGTAGGCACCATTGCATCTAAGGGAGTGCAGTGGGGTGGGACTTTCGCCATTAAGCCAGCTCCAAATCCCAGCGACAGGGTCATTTTAATGATGAGGCCGGGTCGGGCTCACACGTGTCGCGGCACAACAGGGGCACCCACCCTTTGAAATCAGCTGATCTCAGATCCACACCTATTATTGAATCTGTTTCCACCGCCCTATCAGGCAGTGCATTGCAAATCCTAACCACTCGTTGCGTAAAAATTTTTTTCCACACATCACCTCAGGTTCTTTTGCCAATCAACTTACATCTGTGCTCTCTGGTTATCGACCCTTCAGCCATTGGAAACAATTTGTCTTTATTTACTCTATCTAAACCCGTCATGATTTTAAACACCTCTATCAAAGCTCCTCTTAGCCTTCTCTGCTCGAAGGAGAACAACCCCAGTGATGTGCCTCAATAATCCCGAGACTCGATGTTAGCGAAACAAAACAAGGCTTTTATTAACTTAGAAGATAACACGCAGTGGAGAGAGGTATCTTCCCTGGAGGTCTGCAGTACTGGCTGTGAGGCCAGACTGAGCTGGCTTACATAGAGGCCAGGTATGGGCGGAGCCCTATACACAACACATTCCATACATTCCAATACACAATACAATGGTGAGGAGAAACCTGAAACCAACCACAGTCACAGGCAATACAATGGTAAGGGGGAACCTGAAACCAACCACAGTCACAGGCAGTGATGAATGGAATATTTCATCACATTCACCCCTTCTATAGATTTAGTCTGTTCGGGGGTTTGGTAGTCCTCTGCGACCGACGTGGCTGTTGTGGTGTCGCGGGTGTCGGCTGGGTGCCCCCGGTGGCCTCCTGGGTCTCTGCCGGGGGTGCCGCCAGGGTTGTTGAAGGGGTAGTTGGTGGGGGTGCCGTTGGTCGATGTTCTTCCGGGGGTGATGAAAGAGTAGTGGGTGGGTAAGAGTTGCTGTGGTCGTTGTTGCTGCTATTGCCGTGGTTGTTGTCGTTACCGGCTGGGGCGACGTCTTTTATTGACACGGTGTCCTCCCTTCCGTCGGCGTGCCGGACATACGCGTATTGGGGGTTGGCGTGGAGTAGGTGCACTGGCTCCACGAGAGGGTCCGTCTTATGGCCCCTCACATGCCTTCGCACGAATACCGGACCCGGGGTGGAGAGCCATGATGGCATGGATACGCCTGAGGTGGATTTCCGGGGGAAGCTAAACATTCGTTCATGAGGCGTGGCATTAGTGGCAGTACACAATAGCGACCGTATCGAATGGAGCACATCTGAGAGGACTTCCTGCCAGCGGGAGATAGGGAGGCCCTTGGTCCTTAGAGCTAGAGTGACTGCTTTCCATACTGTCCCGTTCTCTCGCTCCACTTGACCGTTACCCCGGGGGTTGTAGCTGGTGGTACGGCTCGTGGCGATACCCCTGGACAGCATGTACTGGCGTAGCTCTTCACTCATGAAGGACGCCCCCCTATCCGTGTGGATGTAGCTCGGCATACCGAACAGGCAGAACAGGCTGTTGAGGCATTTAATGACCGTGGCGCTGGTCATGTCTGGGCAGAGGAAGGCGAATGGGAACCGGGAGTATTCGTCCACAATGTTCAGGAAGTAAACATTGCGGTCGACGGACGGGAGGGGGCCCTTGAAATCTAAGCTGAGCCGCTCAAAGGGCCGTGTAGCTTTGATTAAGTGGGCTCTATCAGGGCGGTAGAACCGAGGCTTGCACTCAGCGCAAGTGCGGCAGTTCCTGGTCAGAGACTGAACTTCCTCAATCGAGTAGGGTAAGTTGCGGGACTTTATGAAGTGGAACAGCCGCGTGACCCCTGGGTGGCAGAGGTCGTTGTGGAGGGTCTGTAGCCGACCCCCGGTGGCGCTGGCACACATCCCTCGTGAGAGGGCATCTGGGGATTCGTTAAGGGCCCCTGGCCGGTAAATTATGTCACACTCGAAGGTGGAGAGCTTGATCCGCCACCTAAGAATCTTATCATTTTTGATCTTCCCCCTCTGTTTATTATTGAACATAAACGCTACCGACCGCTGGTCGGTAAGTAGGGTGAAGCGTTTGCCGGCTAGGTAGTGGCGCCAGTGGCGCACTGCCTCCACGATGGCTTGGGCCTCCTTTTCCACGGAGGAGTGTCTGATCTCGGGCCCTTGGAGGGTCCTCGAGAAGAAAGCTACGGGCCGCCCCGCCTGGTTGAGGGTGGCCGCCAAGGCAAAGTCAGATGCATCACTTTCCACTTGAAATGGAGTGTTCTCGTCCACTGCCTGTAGCGTGGCCCGCTCAATATCCTGCTTAATGCTTTTGAAGGCGGTGTGGGCCTCAGCAGAGAGCGGAAAAGAGGATGCTTTCAAGAGGGGGCGGGCTTTGTCGGAGTAGTTGGGGACCCATTGGGAATAATAAGAAAATAACCCCAGGCACCTTTTCAGGGCTTTGGGAGTGTTGGGCAGGGGCAGCTCCCGTAGGGGGCGCAATCGGTCGGGGTCTGGTCCGATTTCCCCATTCTCCATCACACTGCCTAGTATGCAGAGGCGCGTGGTGTTGAAAACGCACTTGTCCTCGTTGTAGGTGAGGTTGAGATTTTGTGCGGTTTTCAGGAACCTCTCGAGGTTCGAGTCGTGATCCTGCTGGTTGTGACCGCAGATGGTGATGTTGTCGAGGTAGGGGAAGGTTGCCTGCAAGTGGTGGTCATCGACCATGCGATCCATCTCCCTCTGGAAGACCGAGACCCCATTCGTCACCCCAAAGGGGACTCTGAGGAATTGGTAGAGGCGTCCGTTCGCCTCGAAGGCAGTGTACGGGCGGTCCTCTGGTCTGATAGGGAGCTGGTGGTACGCTGACTTGAGGTCGATGGTGGAGAACACCCGGTATTGGGCGATTTGGTTCACCATTTCTGATATGCGGGGTAGCGGGTAGGCGTCTAGTTGGGTGTACCTGTTGATCGTTTGGCTATAGTCGATCACCATCCGTTTCTTCTCGCTACCCCTTACCACCACCACTTGGGCGCGCCACGGGCTATTGCTGCATTCAATAATGCGCTCTTTCAGGAGCCTGTCTACCTCGGTTGCGATAAACCGCCTGTCCTCCCAGCTGTACCTCCTGCTTTTGGTCGCTATTGGCCGGCAGTTAGGGGTAAGGTTCGCGAATAGCGAAGGCGGCTTTACCTTCAGGGCAGCCAGGCCGCACACTGTGAGGGGCAGCTGGGACCCACCGTACTTGAGCGTAATGCTTTGGTGGTTGCACTGGAAATCCAGGCCCAAGATCACGCTCGCGCATAGATTCTTCATGATTAATACTTTAAAATTATCGTATACAGTCCCGTTAACGGACAATTGTACCGTGCAGTAACCCAGAATGGTCGATGTCTGGGTTTTATCAGCCATAGAGATGGTACCCCGAGTAGGGACCACTTTTAGGGAGAGTTGTCGTGCCAGTTCCGGGTGGATAAAACTCTCCGTGCTTCCACTGTCAATTAAACATTTAACCCCGCACCCGTTTACCTCGATGTCCACCATTGATTTGGATAGCGGGTGGGGCCTGGTCTGGTCCACTGTGACCGATGCCACTGTAGGGCCCTGATCGAGACAAGATGGCGTCCGCGCTGTCTGCTCACAAGATGGCGGACCCCACGAGGTCGGGCAAGATTGTGTCCAAGATGGCCGCTCCCACGGCGCACACGCGGCGGTGGCGGGTTTTGGTTTTCCAGCGGGGTTCCCTCTGCACACCTTCCCAAAGTGCCCCTTCTTACCGCACTTAAAGCAGGTGGTGCCTTTTGCCAGGCACAGGTTTCTGGTGTGCTTTGGCTGCCCGCAGAAGTAGCAGTTGGGTCCCCGACGCGTCGCGGCTGTCGTAGGGCTTCTGGGGGGAGAGCGGGGCCCCGACGGTGTCGGGCTGCCGGGCAGGGAAGATGCCTTCCAAGATGGCGGCGCCCTTGGTGCACACGTGGCGGCGTGGACGGCGCGGGCTGAAGAGTAGGCGTCCGAGTTTCTCTGGGCCACATCCAGGGATCGCGCGGTGTCCGCAGCCTGTTTCAGGTCCAATCCCGTTTTTTCCAGCAGTCTTTGCCGGATGTAAGTGGAGCTGAGGCCTGTGATAAAGGCATCGCGAACAAGCTCGTCGGTGTACACTGCGGCTTTTACATCTCGGCACTTGCAGTCTTTGCCAAGCATTTTCAGGGTGCCTAGGAACTCCTCCACCGATTCCCCAGGTCGCTGTGCGCGAGTGGCGAGCAGATGCCTAGCATACACCTCATTCGTAGGCTGCTGGTAATGCACCTTTAAGATGTCGCAGGCGGCCAGGTACGTGTTGGCGTCTTGGATGAGGGGGTAAACCCGGTGGCTTACCCAATTCCGCAGAATTCCGAGTTTCATACTCGCAGCGTCCGTAGCGTCTTTGACGGCTGCGGAATTGTCCAGGAAGAATTCCATACACATAAGCCAGTGTCCGAAGCATGCTGATGCGTCCGGAGCATGCTGATCCAAATCCAAACGTTCGGGTTTCAGGAGTTGATCCATTGTGTTGAAAAATAAGTTAATAAAATTGATGTGCCTCAATAATCCCGAGACTCGATGTTAGCGAAACAAAACAAGGCTTTTATTAACTTAGAAGATAACACGCAGTGGAGAGAGGTATCTTCCCTGGAGATCTGCAGTACTGGCTGTGAGGCCAGACTGAGCTGGCTTACATAGAGGCCAGGTATGGGCGGAGCCCTACACACAACACATTCCATACATTCCAATACACAATACAATGGTGAGGAGAAACCTGAAACCAACCACAGTCACAGGCAATACAATGGTAAGGGGGAACCTGAAACCAACCACAGTCACAGGCAGTGATGAATGGAATATTTCATCACACCCAGCTTCTCCAGTCTATTCACCTAACTGTAATTCCTCATCCCAGGAACCATTCTAGTAAATCTCTTCTGTACCCTCTCCAAAGCCTTCACAACCTTCCTAAAGTGTGGTGCCCAGAATTGGACACAATACTCTGGCTGGGGCCCAACTCGTGTTTTATATAGGTTTAGCATAACTTCCTGGCTTTTGTACTCTATGGGGGGAATTTTGCTGGCGCTCAGGGGACGGGTTTGGAGGCGGGACTGCTGGCAAAATTGCAAAGATTGACAGCGGGTTCCGAACCCACTGTCAACCCGCCTCCAATCAATCTTCCCAAGTGTCGGGTCCCCACTTTGCATATGGACCTGACACCTAGCGGCGGGAAGAGGATTAAAGGCACTTAACTGCTTATTAACAGGTAGTTAACAGGCAGTTAAGAGGCTTTTTCAATTTTGCCAGGTCGACTGCAGGCTTCCCGATGTCCGAACACCACGCCAGGTTAATTGTGGTGTGCTGTGGGTCTACTGTAATGTTTCTTCATTGATGACAGCTGCAGAAGTGGTGTGAAGGATCCAATGGTACACTGGTGAGTTTCAGAGGTAAGAAAATGTTGGGGAAATCATTTTTAATGTATTTAGACTTTTCTGTAGATAATAAGATTTAAAGTGTTTGTGTCGTCCCACCTCATTGGTGACAGATCGCTTCTGTAACCTCACCTGCAGCTGCCATCTGTTTCATCCTAAGGAGAGTCTCCGGAGAGCCTGGGTGCAAGGGCTCACCTTTGTACAGTGATTGGCAAGTGTTTGCAGCACCTCAATGCTGTCAAACACTGAAAATTAATCTGTCAAAAAAAAATGAGCGCGTCCCCTTTAAGAAACCCGGCAGATGATGCGTCATCAACTGACGTCATCTGACACCGGCTTTCTCTTAGTTGGCCAGCAAGTCCGCAGGGCGGGCTTAACAAGGTCAATTGATGTAAAATTATGTCTGTGCGTTGGGCATCGTTGGGGGCAGGATCGGAACCTGCAAGTCAGCTGACCCACTTCCAACTCACACCGAAAGGTGAGATCGCGCCCTATGCCTCTATTTATAAAGCCCAGGATTCCATATGCTTTATTAACTACTTTGTTAATCTGTCCTGCCAATTTCAAAGATTTGTACACAAACACCCCCAGGTCTCTCTGTTCTTGCACACCCTTTAAAATTGTACCATTTAGTGTGTATTGCTTCTCCTCATTCTTCCTACCAAAGTGTATCACCTCACACTTTTCTGCATTGAATTTCATCTGCTATGTGTCCGCCCATTCCACCAGCCATTATTTCCTCTTGAAGTTTCCCGCCGGGGTGGGTTAGGTTAACGTTACCCCCTTAGTCCCACCTAATTCCTTTAATCTCACTTTTACTCTCTTTGCCAGAACCACTTGGAAAGTTACCATTCCAGGTGAAATCTATATATATAAAATGGTATGTCTCTCTGTCTGTCTCTCTGTCTGTCTCTCTGTCTGTCTCTCTGTCCGGCTATACAATCAAAAGTTATAGCGCGTACCTACACATATGTTATATCAAAACAAAGCTCATCATTAGGGGACTCTTGTAGGCATATTTACTTTTTGCTCGGACAAAAATTGTGCCGACGGTCGGACCAAAATTGTGCCGATGGTATCCAAAAAGCGTTCAAAATTCCGCTCATTATCCGCTCATTTGCATCGAGTGGGGGCGGGTTCATTGTGTGTGCGGGCGGGCCATCCTACAGTTGAGTGACGTGATGATTGACCAATCCTACAGTTCAGTGACCTGACGGTTGACCAATCGGTGCATGTGTGGGCGGGCCTTATCATTCTGAACCGAGGTGAGTGGCCGCCATCTTGATTCCAAACTGTTCATTTCTTTTTCCCACTTTCTGCGTGTTTCTTTTCAAATCTACATTTCCAGCAAAAAAAAAGTTGCTTTTAAAACACAAATTGTTTTTTAAAAAAGTTAATTAATTTGTAAATCTTTTCTCTAACATCTAGAATTTTCCTACCTTTCACCGTTTTTCCAGGCCTGTAAGCCTGGGCCTCTGTTGCCCAGCCACACCTGAGCTAGGCACCTCCCGTCACGCTGAACAAGCGGCTCGCAATCGCCGCCATCTTTGTGAAGGCTGGAGGGGGCGGGCCTGAGCCGAGCGTCGCCACCACCGCCATCTTAGTAAAGGCGGGTGGGGCAGGAGTCAGTGCGCGCGACTTGAGTCTGGCCGGGCCTCACGCGGTAGGTTGCGTGGCGGCGTCTCTCTCTCTGCTCTTGAAGCCGACTCAGGCAGGGGGTGGGGCTTGGGAGATCGGGGTTCGGCAGATTGGGGCTCGGGGGGGTGGGGCGGGGCTCAGGAGATCAGGCCTCGGGAGATCGGGGGGGCGAGCCTCGGGAGATCGGGGGGGCGGGGCTCGAGAGATCGGGGGGCGGGGCTCGGGAGATCGGGGGCGGGGCTCGGGAGATCGGGGGGCGGGGCTCGGGAGATCAGGGGCGGGGCTCGGGAGATCGGGGGCGGGGCTCGGGAGATCGGGGGGCGGGGCTCGGGAGATCGGGGGGCAGGGCTCGGGAGATCGGGGGGCAGGGCTCGGGAGATCGGGGGGCAGGGCTCGGGAGATCGGGGGGCAGGGCTCGGGAGATCGGGGGGGCGGGGCTCGGGAGATCGGGGGGCGGGGCTCGGGAGATCGGGGGGCAGGCCTCGGGAGATCGGGGGGCAGGCCTCGGGAGATCGGGGGCGAGCGGGCGGGGGGCGGGGCTCGGGAGATCGGGGGGCAGGCCTCGGGAGATCGGGGGGCAGGCCTCGGGAGATCGGGCTGCGAGCGGGCGGGGGGCGGGGCTCGGGAGATTGGGGGGCGGGGCTCGGGAGATTGGGGGGCGGGGCTCGGGAGATTGGGGGGCGGGGCTCGGGAGATCGGGCCTTGGGAGATCGGGCCTTGGGAGATCGGGGGGCAGGGCTCAGGAGATCGGGCCTCGGGAGATCGGGCATCGGGAGGGCGGGGGGCGGGCCTTGGTAGATCAGGCATCGGGAGGGTGGGGGGCGGGGCTCGGGAGATCGGGGGGCGGGGCTCGGAGAGGCGGGGGTCTCGGGAAGGCAGGGGGTGGGGCTCAGGAGACACAGGGGGCGGGGCTCAGGGGAGCGGGGCTCAGGGGGGGCGGGGCTCGGGGGAGGCGGGGGGCAGGGCTCG
Source organism: Somniosus microcephalus (assembly GCF_052327205.1). Classification (NCBI taxonomy): domain Eukaryota; kingdom Metazoa; phylum Chordata; class Chondrichthyes; order Squaliformes; family Somniosidae; genus Somniosus; species Somniosus microcephalus. Next base: position 39,506,312 of record NC_140993.1, on the reverse strand, counting down.
GGGGAGGCAGGGGGCGGGGCTCGGGGGAGGCGGGGGGCGGGGCTCGGGGGAGGCGGGGGGCGGGGCTCGGGGGAGGCAGGGGGCGGGGCTCGGGGGAGGCAGGGGGCGGGGCTCGGGGGAGGCAGGGGGCAGGGCTCGGGGGAGTCAGGGGCGGGGCTCATGGGAGGCGGGGGCGGGGCTCACGGGGGGCGGGGTTCGGGGGAGGTGTGGGGCGGAGCTCAGGGGAGGTGGGGGCGGAGCTCGGGGGTTGGGGGCGGGGCTCGGGTGGGGGGTGGGGCTCGGGGGCGGGGCTAGCGGACGGGGGCGGGGCTCAGGGGCAGGGGCGGGGCTCGGGGGGCAGGGGTGGAGCTCGGGCTGACGGGGGGCGGGGCTCGTGCTGATGGGGCGCTCCCCCTCAACCCCTCTCCCCCTCCTTCCCCCTCCCCCTCCCCCCCCCCTCCCCTCCCCCTCCTTCCCCTTCCCCCCTCCCACTCCTTCCCCCCTCCTCCCCTTCTTCCCCCCACCCCTTCTTCCCCCCACCGCCCCCCACTTCTTCCCCCTCCCCTTCTTCCCCCTCCT